>NC_043709.1:24320920-24357996 GCF_006229205.1 Suricata suricatta | reverse complement strand
AAGGGGGAGGGGGAAGGAGGGGGGGTGATGGTCATGGTGGGGGGCACTTGTGGGGAGAAGCACTGGGTGTTATATGGAAACCAATTTGACAATAAACTATTAAAAATGTTTAAAAAATAAATAAAAATAAAATAAAGTACCCTAAAAAAAAGTTGTATTTCCTGCTCATTTGAACATGCGGACTGAAATTTGTATCCATGATAACAGAACCTTGTAGCTTACTCTACTATTCCTCAACCAGTAGATTTTTGGGTTGCCTTCTCTACTCACAGGAAGTGAGATTCCATCAATGTAGTGCTCACACTTGCCTTGGTTAGAATAAACTTAGCTTTGTCTTATCAACAGATTGATATTTTGGTGATATTTTCTGGGAACCAGCAATCCAGAGATCACAGGTTAGTTTGGGACTCTTTTTTTTTTTTGAAAGAGAGAGACAGTGTGAGCAGGGGAGGGTCAGAGAAAGAAGGAGTCACAGGATCTGAAGACAGGCTCCAGGCTCTGAGCTAGCTGTCAGCACAGAGCCTGAAAGTTTGGATTTGTTAAGAGCACTCACAGCTGAGGGTCTTAGCTCTGGCTTTTCCCTCTGCTTAGAACACTTTCCCTGTCCACAGCACCGTTTGCCCTGCACTGCCATTCTGTTCAAGTGGTCCCTTAGAGAGGACTTCTTTGGCCATCCAAAATAAAATACCAATTATCCATTCCCACCACTCTTCAGTTGCCCTTACCCTGCTTTATTCATTTATTTTTTATAGCCCTTTTCATCATATATGGCATATATTTGCTTGTTTACTCAGTCTCCCTTCACTAAAATGTAAGCTGCTTAAGGACTTTGTTTTGCTCCCTGCTATATCTCCTGTGATTAAACAGTGTTCATGCTAGTAGTTCCTCTGCAAATATTTGTTGAATCTATGAATATGAATATTTTCTACAGAGACCTTTTTGGTTCAATGTTCTGCATTTATTTCCCTTTCTAAATATTGCTTTTCAGTCTCCCTATAACAAATCTGACAAACAGGAAATTTATATTCCTCTCTCCTCTAGTCTGATGTGATAGATGCTCAACAAATATTTACTAAAGAAATGAAAAGAAAGGAGAAATGCATAGATGAATGAATAAGACATAGGGTGGCAATGGTGTCGCTGAGTGATAGCAGTGTGAGGCAGTAAAATAATCTCACCCCCTCTTCTTTGATCCCTCTCTCATCTCCTCACCTCTACTCTCAGGATGGCTTATCCAGATTGTTAGCTAAGTGCTTGAATATGCAAAAATTAGCTGGTTGGGGCATATAGCTATAAAGAACTGAAAATCTCTTTCATAAGAAAATAAAAAGATTTGGAAGGTGGGGAATGAAAAGGGACAAGGGGCTCCCCAAATAGAAGGGATATGAATAAAAGAGGATCCTGGAGAGGAAAATTAAAAACTGGACATATAGGACAGATAAAGCACTTTTTGGAACATGTTTGTACATTTTTTACTTCATTTGAGATGTTTGATGCAGTGTGCAGTAAGCTTCCTGTGACCCGAACCATCAACAAATGTAGCCATCCTCATAGAGACCTCCAGTGAGGTGTTTTTATGTTTGAAAATTTAAAAAAAAAGAAGCAAATTTCCCAATTGGCTCAAATCAAAGAGAGCCAAAATAAACCCACAGTTGCAAGGCAGAGTGGAGAACAAGATTCAGAGGAAGCAGGGTGTCAAAGTCAGAGGAGACCGTGAGATCATAGTCCCTGAGAATTTTGCAGCAATCTTGAGAAGGATGTGAGTCTTTCTTTTTTTTTTTTTTTTAACATTTATTTATTTTTGAGAAAAAGACAGAGCATGAGAGGGGGAGGGGCAAAGAGAGAGACACACACACAGAATCCGAAGCAGGCTCCAGGCTCTGAGCTGTCAGCACAGAGCCCCATGTGGGGCTGGAACCCATGAACCGTGAGATCATGACCTGAGCTGAAGTTGGAAGCTTAACCGACTGAGCCACCCAGGCGTTCCCCATGTGAGACTTTCTAAGGGTATGGGATGGTGGTACTGCCAGTGCAACTGGTTCTCAAGGGGTCAGGGAGGCCCAGCTAACACCTGGCCCAACTAACCAGCAGTCTTCTTGTTTCAGTTCCCAGCATTTGTATTCTTGGGGTCTTGCCTTCATATAGGTCTCTGTGCTCTTGAGAGACACAGCATTATCACGTGGATGGTGCAAATGGATTTTTTGAGACCTATAGTCTTCTGACCTGTTGCAAGTCTGTATCTGGAGCAGCCATGAACACGTGCATATGTTTCATTCTCTTTAACGAGTTTCCGAATTAAATTGACCATTTGAAAGATTACTTTCCTGGCCTTCCCTCTGTTGGGATTTAGCTCTTCCTTTACCCTTTAACTTACCCACAAGTTCTGGTTTGTCTGGAATTGAACGTACCTTTTAGGAAAAGAAATGCTACCACATCCAAATGGTGTAAAGGTTCCCAGGATAACCTGATTTGGCAGGTCACTGAATATGTTGGTGTACATGCCACCCCAAGGGAGGGCAGAATAGCTTAGGCAGTCAGCAAGGCGGTCAGAAGGATAGGTAAAATCCAGGCTAAGGAACTGATATTGATAAAACAACAGCAACAAGAACAACAACAACAACAATGGTAATAATTAGTCTTATATGGAACGATGTTAACTCTCACCCTATTTAATTTTTTTTTTTAACAACTATTTACACATAAGCCAACAGAAGTCCAGAGCAGGTGACTCACTTTCTCATACTCACTGAGTACAATAATGGTAGTGCCAGGCCAGCTACTGGGTTTCCTAATTTCCACTGCATATTTTTCCCATATGTCCACTTTACTTGCACCCTCATTTTTATTTACTTACTATTTATTTATTAGTTTCAGGTGTAGAAGTTAATAATTCAACACTTACATACAACACAAGTGCTCTCCTTAATACCTCTCACCCATTTAATCCATCCCCCCTGCCCACCTCCCTACTGTAAACATCAGTTTTTTACACACTCATTTTAGCCCCAAATTCTTTGAAACCAGACTTGTGAATAATAACACTGAAAGGAAAATTTTTAAAGGATTAAAACTCAGAAATTGGACAGGGCGCCTGGTTGGCTAAGTCAGTAGAGCATGTGACTCTTGATGTTGGGGTCATGAGTTGGAGACCCACATTGGCTGTAGGGTTTACTTAAAAAATAAGTAAGTAGACAAAACTGGAGGTATAACAATTCCAGATTACAAATTTTATTACAAAGCAGTAGTAATTATAACACTTTGGTACTGGCATAAAAAATAGACACAGAGATCAATTTAATAGAACAAGAAAACCCAGAAATAAACCCACAATTATATGGTCAATTAATCTCTGATGAAGAAGGAATGAATGTAAAATGGGAAAAAAAATCTCAATAAATGGTGTTGAGAAAATTGGAAAGTCACATGCAAAAGAATGAAACTGGATCATTTTCTTACACCATACACAAAAATAAACTCAAAATAGATTAAAGGCCTAATTGTGAGACCTGAAACCATAAAAATCCTTGAAGAAAGCACAAACAGTAATCTCTCTGACATCAGCTATAGCAACATTTTTCTAGCTGTCTCTTGAGGCAAGAGAAATAAAAGCAAAAATAAGCTATTGACACTACATCAGAATAAAAAGTTCCCGTACAGCAAAGGAAAAATATAAACAAAACTAAAAGACAATCCATGGAATGAGAGAAGATATTTGCACATGACAAATCTTATGGGTTAGTATCCAAAATATATAAAGAACTGATATAACTCAATGCCCAAAAAACAAACAATCCAATTTAAAATGGGCAGAGGACCTAAATAGATATTTTTCCAAAGAAGACATACAGATGGCCAACAGACACAGAAAAGATGCTCAACATCACTCATCCATCATCAGGAAAATATAAATCAAAACTATGAGGTACCATCTCACACCTTTCATAATGGCTAAAATAAAAAACACAAGAAACAACAAGTATTGGCAAGGATGTGTAGAAAAAGGAACCCTTGTGCACAGTTAGTGGGAATCCAAACTGGTACAGTCACTATGGAAAACAGTATGGAGGTTCCTCAAAAAATTAAAAATAGTACTGCACTATGATCCAGTAATTGTATTATTGGTTATTCATCCCCAAAATACAAAAACACTAATTCAAAGAAATACATGTAACCTTCGGCAGTATTATCTACAATAGCCAAAATATGGAAGTGGTCCTAATGTCCATTGATAGACGAATGGATAAAGAATTCGTGGTATATACCCAAGGGACTATTATTCAGACCTAAAAAGAATGAAATCTGTTTTGCAACAACATGGATAGAGCTAGAGAGTATAAAGCTAAGTGGAATAAATCAGTCAGACAAAGACAAATATTATATAAAATCACTTATATGTGGAATTTAAGAAACATAACAAACAACCAAAGGGGGAAAAAACAGAGATAGAGGCAAACCAAGAAACAGACTCTTAACTACTCTGAACTATAGAGAACAAACTGATGGTTACCAGAGAAGAGAGGGGTGACAGGATATGGGAAACAGGGGATGGGGGGATAAGAGTATACTTACATGATGTTGAAAACAATAATTGGAAATAATATAACTGATTAATGAAAGGAGGGAGAGGTAGAGTAGCCACATTGCTGTTGGCATGTAGGGTGCTGGGGGTGGGAGTCCTTAGCAATTAGCAAGGTTCACTGGCCCCTCTAAGAGAAACAGGAGGGGGCACTTTTCAGTAAGTCCTATGGGGAACCAGAGCCAGGTGGGTGGGCAAGGGCCAGATCTGCCACTCAAAAATGGAAATGCTTGATTAACACAACTGGTTTCTTTTGCCCTTTGTTTCTTCTTTTGCTTTCCTCCTCCTGCCACTCCTTCTCCTTTCTCACATTCTCATGAAAATGTATCCTATTGTCAAAAATGAGGTGAGTGGGCAGAATTTTTGAACAATGTGACAAAAAAGGGAGCACTTATAAATTGCCACTCTTCCCTACACTAAAACACATGAATGCCACTCCATTTATGAGCATCAAACGCTGGCAGGATTTCAGCCTAAGAGCACACATTTATAGACCAAATGGAAACCTGAGTCTAATTACCATTTACCAAGCCCACATCTGGGCCCTTTCAGTCAACGCCTAGATATGATTTTATTTTTCTGTGAGTCTCTACAAATGAACCTTTTGGATTATTCTTAAGAAAGGTAAGTATGCCTCTAAAGTGTAAATACCTATAATCATTGGGAGAAAAAAGGAATTTCCCTCTTCCTACTTGCAAGGCCAAAAGTCAAGATACAAATAAGGCTCTGGTTCAAAAAACTCTGATGCAAAATCTCCTATCTTATCTGAATCCCACATTACTCAAATACTCAGAGTCGGCAACTATAATTCAGGGAAGTTCCCCATAACTCTTCTAACAGTAGTGCTTTTTTTTTTCTAACCCCTTTAAAGTTCCCTAGACAAAGAGTCTTGATTATTGAGTAAAGACCAATCAATCTCTCGGACAACCAAAGCCTACTCTTCACTGTCTTGCCTCAAGAAGTTGGCAGTGGCAGAGGTTTGCTCTCCTCTTGCCTGAGAACCAGAAGTTGACCTCTGGGTTCTCCAGCAGATAATAACTAACATCAAACTGATTAGTTCAACAACGCAGCCCTAATATTTGCATAAAACATTTCTTCTAAGTCTTGGGTGTTGGTCATTCCCAGGAAAAGTCATTGTTGGGGCTTACAGAAGTGTCCTTCACTAAGTCAGAAGTTACCCAATTATCCTAGCCCTCTGGTATCTGGACCACTCTAAGAGAGGCTGGAATAGAAAGGGAGCTGCATATCAAATCATCTAAAATCAAATCTGCCTAAGAATCTAAGCTAAATTCAATATGGTGGGGGCATTCACCGAACATAAGAACTGAAGGATGCTTGGATAATACCTAATTCCATTTTACAGGTGAAGGAGCCAAAGTACAGAAGAGGGAATTGATAATTGTTACGTAAAGTTACTGTTTATCAAGCATTCATATATTCTACAGATTGTGTCAAGTTATAGAACTGGATTATTTCATTTAATGCTTTCATTAACCCTATGAGGTAAATTCTAGTAGGACCTCCATTTTATATGAGGAAAATAAGGTTTGAGAAGCAGAATAAGTGTCCCAAATGCCATGGTTGGCAAATGGGAGCATGAAACTTCTGTGAACTCCAAAGCTTGAGCTCTGCCCCTTCACACACATTGCCTCTTGCAGCACAGGTCACACAGCTAAGAAATGGCAGGGTCTGGGTTAGGAGCAAGTCTGGGAGTTCCAGGCTAATGCTTTAGTACCACCATACTCTAATAGTAAATATGAATAAAAGCAGAAGACTAGAGCTCTACCAGCTACAGCCCAAAGGTCTGATTCTCTGATTCAGGTCCAGACAAAAGGTCTAGGTAAACCCAGTGTGGAGGATGTGCTCTGCTGTTGTCAAACCAGACTTCCTGTGACAAGAAAAGAAAGTCTATTTCAAGTGTGCACCTGCCAACAGAGTTAGAGAAGATTCTTTCTTCTCTAATTTCCCTGGGTCTGACTTAATATAAACCTCTATAATGTTCTGTGTTGAGCAAATGTGGTAGAAATTTGGTAGCGTACAAAGGCCAACAGGATTTGCCTAAAATTGCATTTCATCCAGCAAGAATTTTTTCAATCTACAGGCAAATCTCTCACCCTGGGACCAAGAGATATTAAGATTTGGCTGATTTCCTTGCAGAAATGCTTTGTAATGCACATAATGTAAAGTTACATGTGTTCTTTTTAAAGCTTGGATTCTGTATATGACAAATCCCTTGGGAATGAATTCTAAAACTTTAGCAATTCTCATTGTTAAAATACCACTCCCTTCATATAGTTTATTACTATAGGTAAGGTATAACAGCATGAGACTCATCCCTGGTGTTGTATGCCAGCTAAATTCACCTCCTCCATCTACTCTGCCCAGCCATTTCTTCTTGGGTCTAAGCCTACTTGTCTCAAGAAAGCACTTCTGGGTTATTATTAAAAAACGCCTTTTGCTTGCTTGCTTAGTGCTTTAGCGTCTACAAAGTACATTTATATATATATTGAGTCACAACAACATGCTGTAAGCAGAAGACATGTTATTATCCCTAAATGACTAAAGAGGCAGAGGTTTGGGGAGTTCAAGTGACTCACACAAGATCTCACACCCATTGACTAATGAACCTAGATTTTCCAACTTCAGGGTTTTGTTTTTCTTTAAATTTTTGCTTTAGTCTTTATTTTTTAGAGCTGTTTTAGGTTCACAGCAAAACTGAGTGGAAAATACAGAGAGTTCATAAACACTCCTTACAAGTGTTTTTTTTCTTTCATTAAAATTTACTGCCTGCTCCACATCACTTGAGGTCTTCTTTAAACTTGAAAAATTAATTCTAAGCTTACCTGAAAGAAAATACTGGTAAAATTGATTAAGATGTTTTCGATGTAGAAAGAGTAAGCAGAGGAGGTTTGCTGTACCAGATGTTAAGATACTAATAGTTAATATTTATTGAACGCCTTGTTGTACTAGGAAGCTTTACAACTACCCTAAAAGGTAGCTACTATGATTACCTTCATTTTTACAGATGAAAAAAATAAGGCAAAGGGAAATTAGTGACTTTCCCAAGGTCAAATGCATGGATGGAGCTGGGATTTTAGACCAATCAATTTGGCCTCAAGCCCTCTTTCTTAACACCATACTTATTTCTGTCATTATTATATAATCTGAATAATTAAAATAGCTGAAAATTCAGGTAGGTCAATGAAATAGAACAGATAGCTCAGAAGTAGACTCTAATATATATAACGCTGAAGATATATTTAAGTTGAGAACTCAAAGCATTGGATAACACAGAATGCATTCAATGCATGGCCCCAGAGTGATGACAAAGTGCTGTGGTTAAATGCACAGGCTTTGGTATCAGACAAATCTAAGAGTACATAGCCTCTTACCCACTCCCTAGCTTTCTGACCTTGGCGTAAAAGCAGTGACTTACTCATGGAAGCATGTAAATTGCTTCATGTGGTGCCATTCACAAAATAAGCACTCAACAAACATTAGCCATTACTATTAGCACTCAGTAAACACTAGCTATCATTATTATTGGTATGAGAGAATTAAGGTTAGGATCTTCATACCATACACAATTTTTAGCTAATTGGAGAAAAAAAATTAAAAATAGAGTAGGTCTACCTAATTTTAGTATGAGGAAAGATTTTTCTAGTTATAAAAACAAGGGAGAAAATCTTAAAACAAAATATTGATAATTGTACAATAATAAAAGTTAATTTAAATATTATGCCTAGGTATTTTAAAACAACAGTTGTAATATGATGGCAACTTAGATACTAAATATGCAAATATACTAAATTAAGTAATTTACATTTAAAAATTCCTAGAGAGTCAACCAATAAAGAGTAATTTCTAGTGAAATTAAGTTTATAATTTTAAATACAATAATAATAGCAATTTTTAAAACATTTCACTAGAAATCACTCTGTTGATTAAGTCACCAGGAATTTTCAGCACAAGATCTACCATCTTAATGACCACTACAGCCTGGGCTCTGGGCTTGCTCTGCCTTTCTCAGTCCTTAAAGGGGTTTAAAGAGAGAGACACCATTAAACAGACTGAGTCAGATGATTGCAGGTCCTTCTTTAACAGTCATTGCACAAGCTGCTCAATTCTCATCCAGAGCAGGAAAGGGACAGCATTTCTTTCTTTTAATGTTTATTTATTTTTGAGAGAGAGAGAGAGAGAGAGAGAGAGAGACAGTGTGAGCAGGGAGGGGAAGAGAAAGAGACACCGAATCTGAAAGAGGCTCCAGGCTCTGAGCTGTCAACACAGAGCCTGATGCGGGGCTTGAATTCATGAACTGTGAGATCATGACGTGGGCCAAAGTCAGACAGGACTGAACCACCCGGGCACCCCAGAGGCAGTATTTTAGAAAAAATCTAATAAAGAATTTCACATTAAATTATAAACTCTCTATTAATTTAGACTTATCAACAGTATTAAAATTTACTTGCTTCTGATCTAAACATTTCACATTTTGCAACTAACCTTTTAAAGTAATTTTATTTTATTTATTTTTTAAAGTTTATTATTTTTATTTTTTAGTAATTCCTACACCCAACACAGGGCTCAAACTCATGATCCTGAGATCAAGATTCACATATTCTTCCAGCTGAGCTAACCAGGTGCCTCTGTGTATATGTAAGTTTAAATAAGTATTTTAAATACTAAGCATGTATCCCATTTAAAATATAACCCACACAACAATAAGTGGTTATTTTCTCATTGAAGTCCAGGTGGGAAACTGGAGTGAAAACAAAGCATGGTTGGTGCACTTTGGAGTCAGATAGACCTGGGATTCACCCTTGGCTTTGCCTTTTTCTAGCTGCATGACTCTGAACAAATTGTCACACTTCGTGGCACTATTAGTGTCCTCATCTATAAAATGGAGATGATAACCGTCTCTCTCCCTTTTACTCTTTCTCTCTCTCTCTCTCTCTCTGCCTTCCTCTCTCTCATGGGGTTGTTGTAATTAGTATAGATAATAAATGTAAAGCATCAGCTCCACAGTCAAGCCACAGAGTAGAAATTTTGAAAATGTTTGCTATGGTTTTGATCACCTCTTAATTGTTTGATTTGTCCTCTGTTGATAGTTGCAGAGATGTTTAGTTTCCCATTTGAGGGGACAAGTTTCTGGAACACAGGGATTAGTTTTACATTTCCTTGGAACAGGATTTTCCTTACGGCTGGACTTCTTTCCCTGACTTATTTTCTTTTCCCTTCCTCTCCACTGTTTTCACACAGGATCCTGTCCTGGTCGCCTGACAAAGCTGATTGATAAGTCATGTAGCACAGAGTGACTTATTTCCATGAGTTACCAGGCAAAGAAGGGTTGTGTGTGCATGTATGTACATATTTTTTCACATTACAGACATGACAGGCAAAGCGATAGAGGGAATCACCCAGGGTCCCACAGGCTCAGTATCTCTTCTTGCCTATCTAACCATCATTAGCCATAAAATTATATGATTCTAAAGATTTTAGGAGGTTCCCTACATTTGAATTATGGCTTCTTGTAGTCTCTTCACAGCAGTATTGAGGATTGTCTTCCATTTCAGAATTTCCAATTTTGAGTAAGGATGTTGAAAGATCTAGCCTTAAAATGACAACAACACACAGGGTAACTCAAAATGGCTATTTAAAAACTTACCTCCAAGTCAGTACTCACTAGATAAATCGTGCTCAGCTATCAGTCTGCCCAAGCCTACTTGAAAAAGGAACTAAAATCCATTCATACTAAAGTGTAAGTAATTACCTTAAGAATTGCTTCCCCTCAGTAAATTTTAACTAAAATAGGATCAAAGCTTTAACCCCAGGGAATTAAATCCCCATGATGACATCTGAAGAAGGAGAGGCCTTTTAAAAATCCCTACATACCCCGGAGACCTACAGATTGGATTTTTGCAGTATGCCCCAGTCTCAGGATAGAATCCCATCTCTCAAGAGAGAACGTTTTATTGATAGTCAGCAGACATGGGTTCTGTTCCTAAGTCTTCTCCGTGGACACTGGTGGAAAAGAAGCACTTTCTTTCTAGACAGGGAGCATGTGACTCTAGGGGCAGTGACTATCTCCTTTACTGTGTGAAGCAAGCCTAACCAAAGAATTCTGCCTAGCAGGGATGGACAAAGAAGGGTCCCTGCAAGTGTTGAGTTGTACATCCTGCCTTGGACCTTTGCTCCTGTGGTTCTTCCTTTAATCTTGTGAGTTACCTCCAGTACACAAGCAAAGGATTCTCTTGTTGCTCAAGCTAGTATGAGCTGGGTTCTTGTCACCTACAGCTTAAAGATTCCCGTCTAACATAATCACATTCAGGTTCATCATCCCTGGATCAGGAGAACCATCCTAACTTAGATTAGAAAGACTGAACAAATTCTATCCCCATTTTCCTTAGGGTTAGATAATGTAATTGTTGCCAGCCTCCCACTGTGGTATTTCAGTCCTGCCTTTTAATGACTAAGGACTTGCTCCTTGCTCACAGACCATCTGCTTGTCATTCAGTTTCCTGCTGAGGGACTTCCTGTTACTGACTTTACCTACATATTTGGACTCCTGGGCATTTTAATGCTGAACCCTCTGGATACCTTATGATTTACTTCATTCCTACTTGCTGTATTGCCATACTTACTGGGCTTATTCTTAGCATATGCATATTTCCTCAATATCTATCCCTCTACAGTGAGACAGTTCCAGTCCTAACTTTGATTCCTAAATACATCAAATTCAGAAACATATGTAGGGAATGGGGAAGTTTGGGAGGGACACTGGACTCCTAAAAGCATATTCCCTAAAAGGAGAAACTTTGAACAGGTCTTAAAGTTCTTAGATTATGATGAAAAGTTTACGAAAAGCAAATCTATGAGACCCATGGCTGTCAGCCCCAGCTCCTCCTCACTCCCTGAGCCACACAGCAGTTAGTTATATTACGTCTGTATTTCAAGGGATGATGAGGTTCCCTTTTCCTAACAACCTATATCCTATCCCTTTTATAACCTCATAAAGAAATCAACTGTGTTCTTCCTAGATTTGTGTAACCAAAAGCTTCCTTGGGAAGTCTCCTTTATAACATTTCAACAATTTAAGAACCCATTTTTGCCTTTTGATACAAAGAAGCTTTGGTTCCTAGTCTAGGTTGGTATATTTTTGTGATGGAGGGTGCTCTTCTGGGGGGACAGGCATGTCATTGTTACCAAAGCTGGTTTCTCAGAACCATGAAGAAAAAACTCCTAGGATACAAGAGTGGAGAAATCAGGGAAGGCTGGGGAGGGGTGCATTTGAAGACTTTTTTTACTTATAATCCATGAACTTAAATGTCTGGCTCTGATGGGGATTTTACTACAAGGATGACTGAGAGAAAGTTTCTGAATTCAGAGTGTAAATGGTTCTCACTTTGCTTGCTCATCAGAGACAACCCTAATTTGGGTGGTAAAAGGATCTTACCATTTTTTAAACAGATGTTGGATGACAGTGAGAAGTGGATGACAACAGGTAAATAGCTATCCTGTGGGATCTGGGAATACTGGTTTTGTTTGACAAGAGCTAGGAAAAAAGGAAGGAGGAGGAAGACAATGGGACAGAGGGGAAAGAGAAGAGAAAATGAGTATTTTGCTAAATATCATCAAACAAAAACCAGTTGTCAATATTTTAATATTCTTATGAGGGAGTTAGCAAAATTTTCCATAAGTACCCATAGTAACTCATGAAATATTTTCATTTGCTCTAGAAATGAAAACAGCTTTTTAAATTAAATCTCTGCATAACTTCTTGATTCACTAAAAGATTGTGTTTATGCTTTTGTTCTGAGAATTGCCCTTCCACATGAGAACTACTAAAAAAATTCATGTTTTATTTTCATTTACTTTTTTTGCAACTGGATAATAGTCAGCAGCCTGTTGTTGATTAAAAAAAAGCTACATGGACATAAAGCCTCTATGTATCGTTAAGTTTTGTGCTAAAATATAAACCTAATTCTTTTTTTAAAGTTTATTTATTTACTTAGAGAGAGAGAGAATCCCAAGCAGGCTGTTACACACTCAGTGTGGAACCTGACAATGATGGGGCTTGAACTCACAAACTGTGAGATCACGACCTGGGCCCAGATCTAGAGTCGGATGCTTAACCAGCTGAGCCACCCAGCCATTCCAAAATGTAAATCTAAGACAAGAAATTTCATTAGTGTATGAAGTGGAATGAAGTCACCTTACAGAATAAAATTAGACCTTAAAAGCTATCTAAAAAGAAAATCTTTAGGGATATTCTGAAAAGAAAGCAAAACTCATGGTAGCTTCTTAAACTTTATATATGAATTGGGAAGTCCCTAAGTCCAGGAATCCATACAAATCGATTGCATCTAAAATTTAAAAAAAATAAAAATTAAGTTAAATTAAATTAAAAAGATGAGAAAATTATAATTATAAAAAGTAAAAGAAATAAGGTTACAAGTAAGAATCTGCACAATAACTATGGCTAATATTTACTGAACACTTACCATATGCCAGGCACAATGCTAACTAAGCACATAACATTCGTTTTATTTATTTATTTATTTATTTATTTATTTATTTATTTATTTATATAATTTATTTCTCCCAACAAAGCTCTACAATGAATCATCCTCATTTTCAGAGGAGGAATTCAGGTAAGTCTAGAATAAGACCTAGATGTACTAGTAAGTTCCTAGTGATGTTGATGCACTGGTTCAGAAACCACACTTTGAAAACTGCTGCAGGGCATTCCAATCTTTTTATTAACAGCAATCATTTGTTCTTCAAGAGTAAAAACTGTATTGCTAGAATTATCTTGTCAAAGCAAATGCACTGGGCTTCATGAACTATCAGGAACCTGTAATAATACCTATATACCAAAGGGTTACTCTGAGGATTATATGAGATAACAGAAATAATAATAACAAAATAACAGGGGAACCTGGGTGGCTCAGTCGGTTAAGCGTCTGATTTTGGCTCAGGTCATGATCTCGTAGTTCATTGGTTCAAGCCCTGCATTGGGCTTTCTGCTGTCAGCATAGAGCCTGCTTGGTATTCTCTCTCTCTTTCTCTCTCTCTCTTTTCTTTCTCTCTCCCTCTCTCAAAATAAATAAACATTAAAAAATAATACAATAACAACTACAAAAGTAGTGTCTACCACTGGGTGATGAATGGAAGTGTTGAACCAGTATACTGTATACCTGAAACTAATATTACACTGTATGTTAACTGAAATTTAAATAAAAACTTAAATAAATAAGTAGTGTCTACTATATTTAGTTCTTTCCCAAGGGCTTTAGTATTAACTTATTTAATATTCAGAACCACCTGGAAAGAGATACGGTTTGTAGTATGATATCACAGATATTGAAACTGAGGCAAAGAGGGGTTATGAAATGTGTTCATAATTATACAAGTTCAAAGTTTTATAAGCAGTAAGTGCAATAGCCAGGATTTAGACCAGGTATTCTAACAGCAAAGGCTTAATCACTACACTGGTTTACTTCTCTATCTCAGAGGGTCTTGTAGAGATAGCAACCACTACTGTCTATTCTCATCATCAAAATCATTATCACTATTACAATAGCAGAATGAGAGTTAGGGATAAGGTAGCAGAAAGGATATTATATTGGGAGTTAGAAGACCAGGGTTTGGATCATGGTTCAATCAGAAACTATATGACTTTGGGTAAGTTACTTGGCCTTTTGGAATCTCAGTTTTCTCCTTAGTGAAACAGAAATCCTATTTGCTACCCAACAGGGAAATCTGACAACTAAATTAGATAATAGCTAAAAAGATCCCTATGATCTATAAAATATAAAATATGATTTCAATGTTTAAAATATCAGTTCTTTTGCTACACTGAAACTTGCTTGTATATATTCAACACAATAGAAGCTAAAGTGAGAAATCTTAAAGTCCTAAAAATAAAGCTTCACCCTGGTGGTAAAAGTGGGTCTACCAGTATTCACCACAATGTAGTGCTAAGCTCTGGTGAGGTTCCTCATCCTTTTTAAATTGCATGTTTGTCAGATGACCATAAGGGAAGGGAAGCAAAAATAATATAAAAACAGAGAGGGGGACAAAACATAGAGACTCTTAAATATGGAGAACAAACAGGTTACTGGAGGGGTGTGGGAGGGGGAATGGGCTGAATGGGCAAGGGGATTTAAGGAATCTACTCCTGAAATTATTGTTGCACTATAGGCTAATTAACTTGGATGTAAATTTTAAAAATTAAATAAGAAAAACTGGAAAATAAATAAATAAATAAATTGCATGCTTATGTCAGTCACTCATATCTTCCTATCAAATTTTCTGAAATTATTATCAGCAAAAGTTTCAGACCTATAAGCTTTTATTATTTTTTTTAACATTCTTGGGTTTGGTACTTGCAAATGTTTTCAGCATCTCAGTTTCTTGGAATTAAATAAATAACTTCATCTTTAAAAAAATTTTTTTAATGTTTATTTATTTTCGAGAGAGAGAGAGACAGAGCATGAGCAGGGAGTAGCAGAGAGAAAGAGAGGGAGACACAGAATCTGAAACAGGCTTCAGGCTCTGAGCTGTCAGCACATAACCCGATGTGGGGCTTAAACCCATGAACCATGAGATCATGACCTGAGCTGAAGTTGAACACCTAACCGACTGAGCCACCCAGGTGCCCTGGTAACTTCAAGTAACAGTGAAAAATCTAGAGGTTAAGATCAGTCAAAGATCAGGTGGCAGGAGAGAGCAACATTCTGAAATGAGGATGGTCCATCAGAAGTGAGGGAAGAAGAAAGCAGAATTGATTTCTGCACGAGGCACATAACATGTCTAGAAGCCCCCCAAAATGTTTTAATTTTAGTTTCTTTTAAAGAAATAAAAA
The DNA here is from genome assembly GCF_006229205.1 of Suricata suricatta. Classification (NCBI taxonomy): domain Eukaryota; kingdom Metazoa; phylum Chordata; class Mammalia; order Carnivora; family Herpestidae; genus Suricata; species Suricata suricatta. The sequence goes on along the minus strand of NC_043709.1, from coordinate 24,342,553 downwards.
ACTGAATAAGACAATAATGAATAAATAAAAATGAGTCTAGCAGGATTAAATTTATCTTTGTAATAATGCAGTTGTAAGATATGATTTTTAATAATTTCTATGAAGGGACCCAGAGAAGGGAAAAGTACCAGAGCCCACAAAAGTCCTAATTTGGCCCAGAGAGTGAGGGAACACAGATGTGGTGGTGGGCAGAAGGGAACTGTGAAAGCAGCATCAACTTAAGCATCTCTAAAATGGGCCATTTTGTACTAATTCACATATATATCATATTAACACAATTTCCTGGTTTTAGGCTTACAGACTCAACCCTTCTCACTCTGAAATTAAATGCCCTCTTGTGACCTTGTATATACCTTTTCACTCAATTACTTGTATTTACCACCTTATATGAAGGAAAACTTCCTTTTTCACAGTTAGCTTAGTCCCTCCTCTTGTTTTGTGTTGTGATAAAATATACATAATACTAAATTTACCATTAAAATACTTTTATGTGGTTAAATTTGCATAATGTAAAATTTACCATTTCAACCATTAAAAAAATTTTTTAAATGTTTATTCATTTTTGAGAGACAGAGACAGAGCATGAGTGGGGGAGGGGCAGAGAGAGGTGGGTGAGATATCGAATCCAAAGCAGGCTCCAGGTGCAAAGCTGTCAGCATAGAACCTGACTTGGGACTTGAACTCACAAATTGTGAGATCATGACCTGAGCCAAAGTCAGATGCTTAACCGACTGAGCCACCCAGGTGCCCCCCCATTTTAACCATTTTTAAGTGTACAGTTTTGAAGTGTTCATTCACATTGTTGTACAACCATCACCACCATCCATCTTTAGAAATTTTCATCTTGGGGAGTCTGGGTGGCTCAGTTGGTTAAGCAGTTGACTTTGGCTCAGGTCATGATCTCACAGTCATGGGTTCGAGCCCTGCGTTTGGTTCTGTGCTGACAGCTCAGAGCCTGGAGTCTGTGTCTCCCTCTCTCTCTCTCCCCTCCCTTGCTCACACTCTGTCTCTCTGTCTCAAAATAAAATAAAGACATAAAAAAAATTGTTTAAAGAAATTTTTCATCTTCCTCAGTTGAAACTCTATAACTATTTAACCATAACTCCCTATCCTCCCCTCCCACAAGCCCCTTGCAACTACCATTCTACCTTCTGTCTCTATGAATTTGATTACTTTAGGTACCTCATGTAAGTGGAGTCATAATAAAGTTGTCTTTTTGTTTCTGGCTTACTTCACTTAGTATAATGTCTTCAAGATTCACCCCCATTATAACATGTATCAGAATTTCATTCCTTTTTTAAGGCTGAATAATATTCCACTGTATGTATATACTGTAATTTGTTTAACCATACACCTGTCTATGAACATTTGAGTTGTTTCCACCTCTTGGCTATTGTAAATAATGCTGCTATAAGCATTAGTATACAAACATCTGTTTGAGTTCCTGCTTCTAATCACCTCCAGTTGAAGATAACATTATCCAGGCTTCAAGTTATTTTTTTAAAAGTTTATTTGTTTGTTTTGAGAGAGAGATTGGTATAGACAGAATCCCAAGGAGGCTCTGAGCTATCAGCACAGAGTTTGATGCAGGGCTCAACCATGAGATCATGACCTAAGCATCAAACCAAATGGGATGCTTAAACAACTGAGCCACCCAGGTGCCCGTGGCCTCAAATTATTTTAAAAAACAATGTCTGACACAAGACAAAAAATAATCATATTTACAGGGAATCAAGAGAACATGAATGAGAACCAGCAGAAACAAAAGGACTCCAAAATAGATTCACATAAATATGCCTGCCTGATTGAGAAAGATACAAAAGCAATTCAATGGAGGAAAGACAGCATTTTCAACAAATGATGCTGAAGCAAATGGATGACCATAGGCAAAAAAAATGAACCTTGGTGTAGATCTCACACCTTATACAAAAGGGAATGCCAAGTGGGTCATGGATTTAAATGTAAAACTATAAAACTTTTAGGAAAAAGATAGGAGAAACACTTCAGGATTTAGGGGTAAGTAGAGAATTCTTCGCCTTGATACCAAAAACACTATTCACAAAAAGATTTTTCAAAAATTGGACTTTACCAAAATTTAAAACCTTTTCTCTGCAAAAGACCCTATTAAAAAGTTGAGAAGACACTGGGAGAAAATATTTGCAAAGCACATATAAAACAAAGTGCTAGTATCTAAAAGGTATAAAGAAGTCTCAAAATTCAACAATTAAAATAATAAATAATCCAATTAGAAAGTAAGAAAAGACATGGGAGACATTTCACTGAAGAGGATATACAGATGGCAAATATTCAATATCATTAGCCATTAGAGAAATGCAGATTGAAACTATAATGAGATATTACTATACACCTACAAGAATGGCTAAAATAAAAAGTGGTGATAATACACCAATACTGGTGAGAATATGGAGATATGGTATCACTCATACATTGCTGGTAGGAATATAAAACAGTAGAGCCATGGGTGCCTGGCTGGCTCATTCAGTAGAGGTTCAGGGGTCACGGGTTCAAGCCCCATGTTGGGTGTAGAGATTACTTAAATGAAACTTAGAAACAAAAACAAAAACAAAACAAAACAAAAAAAAACACTACAACTTTTCGGGAAAACAGTTTGAAAGTTTCATATAAAAGTAAACATGCAGTTGCCAAATAGCCCAGCAATTGTACTTCTGGGCATTTACCAAAGAGAAATCTAAACTTATATTTATATAAATCCTATACTTGAAGATTTGAACAGCTTTCATAATAGCTAAAAACTGAAAAAAAAAAAAAAACCACACCCAAATACCTAGAAGTCCTTCAAGGAGGGAACAGTTAAACAAATTGTGGTACATTCATACCATGGAACACTACTGAGCAATAAAAAGGAATAAGCTACGGATAGATACTACTTGGATGTATCTCCAGGGAATTAAGCTGACTGAAAAAGAGCAATCACCAAAAGGCACACATTGTACGATTCCATCTATATAACATTCTTGAAATGACAAAAATATAGAAATGCATATCTCTATGTTGGTGGTTGCCAAGATTAGAGAATGGTTAGAGGAAGGAGGGAAGTGGGTGTGGCTGCAGAAGGACAACATGAATGATCCTTGCCTTGATGGAAATGTTTTGAATCTTGACTGTATCAATGTCAATATTCTGGCTGTGATATTGTCCTCTAGTTTTGCAAGATGTTGTCATATAGAGAAAATGGGTAAGGGTATATGGGATCTCTCTGCATGTGTGTCTATAATAAGCTTAAAATTAAAAGTTAATTTATTTTTTTAATTTTTAAATGTTTTATTTATTTTTGATACAGAGAGAGACAGAGCATGAGAGGGGGAGGGGCAGAGAGAGAAGGAGACACAGAACCAGAAGCAGGCTCCAGGCTCTGAGCTAGCTGTCAGCACAGAGCCTGATGCGGGGCTTGAACCCACGAACGTGAGATCTGACCTGAGCCGAAGTCGGAGGCTTAACTGACCGAGCAACCCAGGTGCCCCAAACGTTAATTTTAAAAATTATACATGTGTCTAGCATCATATTTCTTTTGGACCCTGCCACTGTAAAACAATTTGTAGGATCCCTCAAGGCAGAAAGTTCATATCATACGAATGTGAAGTGTAACAGATGCTTTCAATGAAAGCACTATAAACTTTTGTTTTTCCTGACATTCACTAATACTAATTAAATTAACACAAACCAAATATCACTAGTATAATGTTTTGCCAACATCTCACTAACTTGCTATTTTTATTCCTTTTTTAAAAACGTTTATTTTTGAGAGAGAGAATGTGTGCAATAGTGAGTGTGCATGAGCAAGAGGGGAGAGGCAGAGAGAGAGGGAGAGAGAGAATTCCAAGTAGGCTCCACACCCAGTGCAAAGCCCTATGTGGGGTTCAATCTCACAAACCTGAGCTGAAGTCAAGAGTCAGACAACTCACTACTGAGCCACCAAGGCGCCCCTTTATTCCTTTTTCAAAAAAGAAACCTGGAGGATTACTTATAAATCTAATTAACTTCTACTTACCCAATGAAACAGGGTGGCCTTCTTCTGCTTGCAAAAGATGATTTTCCTTATGATACTCCTCTCTTGAACGGGTGCTGACTTGGGTAATGTTGTAATCTCTTTTTAAGGCACTGTATTTTTCTTCAAATTTTTGGTTTCACACTTACAAGCACCATCAATAAGATCATGCCAGCTGTAATTCATAAGATTTACAATTCCCACAGGGCAAGTAAAGCTATACTCAGCATATTTCTGCAATATCTCTCCAAGTTCATGCAGTATTTCAGCAGCAATCAGTTTACATTCTTCAAATAGATTCTTTCGTAAGTATATTTTGGTGATTTCAAGGTTAGGAGAAAACTTGGAAACACCATGAATTTGTGAGATCCCAAATGAGTGGAATTCATTTTTCTCCTCATATTTAGCTACTGTATAGTCTTGCTTCCTTTAGATCCTTAGATACTGTACAGTTTGTATGACTGTAAAAAACACATGTAAGCCTTAAAGATATTTTCTCTTCTTTAACTTAGTAGTTCAACTTCTAGAAATCCATCTTAAAACGTAATAAAAAGGATGTATAAAATCTGTGAATAAAATTGCTAACTGTAACATTATTTGTTGATACTAGAAAAATTTGAAAAAAAATAATGGCTCATAAGGCTTATAGCTAAGTAAATAATGCCATACTCATAAAATGGGTAGCATGAAGAATTGTTTCAAAAATTGTTCTTAATAATTTGGGAAAATACTTATGTTATAATATTATATAAAGATTACATGCAATTGTATGTGTGGAATGATCTCAAATGTATAACATATACACCACATATCTGCTAGTACAGAAACTAGGCAAATATCCTCCAAAAAAGTAAATTGATTATGGGCTTGTGGGAGTCATTTTCTTGCCTTCTTTTATACATTGTACTTTTCTAACTTTTCTACAGTTAATATTTATTATGTTTATGCACAGAAGATAAAAACCAGTATGTGTGTGTATTACTTATTCATTACCTTACTTATAAGACAAGACAGAGATCATTTCTTCCAGAGAGCCTTCCCTGAATTTCTTAGGTTAGACTACAAACACTTTCTATGTTCCCTTAGCCTATCCTACACACCTCATCAGGTGTTACTATATTATACTGAAATTCCAAAGCAGCAACAAAAACACATCCTCAAAGGGTCTAGATATCACAGATACTGGAATTTTCAGCCACAGTTTATGAAACAACTGTGCATACCATGTTCAAAATTTGCAAGGGGTATTCTCCTTTTGATAATAGAATTTAGGTAGTTCAAAGTAACCCCTTCTTATAGAAAACCAGAAAAGCTGGACAAAAATAATTTTTAAAAAATCTTAAAGGCTATGGAGAGCTAACAAGATAGTCATGAGTTACTATCAGTATCTGGAAGAAGATAAAAATCCAAAGAGATAAACCCCATATTTTCCTCTCTTGTGGAAGGTTAGGGGTGTGGAAGAAGAATTTACCAATTCTATAAGATGCATCGTGGAGGCTTAAAGACTGCTCAGGACTTTTGATAGCTTAAGGGGGCTAAGCATTCAAAATTTGGAATCTAGGGCCTTCCATGGCAAGGTTACTGGTTGAGACCCAAAAGGCTGTGGCCTAGGAGTAAGGGTTATCCAGAAGTACACCTAGACCAGCATTATAACACAGCTTCAAATTATCTCACTTCCTGACACTGAATTAAGGTGACCCCTAAGTGTTGTTGTCCACAAACTTTTGAGAGAAACAGATGTAAATCTCCTCCAGTGGAAGCTGACTTTATCCTGGCCCTCAAATTATTTTTTTATTTAAAAATTTTTTTTAGTTTTTTAATATTTATTTATTATTTATTTTGAGAGAGAGAGAGAGAGAGAGAGAGAGAGAGAGAGAGAGATGGAGAGAGAGAGAAAGCACAAACTGGGGAGGGGTTAGGGAGAGAGGGAAGGAGAATCCCAAACAGGCTCAGCGCTGTCAGTGTGGAGCCTGATGCAGGGCTCAAACTCACAAACTGTGAGATCATGACCTGAGCCGAAATCATGAGTTGGAGGCTTAACTGACTGAGCCACCCAGGTGCCCCCAAATTATTCTTTAAAATAGTTTTCAAATACAACATGTGACACAAAGTGTTTTAAAAAACAAGATTCACAAGGAGTCAAGAGAACATGAATGAGAGACAGTAGAAATAGCAATTAATAAAATGGAACCATAGAGAGAAACATAGTTTAAAATAACTGCTTACTATGACAAAGGAAATTGAGAATTTTTGCAAAGAACTGAAACAAACTCACACACACACATGCATACACACGTTTGAAAAAGAATCAGATAGAAATTATAAAGCTAAAAAATATAAGCCAAATGAATAACTCAGTAGATGGGTTTAACAGCATATTAGACACAAAACTGAAAAGAAAATTAGTTAAACAAAAGACAAGTCAGAAGAAAATCTTCACAATGAGTATGGAAAGATAAAATTGAGAAGATTATAATATACCATCTATAGCAATCAAAATGTTATTAATTAAAAAAGATAAAAGGATAAAATGCAGGGGATCCTTTTGGTAAATTAAAACATGTGTATTATTTGACTCACCCCATGACTGAGCTACCCAGGCACCCCTAAATATTAAGATTTCTAAAGATGTAGAGCTACACTGTATGTATACTAGTATTTCACACTAATGTCTATATTCATGTGGAATGTCTATAAAAAGGAACAGACATACAACTCCATGGCCACTGCTATCCTGAGAGAGAGTGTTTGGGACTCTCTTGGGCCAAAGTTGTTCACCTTTGATAAGACCCTCTGAATTCTTAATGTTTTAACTCTACTACCAAAGTGATTATGGTTAAGATTTGGCCTACCAGGTGTCTCAACTATCAGGAGAGAGAATGTGATGCTGATCAAGTGGCATTTAAGTCTATTGCTTCCTAAGGGAATTTTTCCAAAACACCTAGAAATTAATGGCACCACCAGGCCCTTCCCAGTCTCACAGATATTTTTGGCTGATGAGTCTATATCCCAGGAGCTGACTGATTACTCTTGTCTTTGACCATAGCTACCTCTGGGCCCTTAAAATGCACTGGGTTTGGATCTGAGGGGTAAGGACTTAAGGAAGGTGAGGCTTCAGCTGACTCTTATAAGGCATTACTAACAGCCTAATTTTACATATTTCTTCAGTGTTTTTCTCCATATACTTTTAGGGAACAGATACAGCTCCTGCAAACTACTACAGCATTTATCTGCCCCCTTAGTAGCAAAACTCTTTTTTTATTATCATAATAAAATTCACATCACATAAAATTTACCATTTTAACCAATTTTAAGTGTACAGTTCTATAGCATTGAGTATATCCACATTACTATATGTGCTGCTGAAGTGAGCACAAGCATATCCACATTACTGTGCAAGCATTACTATCATTCATCTCCAAAACCTTTTCATCTTCCCCACCTGAAACTCTGTGCGCATTAACACGAACTCTCTGGGGTGCCTGGGCGGCTCAGTCTGTTGAGCATCCCACTTTGGCTCAGGTCATGATCTCACGGTTCGTGAGTTTGAGCCCCATGTGGGGCTCTGGGCTGACAGCTCAGAGCCTAGAGCCTGCTTCAAATTCTGTGTCTCCCTCTCTCTCTGTCCTCCCCTACTCATGCTCTGTCTCTCTGTCTCTCAAAAAATAAATAAATGTTGAAAAAAAATTAACATTAGCTCTCCATCGCGCCTCACGCCCGGAGGTTCAGAGCATGCTGCCCCAGCATATTGATTGTATTGAATTAAAAGGCACTTGAAAAACAGCAAATGCAAGAAGTGCATTCTGACCTTCCTTTTCCTTCCTGAAAGCAGGAGCTAAAACCCTCCGGTGAAACATGCCTGGGTGGCTCAGTCAGTTAAGCATCCAGCTTCAGCTCAGGTCATGATCTCACAGTTCGTGGGTTTGAGCCCTGCATTGGCCTCTGTGCTGACAGCTAGCTCAGAGCCTGGAGCCTGTATTTGGATTCTGTGTCTCCCTCTCTCTCTGATCCTCCCCTGCTCACTCTCTCTCTCAAAAAGAAATAAAAAACATTAAAAAAAAAGAAAAAGAAATATGCCTCCCTATACCAGAAGGAAGAAACTCTCTTATCATCAAAGAGGAAGTTGAGGTCAGGAAAAATATGTACAAATAAATTTTGTTAAACTAACTCTTACCTTCTGAGTCATTTCTGAAGGATCAACTGCTCTAGCCTACCTCTTTGTCTTGTCACGTTTTCACAGTTTATTATTTTGTCCAACTTAGCATATTAGCATTTGACTCTATTCCATTTGGTGTTTGTTCTTGAGAGGGCTCCTGTATACATGTAAAAATTACTAGATAAAGATCTTTTTCTCCTACTGATCTGTCTTATATTCATCCCAGCAGGAGCTCCTGAGAAGGTAGAGGAGAAATTACATGTCCTTTACCTACACCTATATGCCCTACCCCTCACCCCACTCCCGGTCTTGGTAACAACGATTCTACTTTCTGTCTCTACAATTTTGACTATCCAATGAATTTCATATAAGAGGAACCATACAATATTTGTTCATTTGTGATTGTCTTATTTCACTTAGCATAATGTCTTCAAGGTTCAATCTGTTGTAGTATGTGTCAGAATTTCCTTTTTAAGGAGTAACATTCCATTGTATGTGTATACCATGCTTTGTTTGTCCCTTCATCTGTCTATGGACTTGGCTTGTTTCCACCTTTTGGCAATTATGAATAATGCTACTATAAACATGGGTATATACCAGCTGTCCAAGTCCCTAATTTCACTTCTAGAATTGGAATTGCTAGATCATGGTAATTCTATGTTCAAGTTTTTGAGGAAATATCATATAATTTTCTACAGTGATTGCACCATTTTATAGCTCCACCAGCAATGAACAATCCAATTTCTCCACATCTTTACCAATACTTGTTACCTTCTGTTTTTTGTTTTGTTTTTTTAAATAGACAACCTAATGGGTGTGAAGTGGCATATAGTAAAAGTCATTTTGCTTTGAAAAAGCAAAGCTTTAAAAGTTGTTTATACTTGCTCTCATTCTCTATTCAACCCACTCTGTGTGTCCCCACCTCTCTACAGATAAACCTCTTTTAAGGTTACCAAATCCTTGATCATGCTGAATCCAATAGTTACTATTCAGTTTTCAACTCATATAGCCCCCACGCAGCATTTGACATAACTGAACAGTCTTAAGATATTTTCTTAATTTGGTTTTTGAATATCACTTTCTCTTGGTTCTCCTACCTCACTGGATATTCCTTCTCCAAACATTTGCTGGTTTCTCTTCAACTCTGAGTCAACTTCTCCCTCTCATACCTCCCTTCTTCTCTCTACCAATACTTCCTAGGTAATCTTACCCATTTGAAAGGCTTTAACAACTATTTAAACACTGAGAACTCACAAATACACATATTTACCTCTGACCTTGCACCTGACCTCCAAACTTGTATACCCAACTTTCTACATAACATCTCTAAAAGGCATCTCAAGCTCAGCTTATTTAACATGTTCAAAAATGAACTCCTGGTCTTTCCCACCAAACCTGTTTTCTCCTTAGTTTTTACTTACTTCAATAAATAATAATTCTGTTCTTCCAGCTGTTTGGGTCAAAGGCTCTGGTATTATCTTTGGATATCTTTATCCTCTCTTTTTCTCACATTCTATGTCCATTCCATAACAAACCCAGTCATCTCTACCTTAAACTATATCGATAATTCAACTTTGTTGCCCCTCTCACAACTATCGCACTAGCTGATCTACAATCATCCCTTGCCTAGAATTATTATAGATAGGCTCTTATCTAATCTGATTTTCCCCCCAGTCCTTAAAATTAAGTCTCTACACACAAGCCTAGTCATTTAATCAGGTCAAGTGATCCCTCTCCACTCAGATTCTGCAATGGCTTTCCATCGTACTCAATGTAAAAGCATACACAACAGTAGCATTCAAGGTCTTTCATGATCTGACCCTCTCCCATTCCTAGTTTTTTCCTTCTCTCTCTCTTTCTTTTTCTTCTTCTTTTAAATGTTTATTTATTTTGAGAGAGAGAGAGAGAGAGAGAGAGAGAGAGAGAGAGAGAGAGAAAGTAAGCAGATAAGATGCAGAGAGAGAGGGAGACAGAATCCCAAGCAGGCTCCACAGCTGTCAGCACAGAGCCTGACAAGGGGCTGGAACCCATGAACTACGTGATCATGACCTGAGCCAAAACCAAGAGTTGGATACCTAATTGACTGAGCCAGCTATTTTTTTTAAATGTTTATTTATTTTTGAGAGAAAGAGAGAGAGAGAGCAAGTTGGGGTAGGGTAGAGAGAAGAGGAAACAGAGGATCTGAAATGGACTAGGTGCTGACAGCAGCAAGCCTGATGTGGGGCTCGAACTCAACTCATGAACTCTGAGATCATGACCTGAGCTGAAGTCTGATGCTCAACCAATCGAACCACATAGGCACCTCTCTTTTTCCTCTTATTCTTATAATCTTATCTCCTACTACTCTCTTCCAATTCATTATGCTTCAGCCACATTGGCCCCCTTGTTATCCTCAAATAGACCAAGAGTGCTTCTCACCTTTATGAGACCATACACCCTTACATCCACCTTCTGTTCAATTATTACCATAGAAATGGAGCCATTTTGAACACCCTATACAATAGAGCATCACTCTCTTCTTGCACCGTTTTATTTTCTCTAAGGCACATATCACTATTGGATATTCTATATATTTAATGTTTATTTGGCTTCAATTGTTTCCTTTTGTTCCAATGAAAGCCATGAAGCGGAGATTTTCTTTTGTTTACTACTGTTTCTCTAGCACATATTTGCTCAACAAATATTAGCATAAAGAAAAAAAAAGATAGATTTAGGTCCAGAGAGCAACATTAGTGGGTTTGCTCAGATGTGATCCTTTGCTCAGATGTGATCCTTCTTCAAGATAGGAGCCATGAGTTGGATATAGAACATTTATATTCCAACCACATATTTTACTGAGCAACATCAAAGATATCTTCAAGCCTCAAATAGTTGATAAAATAAAATCTAGGAAGACAATCAAGCATATGGTGTATGGACACTGTTATACAGAATACACAGAGAAGACACAGTCCTTCCCTTTCAGGAGCTTAAAATCTGTAATCTGGTTACTATCTTTACTCATTCATTCAGTAAGTATCTACTGCATAAGAAACCAAAACTACACTATCAGAGGTATGAACAAAAGTACTTTTTTAAATGAGCATTCCTTTGAAATGTTCCCCAAACCAGTTGCTCAAAGATTTCTAAGACAGCTAACCAAGTCATTACAATTTCAAAGTGTTTTCTTCCATGCAGTCAATGGGGTAAAACACGTCAACACTCGATGGAATTTCACTTGTTTTTATTAAATGGTAAACAACACTGGGACACCTGGGTGGCTCAGTTGGTTAAGTTTCTGACTGTGGCCCAGGTCATGATTGTGAGTTTGAGCTTTGCATTGTGCTCTGTGCTGACAGCTCAGAGCCTGGAGCCTGGAGCCTGCTTTGGATTCTGTGTCTGCCTCTCTCTCTGCCCCTCCACTACTCATGCCTGTCTTTGTCTCTGTCTCTCAAAAATAAATAAAATATTAAAAACAAAAAAAATTAAATTGTAAACATCACTAAAGAGTTACTTGTATTTCTCTTCTAAATAATAATTCCATTCACATAATTTGAAAAATAACACTAGTTTCCCAACTATTTAATGTAAAGTAAAAGGGAATGTTTTTAAGATGAAAAGGTATTTTAATTTGTATAAGAATTCTAAATATAGATATTAAATCTTTGATCTGTAGCCACTAGTTATATTTTCATGATATTTAAAAGATGGAAGACTCATTTTTGAAAACTTTAAATATATTGTAATAATAACTCATAAAATTTCTATATCTCCTTATAGCCTTCAAAGTTGCTTTCATAAACATCATTTTACCAAATTCTATGAATTAGCCATCTACTGTGTTATCTTCATTTTAAGGTTTCTTTTTTGGTAACATCCTGTAAATATGCATTCATAATTGTCAGGTTTATCTATTGCTCAAATAAAACGATAAAAACTACTTATTACAATAATAATATTAACACCTACCATTTATTAATTGCCTCAGTTTTATCATATGTAAGATAAAGCCAAAAATTTTACCTCCTTCAGAGGGTAGTTAAGAAATTTAATGTGCATATTAAAAATAACACTTATCTGTCTGTTTTTTTTTTTTTTTCAGACAGAAGCTCAACAATGGACTGCCAATTTCAAAACCAGACTTAACAATCTTAATGTGATAATCATCAGTGAAGGTCTTGGCACCTGGCTCAGTCTTAAAAGTAGCCCCATTTCTCTAGGAACAGCATATGTGAAGAAATGATTAATTCATTCAAGAAATAGTCATCAGCCACAGTTCTAGGTGCTAGAGAGACATGGTGTAGAGAACAGAACTCTACCTCATGGACCTTACATTATAGTTAGGGAAAGACAGGAAGGAAAAATGGAGGGAGGAAGAAGGAAAGGAGAGAAGAAGGAAGGCAATGAAAATTACAGATAGTGATAACCGCAATGAGGAAGACTAAACAAGCCACTGTACTAGAGTGACGGGGGGTGGGGGGTGGCTTCCTTGGATTGGGAGATCAGGAATTGCCTGAGGAGGTGGCATTTGCATTGAAACTAGAATCATGATGAGGAAGAGGCAAGCAAAAAATAATATAACAGAAAAACATTCAAAGGAGAGTGCACAGCAAATGCAAAGAAGCAAAAGTAGGAATGGGCTCGGTTGTTAAAGGAATACATAGGCCATAATGTCTGAGGAGCAAGTGACAGGCAGTCTCATGCAAGGAGGTTGGAGGGCAGCCAGGAGAGGAAACAACAGAAGGACTTGCAGTTCATGGTAAGAAGTGTGGATTTTATTCCTGGTGCAGTGGCAGCAGGAGGATAACCAGTGGAAGAAACAGGGTGTTTCTAAGTGGAGTGAACGAAAGCAATGCTTAAGATATGCATCAAATAAGAAAACTGGGCAGCTGATAAAGCCCTGGAGCTTTACAATAAACAGACCTACTTATTGCCACTATGACAACCTGAATTCATTTACTGAGTGCCAATTATAAGCCAAGCACCATGAATGCAAAATAACCAACTTATGTTGAATTGCTTTTCAAGCAGAAAGAGTTGGAAATGAAGAGACAATAGACTTCTGAAAAGACCAGCAACTTGCAGTGGTCTTGAGAAAAGTTATAGCAGGCTCAAAACAACAAACAAACAAACTAGCAAATGAGTGTATACCATGGTTTCCCAACCCTGGCCCTATTGACATTTTGGACTAAATAACTATCTGCTGTGGGGGGCAGTCCTGTGCATTGTAGGATGTTTAGTGTTCCATCCCTAGTCATGGCAACCACAAATGTCTTCAGATATTGCCAAATGTCCCTGTGCAAAGTTGCCTCTGTTCAAGAACTCACTGGGATAACTGACAGCTTTTAACCTTATACAACCTTGTGATACATGTTCTAAGATGAAATGGAGTATTTTATTTCCAAGTTAAGAAACTGTAGTAATTAGTGGGTAAAAAACTGTGTGAAATGACTAGTTCCATCATTTCATTTATCTTTCAGGGCTGACAGAAATCTCTATTAAGCCCATTCTGTGTGTTAAGCATTGCTTTCAGGACTAGGACTAGATAAATGATCAAGTAGATTTTTAAAAAATCCTTCCCTATAGACCTGATTAAGGGGAGGGAGGGCAAACAAAGAATTAGGAATGGCATTTATAATGTTATAAAAAGTGATAAAGGAAGCACAATAGAGGATGCCAAAATGAGGACAGGGTAGAAATCTGAAATAGGATAATCAAGAAAAGTCTTATCAAAATGGTGATATTTAAGTTAAATCTTAAAAGGAACAGGAAGTGGGGTGCCTGGGTGGCTCAGTAGGTGAAGCATCTGACTCCTGATATCAGCTCAGGTCACGATCTCATAGTTCATGAGTTAGAGCCCCTTGTGGGGCTCTGTGCTGCCAGCAAGGAGCACACGTTGGATCTTCTCTCTTCCTCTGTCTGCCCCTCCCCCCTCTCAAAATAAATAAATAAACCTAAAAAAAAAAAAGGAACAAAAAGTAAGCAATGCAGAAAGCAAAGGGCACATCTCGTACAAACCCTGTAAAGCAAGAATGAGCCTGAGTTTGTGCAGAAAGGGACAAACGGAGTGATTGGTCAGATATGACCAATTATGCTTCAATTAACCACTGGTCTGGCTAAAATAAAGTTCTCTGATTGGCTTCATGGTCAGCTCTGAAATGGGAAATTCCTTGATACGGTTTCTTAAGGAATGGGGAATAGGAAGCACTGGTCCTGAGCACCAATAACTCTTTGAAAATGTAAAGTGATCTCAGCAATTGAAGAGTAATTCCAAATATTTTTACCTATAAACAGCTCCTGAGGTGCATCTCAAATGGGGGCAATGGCCTTCACATTCTCTCTTTTCCCATTTTTTTCCTTTTGGGTTTCATCTAAAATGAAAGAAAAATTTCTGACTAAAAAGCAGAGAAAAATACTGGTCCAAAGCTAATTATTTTTAGAAAAGCAAACTACAATTTGATGAGATTGATCTATCCTATTGCCTGATCAAAGAAATAGATGGGTCCAATATCCAAAGATTTGGCTTCAGTAAAGTCTTCCATTCTGCCATGAGACCTAAGAAGGAGAAATTAGAACTCTCAAGATAAGTTATCAAGTCTGTAGGTGACTTTTCTAAGGACTTTACAGTTTAAATATTTAGATGTTGTATTTTCAATGAAATGTAAAAGAAAATTGGGGGTGGGGAATGCAGCTGTTCCTTTATCTCTATCTTCGCTTCCGAGTCTATCGACCTGACATAGATGCAATCAGAAGGATTAGGTGGTGGGCTAACAAAGCAGTAGCATGTCCCTGCCAACTATCTTAACGTGGGCACTACTGACACTGTGGGCCAGATAATTCTTTGTGGTAAGAAGCTACCTTGTACATTGTAAGATGTTTAGCAGCATCTCTGGCCTCTACCTACAAGGCACCAGTAGCATACCCTCTTACCCAGTTATGGTAACAAAAAGTATTCCCTGATAATGCCAAATATCTCTTGAGGATCAAAACTGCCCCTGGTTGAGAATGACTGGGTCAATGCAATGGCCATGGAAAAAGGTGTGACAGGGAAGAAACTGGTGAAGATAAGTGACACTGCTGACAGGGCTGCTGATAGCAATGCCACTCAAACTGTGGTCTCTGGATGAAGGCCCTCAGGATCACCTGGGACCTTGTTATAAATGCACATACTCACTCAGGCCTAATGTATAATGTATCAGAATCTCCAGAGGTGACATCTAAGAACTTGTGGTTGAACAAGGCCTCCAGGTGATTCTGAAAAATGCCTAAGTTTCGGAAGCACTGACTAAGAGGACACATTTTACACATTTCACATTTGTGAAAACCCCACTTGTGACTGGGTAGGCTGGCTAAACCAAAGCTAACTGGCCTGATGGATTTGCAGTAGAAGGATGAATGAGCACACAGTGGAGGACTGAGTAGCAGCAACAGCACCAATGGACTGGGAAATGTGACAGACTGAGGATCATTAGCTATTACTATTATTAATGAAGAAAAATTACAGCAGCCAAGATTGGATTAGCCATCCTTAAAGAGAAGTAGGAGAATGTCTTTAAAATGAAGATTTGAAGACAGCAAAACTCTTATTTTTCTACACATCTCTATCTCATTGTCCTGCCACTGTAGCTGAAGGATCTACTTCAAGTGAATCCAATATCTCAAAAATCTTCACTTAACATGTAAAAATACAGGCATTTACATTGTAACATGTTATATACATTCATAAAAAACCTTATGTCTTGCAATATTGTGCACTGGAAATAATGGGGCTTATGGGGAAATCAGGGTTAGGGCTCACCACTTAAAATCTATGCTGCTTTGGAACCAGAGCACCAAAAAAAAAAAAAAACACATGCCAATAATTGGCACCTCAGGAGAAACTCAAAGGACGTAGGCAGGCACTTATAGCCAGAAGCTGCTTCAGGGGATACGTTTTAAAAATGCTAAGAGTAGAAATTCAAACTTATGGGTACTGAAGTAATGTAGATGAAGAAGAGCTTCTTGCCGGTGGGGCTGCTTTAAGGCGTGCACAGAAAGAAGTGAAACTCGCTAGAGTGTGAGAGAGTGCCTTTCTGGGGAGCTATCCTGGGTACTAGTGTTCATTTTTTATGTTGTTTTTTTTTTTAAAAGTTGAAACGTTTCTTGCCTGTGCAGCAGCTGGGCTGAAGGCTTTTCCCCATCCTAATAAAGCGTTATAATTCTTTTACTTCTGCTATGGCCTCTTTTCACTAGAAAAATCAAGTATGAAAAATTGAGGATGACAATTCCCATGCTATGCTGAAATCATTCTCTCATTTAATAATTATTAGTTAATTGCATTATAAAAACACAAATTGTGGTCAAGCATACTACAGTTGACCCTTGAACAGCATAGGTTTGAACTTCATGGGTCCACTTACATGCAGAGTTTTTATGGTACTATAAATGTATTTTCTTTTTTTAATGTTTATTTATTAATTTTTAAGAGAGAGCAAGTGAGCAGGGGAGGGGTAGAGAGAGAGGGAGACAGAATCCCAAGCAGGCTCTATGCTGCCAGGGGAGAGCCCAATGTGAGGCTGAAACTCATGAACAGTGAGATCATGATCTGAGCCAAAACCAAGAGTCAGATGCTTAACCAACTGAGCTACCCAGACGCCCCTATAAATGTGTTTTCTCCTTATGAGTTTCTTAATAACGTTTTCTTTTCTCTAGCTTATTTCATTGTTAGAATACAGCATAAAATACATATAATCTACAAAATAAGTATTAATCAATTGTTTATGTTATTAGTAAGACTTCAGGTCAATAGTAGACTCTTAGTTAAGATTTGAGGAGTAAAAAGTTGTATGTGGATTTTCAACTGAGTCGGGGGTTAGTGCCCTTAACCCCAGTGTTGTTCAAAGGCCAACTGCAGGGGCACCTGGGTGGCTTAGTCGGTGAAGTGTCTGACTTCAGCTCAGGTCATGATCTCACAGTTCTTGAGTTCAAGCCCCACGTCAGGCTCTGCGCCAACAGCTCAGAGCCTGAAGCCTGCTTCAAATTCTGTATCTCCCTCTCTCTGCCCCTCTCCTGTTAGCACTCTGTCTCTCTCAAAACAAAAGAAAACAAAACAAAACAAAACACAAAGGTCAACTGCAGTTGATCAATGAATTAGAACTGAGTCCAGAAATAAGCCCTCATATTTATAATTAATTAATTTTTGGCAAGGGTGCCACAATAATTCAATGGAAGAAAGAAAATAGACGTTTCAGTACATGGTAATGAGACAACTGGGTATCTACAAACAAAAGAATGAAACTGGAACCCCACATCACACCATATAAAAAATCAATTCCAGGGGCGCCTGGGTGGCTCAGTCGGTTGGGCCTCCGGCTTCGGCTCAGGTCAGATCTCACGTTCGTGGGTTCGAGCCCCGCGTCAGGCTCTGTGCTGACAGCTAGCTCAGAGCCTGGAGCCTGCTTCCTGTTCTGTGTCTCCTTCTCTTTCTCTGCCCCTCCCCCTCTCATGCTCTGTCTCTCTCTCTCTGTATCAAAAATGAATAAAACATTAAAAAAATTTTTTTTTAAAAATCAATTCAAGGGGTGCTTGAGTGGCTCTGTCAGTTAAGTATCTGACTCCTGATTTCAGCTCAGGTCATGATCTCACCCCGCATTGGCTCTGCTCTGAGAGTGCTCTCTCCTCTATCTGCCCCTCCTGTGTATACCTGTGCGTGCTCTCTCTCTCTCTCTCAAAATAAATAAACTTAAAAATATCAATTCAAACTGAATCACAGAATGGGAAAAATATTTGCAAATCATACCCTATGTAGTAAGGGTCTAGTATCTAGAATATATAAAGAACTCTTAAATGCAACAATTAAAAGATAATAGATGAATGACTCAATTTGAAAATGGACAAAAATTTGGATAGACATTTCTGCAAAGAATATATGCAAATGGTCAACAACACATGAAAAGATGCTAAACATCATTAGTAATTAGCTAAATTACAATCAAAACCACAATGAATACCACTTCACATCTATTGGGATGGTTATAATTTTTAAAAAGACAATAATAAGTGTTAAGGATATGGAGAAATTAGAAACTTCATACACAGTTGGTAGAACTGTACAATGGTGCAGTTGTTTTTGAAAACAGTCTGGTAGTTAATTGAAATGTTAAACATAGAATTATCCCATATGACTCAGCAATTGTACTTCTAGATATATATCCAAGAGAAATGAAAACATGTAGGTCCACACCAAAACTTGTACAGGAATGTTCATAGTAGCATTATTCATAATAGCTAATAAATAGCAACAACATAAATGTCTATTAATTGATGGATGAAAAATATTGTCTAATTAAATAGCAGTTGTAATATATTAAAAACCATAGAACTGTATCCTTTAAATGATGAATTTATGACATGTAAATTACCACTTTTTGAAAAGAAGTACCCAAAAGCCTCAACCAGTTCTAGCTTCCACCCATAACAACCTAAAGATGTCAAATTCCAAAGATCAAGTCCTCAAAAATATCTGAGCGCCTTCAAAAGTACCAACCTTCTGTCTCGCCAGCTGCTACAATTTTCAGACCCGAGGAATATTAGAGATCTGTTGGTTCTGATGACTCCAAATAACTTTGTTCCAGAGTTCCATTCAGAACTTCAAGACCAGATGATTCCATTCATGTCTTTTATTTTGGTCATCCTCAGTCACTGGAAATGTAAGCTTGGAATTTCTGGATTAAGACAGTCGAACACCAAGTTGTCTACAATCTGGAATTTGTAGAAGTTAGAATTTCTTTATTTATATTTACCAGAAATTTAACAACACAGAAATATGGTATGTCATATGTTTGAACGTTAAGAAAATAGGCTATGGGTTCCAATTCAGTGGCTGAAAAACATCACCAAGGGTCCAGCATCATACCATCTTTCTGTTCTGTGTTCTTCAGATTTCATCCCCAAGGATCATCTCAGATTTGAAAACACCTGAAAGAAGAAAAGGGACTATATTTTCTTTTGTGTGTGTGTTTTTTTTAACTTAGGAAACCTTTTCCAGATGTTCTCAATGGTCTTTCCTTTTTTAAAAATTAAAAAAAATTTAGTAACATTTATTTATTTTTGAGAGACAGACACAGAGCACAAGTGGAGCAGGGTCAGAGAGAGACGGAGACACAGAATCTGAAGCAGGCTCCAGGCTCTGAGCTGTCGGGACAGAGCCCAAAGAGGGGCTGGAACCCACGAACCACACGATCATGACTTGAGTTGACGTCAGCACTTAACCAACTGAGCCACCCAGGCGCCCAATGGTTTTTCTTTAAAAAATTTTTATTTTCTTACCATATATTTACATTAAAAAGTTTTTGAAAGGCACTTGGGTGGCTCAGTCAGTTAAACGTCCAACTCTTGGTTTCAGCTCAGGTCATGATCTTGCAGTTTGTGGATTTAAGCCATGCGTCAGGCTCTGCACTGACAACATGGAGAAAGCCTGCTTGGGATTATTCTCTCTCCCTTTCTTGTTCTCTCTCTCTCTCTCTAAATAAATAAATAAACCTAGAAAAATTTTGAGTATAGCTGACAATGTTACATTAGTTCTAGGTTACAACATAGTGGTTCAACATCTTTATACATTATGCTGTGCTCACCACAAGTGTAGCTACCATCTATCACCATACAATGCTGTTACAATATCATTGATGATATGTATTCCTTATGCTGTACCTTTTAATTTTTAATTTTTTAAAGATTTTATTTTTAAGTAGTCTCTACACCAGTTGGGGCTTGAACTTATAACCTCAAGATCAAGAGTTGCATGTGCCAGTGATCAAACCAGCCATGTGGCCCTATACTTTTCATTCCCATGACTGATTCATTCCATAAGTGGAAGCCTGTATCTCCCACTCCTCTTTACCCACGTTGGCCATTCCTTCTACTCTCCTTCCCTCTGGCAACCTTCAGTTTGTTCTCTTTGTTTGTTTATTCATTTCCTTAGCTTTTTAGAGTCTACATATGTGTAAATCATATGGTATTTCTCTTTCTCAGTCAAATTTATTTTGCTGAGCATTATATCCTCCAGGTCCATTCATGTTGTGGCAAATGGCAAGATCTCATCCTTTTTGTGGCTGCATAACATTCCAGTGCATGTGGTGTGTGTGTGTGTGTGTGTGTGTGTGTGTGTGTGTGTACATATCTAGCAATAAACATTAGGTTGCTTACATATCTTGGCTATTTTATTTTATTATTTTTAACACCACTTTATTTTGTAATTAATTGATTAATTTTTAAATTTATATCCAAGTTAGTTACCATATAGTGCAACAATGATTTCAGGAGCAAATTCCTTAATGCCCCTTGTCCATTTAGCCCATCTCCCCTCCCACAACCCCTCCAGCAGCCCTCTGTTTGTTCTCTATATTTAAGAGTCTCTTATGTTTTGTCCCACTCCCTGTTTTTATATTATTTTTGCTTCCCTTCCCTTATGTTCATCTGTTTTGCATCTTAAATTCCTCATATGAATTGTCATATGATATTTGTCTATCTCTGACTAATTTCACTCAGCATAATATACTCTAGTTCCATCCACATGGTTGCAAATGGCAAGATTTCATTCTTTTTGATTGCCAAGTAATACTCCATTGTATGTATATACCACATATTTTCTATCCATTCATCTGTTGATGGGCTTTAGGCTCTTTCCATACTTTGGCTATTGTTGATAGCACTGCTATAAACATTGGGGTGCATGTGCCCCTTCGAAATAGCACACTCATATCCCTTGTATAAACACCTAGTAGTGCAATTGCTGGGTCGTAGGGTGGTTCTATTTTTAATTTTTTTAGGAAACTTTGAACTGTTTTCCTGAGTGGCTGCGCCAGTTTGCATTCCCACCAGCAGTGCAAAAGAGATCCTCTTTCTCTGTATCCTCACCACCATCTGTTGTTGCCTGAGTTGTTAATGTTAGCCATTCTAACAGGTGTGAGGTGATAGCTCATTGTGGTTTTTACTTGCATTTTCCTGATGATGAGTGATGTTGAACATTTTTTAATGTGACTGTTAGCCATCTGGATGTCTTCTTTGGGAAGTATCTATTCATGTCTTGCTCATTTCTTCACTGGATTATTTGTTTTTTTGGGTGTTGAGTTTGTTAAGATCTTTATAGATTTTCAATTCTAACCCTTTATCTGATATGCCATTTGCAAATATCTTCTCCCATTCCTTCCCATTCCGTTTTGCTGATTGTTTCCTTCGCTGTGCAGAAGTTTTTATTTTGATGAGGTCCCAATAGTTCATTTTTGCTTTTGTTTCCCTTGCCTCCAAAGACAGGTTGAATAAGAAGTTGCTGTGGCTGAGGTCAAAGAAGTTTTTACCTGCTTTCCCCTCTAAGATTTTGATGGCTGCCTGTCTTACATATAGGTCTTTCATCCATTTTGAGTATATTTTTGTGTATGGTGTAAGAAAGTGGCACAGGTTCATTTTTCTGCATGTCATTGTCCAGCTTTCCACA
>NC_043709.1:24206871-24320820 GCF_006229205.1 Suricata suricatta | reverse complement strand
CATAAATGTTATTTAAACCTTTTCTAGTGACCTCTTGGGCAAAGAAAGTAAAAATAAACAAAAAGTTAATGTAAATAAAATATTTTACCCAATTTATAAAAAAGATCATTTCAACATGTAATCAACATAGAAGATTATTAATGAGATAGTTTACAATCTTTTTCATACTAAATCTTTGAAATTCAGTGTTCATTTTACACTTACAGCACACTTCAATTTTGACTAGTCACATTTTAATTATTTAATAGCCATATGTGGCTAGTGGATTTCATATTGAACAGTGGTGCCCTAGAGTACGGCTCTGTCTAAAACCAAAACTTAAAAACAAACCTTGAAAGTATCACACTGAGGTGCAAGTAAATTAACTATTTTAGTAATATTCAATACTCCATTATAAAAGAGAATGAAAATCACTCAGAGTAGTGTCTGTAGTGTCCAGCATAAGATAGCAAATTTAAAGACATAAAAATTGGAAAATGTAACTCTTAACCAGGAGAAAAAAATTGTAAACTCAGAAATGAAAGAAATGATAAAAATAGGGGATAAGGACTTAAAAGCTGCTATTATATGCTTAAATATTTAAAGGAAAACATAAACATAATAAGATAACAAATAGAAAATCTCAATAAAGAAATGGAAACTATAAAAAAGAACAAAGTGGAAATTCTAGAACTGAAAAATATAGTATCTGAAATGGAAAGTTAAAAGGAAAAACTTGATAGGAATTAGACACTATAAAAAATAAGTGAACTTAAAGGGAAAGCAATGAAACCATCCACCCTGAAGCAAAAGAGAAAAATATAAAAACAAAAAACAAAATAAAAATAAACTGAATAAAACAATTTCAAGTTCTCTGATTCAATGTCTGGTGAGGTCCAGCTTCCCCCTTTATAGATTACTGTGTCCTCATATAGTGGAAGAGGCAATCATTGGAGCCTCTTTTATAAGAATACTAATCCTAACCATGAGATCTCATAAGAACCTCCTTCACAATATAGTCCTAGCTCAACTCAGCCCACCTTCACCTTCACCACTAAATTAACCCTCAATTCTTTAATAAGTAGTAGGGAACCATGATCAGGAGAGATAGGAAAAGGGAGTCTATGAATGATACTGTCATTTGTCCTCCAGTACTTCAGTTTTTATCTTTCGTTTATGAACTCTGAATATTGATTCCTATGTATCCCTGACTAATAAACACTTGAAACCTCCATGTGGGTAATGATACTCCTGACATTCTAGCCATAGGAATATTGCTTGGAACCATATATGTCTTTCCCAAAGTTCAGCCTAAATACATGGATGCTACCTAGAGATTAGGGGGAAGGTAAAGAAGTTCTATTATTACTTATCTAACTAGTCTCCAGTTACAAAAAGAGATAATAATATATTGTAATGTAAAAGGTAACCTAGGATGTTGCTGCAAATAACTAAAGTAGGAAAAGAATTTTAGAAGAGCATGTGGCAACAGAGCCACAAGTAATTTCAAGAAACGCGCTCTCTGGGAGAACAAAAGAGGAGAGCACTGCAAGAGTCACTAATAAAGTTTGGGATAAAGGATCCCTTGCTCTTTGAGCTGTTGTGCAGGATAGCACACCCCAACCTCTTGTGAGAATCCCTTTTATGGTGTCTTCCAAAAAAATTGCTCTCACTAAAGTTACCAGTAGCCTCCTGATGGCTAAAATCAGTGGCTTAGTTTGAGACTTCATACTACTTGATCCTTCTTCAGCAGTTGATATAGTTGACCAAACTTTTGTTCTGTAAACCGTTTTTACCTCTCCTTATTTCTATGTGATTATTCTCTAAAGCATTTTCTTCTTCTTGTCCTACTATTCCTTTGTATTTTTTTAACAGAATTTTCCACTCTTGTTTGTTGTAAACAAACAAAACCCTCAGACACTAGTGTCATTCTGGGTTGTGTTGTTTTAGGTCCTTTTCTCTTCTCCGTGAACTGCCTCAGTCATGGCCTTCTACCATACCCAAGTCCTAATAACTCGCATGTCTATCTCCCCATATCCATATTTCTAACTGACTACTAGGTATCTTTGTCCAGATGCTCTGCAGGCATCTCAAACTTAAAATGCCAATGCTTATCTTCCCCCCCCCAACTCCTACAAAACCTCCTCCTCCTCCTCCCCCTTTATTCTCTATCTCAGAAAGTGGTACCACTATCCACCCAGGAGTCCAAGCCAGAAACATGGGTGTGATCCTCAACTCCTACTTCTCCACATTTAATGGACCATTAAGTTCTCTTAAATCTATGTTCAAAATGTTTCTGCAATCCAACCTCTCCTCAGCCCACCAACAGCCTTCACATGAGTTCTTATGAATACTGTTATCAATAATAACATCTTAGCAAGTCTCCTCTACTACAAGGCTCTGTCATTTCCAATTTCTTCTTTAGAATAGAGGCAATCAGACTTAGAGATTTCACTGTTCAGAAAAGTTTAAAATGGTTTTGAGGACTACATAGTATGATTTTCATTTTTAGAAAGTTTTGTCAGGGCACAAAACCCAACATCATATACTCTCACTATCATTTCATAGTAATTTAAAAGACTATTCAACTTTAAAAGATAGAAAGTACCATACTCTCATAGAAGACAGTTCTTTAAGTATATTTGTCTTTTTATTTTTTAAAGTTCATTTATTTATTTTGAGAGAGAGTCAGAAAAAATAATGTACATGAGTCAGGGAGGGCCAGAAAGAGAGGGAAAAAGAATCCCAACCAGGCTCTGTGCTGTTAGCATAGAACCTGATGTGGGGCTTGATCTCACAAACTATGAGATCATGACATAAGCAGAAATCAAGAGTTGGATGCTTAACCAACTGAGCCAACCATGTGCCCCATTTGGCTTTTTAAATGAAACAGTTTACTGGATAAGAACCATTGCTCTAGAATTTAGACTGCCATCACAGTGATCTTTACCTAGCTTGAAAATCTCTGTATTATAAAACCATTTATTTATTTAAAAATTTTTTTTACTTTATTTATTTTTGAGAGACAGAGCCTGAGCAGAACAGGCGTAGAGAGAGAAGGCGATACTGAATCTGAAGCAGGCTCCAGGCTGTGAGCTGTCAGCACAGAACCCAACATAGGGCTCAAACCCACAAACTGCGAGATCATGACAGACTGAGTCGCCCAGGCACCCTATAACCATTTAAATTTATCCATATAATCAACATGCATACCCTTTTCTGGCTTTTAATGGCACATAAAAATCACTGTATTGACCTGTTATTGACATGTCTATTACAGCCTTTCAAATAATAAACTTTAAACATCCCTGTTACGTATCACCTCCAGGCCTTACAATAAAAACCATCCTCTTTAGGGTAACATAAAAGGCCCTTTACAATCTAGCTGTAATTTACTGCTCAGCAAGACCTTACCCTAAACATTCCATATCCTTTCATGCCTTTTTGCCAGTGGCTCTCAGCTGGGAATGATTCCCTGCACCCTTCTGTAAGGAGACATTTGGCAATGTCTGTGTTATGATCTGAATTTTGTTCCCCATAAAATTCACAAGCTGAAGCCCTAACCCCTATGTGACCTTACTTGGAGACTGGTATATATATATATATATATATATATATATACACCGTGTGTGGCATATGCATGTATATGCCATATCATCTATAGATTTTATAAAGTTATATCACATTTTTTAAACATAAAGATATGAAAAAAAATATCCTTACCCTTAACATTAAGTAATCAAGCTTTCCCAAATATTTTTAATAAATATTTCTTGATAACCCATTGCCAAAAATCAATAATACATAAGGGTGCCTTACGATATCTAGGCCATCAAATTATCCACACAAATGTAAAATTTTTAGGAGCATGGCTTACTAATAATAACGTTGGCTAAGATTTATCACTATTGTCATGTGTGTTTTCTCTCCATATCAAAATTTAATTTTCATATCCTATGTAATACTATTATTATACTCATTTTAGAAATAAGGAAACTTATGTTAATGTTAGTTAACACAAGGAAGGAAACTGAAATTTGAAGAAATTAAGTGACTTGTCCAAAGCCATACCACTAGCAAGGATTAAAAAAAAAAATAAGCGGGCACTTGGGTGGCACAGTTGGTTAAGCGTCCGACTTCGGCTCAGGGCACAATCTCACAGTCCGTGGGTTCGAGCCCCACATGGGGCTCTGGGCTGACAGCCTGCTCAGAGCCTGGAGCCTGTCTTCGGATTCTGTGTCTCCCTCTCTCTCTGACCCTCCCCTCCTCTGCTTACACTGTCTCTCTCTCTCTCTCTCTCAAAAATAAATTAAAAATAAATAAATAAATAAATAATAAAAATAAGGTTGGGGCTTAAAATGTTGTCCATTTTTAGAATCAAGGTTTTCTTAGCAAAAAATACATTTTCTGGACAAACTAATAAATGTGTCTTATTATGTCCAGGCACCTGGCTGGCTCAGTTGGTAGACCACACAACTCTTGACCTCAGGGTTGTGAGTTTGAGCCCCATGTTAGGCATAGAGATTACTTAAAAATAAAATCTTAAAAAAATGTGTCTTATTATAATGCATTGATTTTATAATTGGAAAAGTGTCTCCCTAAGGAAAACATATATGTTTTTATCTGCTTATCTAGTTAACCATCTGAGATAAAGTTACTTCATGTAGTCAGCTAGAAAAAATATTTTAGCCCATGCTGGTATTGAGTTACATTATTTACTTAGATTCTTAGTTCTCTTAGATTCTTTGAGATTTTAACATTTCTCATTCCTTTATCCTATCCAATTTCCTCTTGTAGAGAACCCAAATGAAGAAAAATGAAAATAAGAAGTGTCGTGGGCTATTATTTTAAGTACTTACTCTGGAATTTCCTGGAAAACAATCATTGAACAAATATCCACTACCATTGTGTTAAGATATATACTGTTTTTATACATATATATATTTATATATAAATCTTAGTATATAAACAGTTATACACACACACACACACACACACACATACATATACACAGTTTTATACAACCACCTTTAACTTTAATTTTCTTGCTTCTTTTCAGGAAAAAAAGGGGGAGAAGTAGAGTACAATCCCTTTGCAACAAAGAAACAATATTTTATTTTATCCTTGCATTTTAGTAGCTTATTTTCTTAACTGAACAAATTTTATTTTGATGATAATTCCGTCAATTTATACTTCTAGCACCCCTTTGTGAAAATTCATTTATCAAGGCTACAGTTTCTGGCCTCCAGGATTCTGTGTCTCCTGGAATGGGTCTGAGATAGTACCCACAGTCCAAGTATTGCCAGAATTTATAGAGGAACAGGAAAGATTTACAACACATTTTGGAGGCATTTTTTATGTAGCGGATATTACTTATAAGGATGTTAAAAATCTTCTGGCAGTAACCTTGCACCTCAAAAGGGTGAGCTTTGATTTCTCCTGGGCCTGACCAGCCACATTCTTGCCCCTAGTCTGAATATCTTTCAGACTGTTTTAAAATTTCTCAGCTTGGTGACAAATTAGCTTGCAATAGAAAAGAATTAATAAACGACTTACGTATTAGCACCTTATTTTATTCTTAATTAGTTACATGTCTATCTAGTTGAATGGTATACTTTCTTGAGGGTACAGATTTGTGTCATTCATTTTTTATCTCCCATCAAGAAAAATGACTTCTAGTCTATAATCAACGTTTACTGATTTCAAATTTCAATTGAGAAGGCAGAACATAGAATTATTAAACTTTTGGTGCCTGATGCCTGTTTGGATTCTATTCACTTGCCGGGTGGCCGCAAAACATTCTAATTTCCTCAACTCAGAAGTGGATAAAATGAGAAAATGAAATACTTGGAGCTTTTAAAATGCTATTTATATAATGACTATTGCCTGAAGTCAGACCATGCTCTAGATTAGATGTATGCGCTGGTGACAGTACAAAATACACAGGGTGTTTTCTTCAGAGCTCAAGGTAGTTGGGGAAACAGACATAAGCCAATTTATCAAAAAAACCCCAAACATATGTCGTAATTATAAATTGCCATGAAAGGTTAAGAATTCAACGAGAGGTTGCAAAAGCAGGGCCTGACTTAGATTATTAAGGAAGAGTCTCGGAGGCAGTGGCATTTCAGCTGAAATTCGAAGGATGAGGACAGTCTTTATTTCCTCACCTCCGTCTCGTTCCTCAACTCTCTGGAGTCCGCCTTCCATCTCTCACTACTTAAGTAGCTCTTGTTAAGGTCACCAATGGCTTCCATGTTACTATATACAAATGACATTTTTCGGTCCTCTTACTTGACTTCCTAGCAGCACTCTGCGGTTAATCACTCTCTCCTCCTAGAGACGGGGTCTTCCCTTGCCTTCTCTAATAATAATAAACGCCTCCTGATCTCTTCCTCTCTGACTGCCTCTTCAGTGTCCTTTGCAGGTTCATCTCCTTAAGTGCTTGGACAGCCTCGCCGTAAACTGTAACTGTGAAAAAATAACGCAGTCCTTCTAAGTCAGAAAAAAAAAAGTGTACAAGTGAACACATTTTCGGACCCTCTTCTCGCTTCCGGTACGCTTCATAAGTCCGCGAATACGACTTTTCGGTTCCAGCACAGACGTCCCTCTCTCTTGAGGGCTGGACAAGCACAGAGCAAGCACAGGTATTCAATGTGCCCGGGAAATGGCCAAGGAGCGGGACAAACTAAGGAGTCTGAGGCAGTCCCACTCGCACTTTAAGATCCACAGTCCCGCGCTCCTTCTCAGGCTCGCCCAACACGCAGCTTGTGCGGTCCAGCCCTCCGACATCCCAGCATTCCCTGCGCCCCTACCAGCGAGAGCAGCTTCCGGCGTCGCTCGTGTAGGTGGGTGAAGAAGGAGCGGGCCCTCGGCGCTGTGTCTCACTGTCTCGCGCTCTCTCGGGCAACATGGCGGGTGTGGAGGAGGCAGCGTCCTCCGGGAGCCACCTGAATGGCGACCTGGATCCAGACGACAGAGAAGAGGGCGCTGCCTCTACGGCTGAGGAGGCAGCCAAGAAAAAAAGACGGAAGAAGAAGAAGAGTAAAGGGGCTGCCACAGGTAAAGGGAGTTTTGTGTGTTCCTGTTCCCCGCCAGGGATGGCCGAACGACTCGGCCCAGGCCCGGCAGGGGTGACAGAGACTGGGGACTCGGAACACTGCACTGGACTGATTCCCAGGACTGAGTGTGTGTCAAAACAGGGCTACAGATTTCCGATCTCGGGGAGAGGCGGCTTCTCTTTTCGGTGGGACTAGGGAATTGGTGGGGGTAGGGTGGAGGAGAAAAGGCTGCTTCAGCTTGTGGCGAGGTAGTTCAGGGGTTGCTGGGCCTGAGCCCTTGTAAGTGCCAGAACTCAGCTCCCACCCGTACAGACCATTGGACGGACTTGAAGGGCCCAGCTCTACCATCCTCCTCTCGGTGTGTGCCTTCCTTAAAAATCTGTTCCGACCCGCACTGTTGCCTCTTTGCTGAAGCAACCTGGAGCATATTTTCGTCAAGGATAGGAGAGGAGTGGGCAAATCTTAGTGCCTTGATTGCACCTCCCCCCATCTTCCTGGTTTATAGGATTATTGTGGCGGGCTGCCCTTCTGGGGTGTGTGTATCAGTGTGTAATGCCCACGCGCACATGTCACTGAGTAGTAATTGCAGAATATGTGGTAGTGGTGCGAATTTTCCCCTGCCTAATCCCATAGCATCATTAAGCTTTAAGGTTTTTAGGATTGAATTATGATGCCATTTGCTGGCAGTCCACATAGAATATTCTGTGGGTTGGAATGGAACTTCTCTAAATCCATTGGCAAGGTAGGGGAACAGCTGAAAGTTTACACTTGGATTACATTGAATTAGGAACTTACACATTTTATTTTGAGAAGTCAGTGTTTCTGTTGTACCTGGTTCTTCATTTTAGGAACAGAGTGTTGTACCTGTTTCTAACATCAGCCACACAGAGATTAAGAGACACAGGTGACGCAGGTGAAGTTGAGAGAGGTTGGAAAGGGTTAATCTATAACTTTCTGAAATGTTGATTAAATGGGAGTTGAAAGGGAAAGTTGTGGGTGCTGGGACACTTAAAAGAGTAAGTTTAATCCCTGGAAGTAGTCGGCTGTTCCATGGCTGTTCCTGTTCCATGGCGGGCTGTTACTGGCTTTTGGATGAAATCCAGACTCTTCAGTTTGTCCATTCAGGTGTTCAGTAGACTGACCCTAATATATTTTTAGCAGTTGTTTCTCTCCATTTGAACCCTCTACGGTAGCCAGAGTATCACTTCAGTGTGTGCTAAGTGTAATACTATCTCTTTATACACACTATTGCTCCTTCAATTGTTGTAGATTGTTGTAATCACTTGGGTGAGGTGGGGATAGCTGGTCTTGTGTTTAGCTGTTCAAGAATTTTGTTTTCTTAGGGGCACCTGGGTGGCTCAGTCGGTTGAGTGTCTGGCGTCGGCTCAGGTCGTGATCTCGGGGTTCCTGGGTTCGAGCCCCTCATTGGGCTCTTTGCTGAAAGCTAGCTCAGAGCCTAGGGCCCCTCTTCATAGTCTGTGTCTCCCTCTCTGATCCTCCCCTGCTCATGCTGTCTCTCTCTCTCTCTCAAAAATAAATAAATAACACTAAATAAATTTTTTTAAAGAATTTTGTTTTTTTTAGTAATGGAATTATCTGTTTTTAAAATTTTTAATGCTTATTTTTGAGAGAGAGAGAGCGAGAGAGCGAAAGAGCATGGGTGGAGTAGGGTAGAGAGAGAGGGAGACACAGAATCCGAAGGAGACTCCAGTCTCTGAACTGTCACCACATAGCCTGACGTGGGGCTCAAACTCACAAACTAGGAGATCATTACCTGAGCCAAAGTCGGATGCTTAACCAACTGAGCCACCCAGGCGCCCCAGGAGTTATCTTTTTCTATTTGTTTTGATTTTACCCATCCTGGCTTGACAGTTTACGTCTTAATGAAGATTTGAAGTTCCCAGTGTCCTGTACAAATAAATCCTCCTCTTGCTAAGACCTTCAGTATTTACTACCTATCTTTACCTTTTTGGTTAATAAAGTGTTTGTTGTAGTCAAATTGTTAAGTACTTTAAAAAGTGAAACCAGACTAGGGACCAACTCACATTTTCATTTATTCTTTAGTTGCTAGTACAAAGAAGGTGTAATGGATATTTTATTGACTGGACAGAGCTACTTAGATGTGGCAGATTTTTCTTTGTCGTTAAATAAATTCTACTATGTTCACAATAATGTTTCTGTTTTTGTTTCCTGAATGCTTATCAGATAGGAAAGGACTTGTGTGTTTTCCAGGATCCGTAGAACAAACATATTCTAATTGGAAAGTATCTTTATTAGATTTGACTTATGTTATATTTGATCAGCAGGGCAACAGGAACCTGATAAAGAATTGGGAGCCTCAGTTGATGAAGTAGCAAGACAATTGGAAAAACAAGCATTGGAAGAGAAAGAAAGAGATGATGATGATGAAGGTAAATGGAAAATTTGATTTTTGTGATTAGAAAAGCAAGAAAATCTGACATTCTTTAAACAAAATCTACTTGTGTCCTCTGATATGTTAATTAATTGACATTAAAGCCTCAATATCAGAGATAAAAAAGAAAAGGTATTTATAAGCAATTCTCAAGAAGTTGGATAGGTTGAATGACTGCTCAAATAACACAGATCTCAACTTTTAAAAATGTACTTTGTAAAATACCAAGTAGTGGGTATTAAGATGAAATAGAATGACTTCATTGAACTAACATTTATTGAACAACTAAAATGTACAGGGCACTGTCTAAGGATACTTTCACTTGTGTTCTCATTTTACTTTCATAAAACCAGGCAAAGTAGGTGCTCTTTTCAGGAAATAATAGGTCATTTGCCCAGTGTGACACTAGTATGTGTAGAGGCAAAAATTTCAAACCTAGCATCTGATTCCAAGTCTATTCTTTTACTCTGTATGAAATCTCCGTCTCTTTATTTTCAAAGAGAATATGGAGTGCTTCTAAACTCTTATAAATTTCCCAGCCCTAGTTTCTTGCGGTATGTTGGTCCTATAAGCTTTCTTTAAAGACAGCAACTCTTGGAATTTTAACAATTGATGTTATCAGTAAGACAGTGGAGAGAGTATTTGCTAAGAGCACTCTTATTTTGTAGCCTTTTGTTAGCAGAAGGGGACATGGGACTTACCTGTTCTTAATTGTCTACCGCTGTGACTTACTGCTCTTCCTCAAGCACTGCCAACTTGGCCTTGTGCCTTCTAATCCTTAGTAACATAAATACTTGCTGCACTTTTAATTGTTGTGTTAGGATAAGGCAGAATAGTTGTTTCTCCTTTAGAAAGATAAAACTATGCCTTCAAGGAGCTTATAGTCAAAATTTGGTGAAAAATATGCCAAGGTTCAAGAGAGTAGTTAACTTTTCCTTAAGCAAATCTCTTGTCCATTTTACCTTGGTTTGTGCTTCAAATTATGAATGTATTTTGAGCTTTTAGCAAGAAAGGGACTTAAATTCAAGGTTATATAATAGATTGCTATATGCCTGTGTAGAATATCAAAATGTTAATCTTGAAGAGTGTTCTTGTTTCATTTCACCTCTGCAAAATTGTATGAATCTCTTGACATTGAAGGTGAGAAGTTTGTCAGATTGTAAAGCCTCAATTTTTTTTTTTTAATATTTTATTTATTTTTGATACAGAGAGAGACAGAGCATGAGAGGGGGAGGGGCAGAGAGAGAAGGAGACACAGAATCTGAAGCAGGCTCCAGGCTCTGAGCTAGTGTCAGCCCAGAGCCTGACGCGGGGCTCGAACCCACGAATGTGAGATCTAACCTGAGCTGAAGCCGGAGGCTTAACCGACTGAGCCACCCAGGCGCCCCAAAGCCTCAATGTTTTAAAGACGATTTTAGGAGTATTGGTTTTCTCCAGTTGAGTTGTTTAATTCATTTCAGTAATCACTATCAACCGGTACTACTAGTTTATTGTGAGAGTTGTTTGAGAGGATAGAAAGTTAGTATTTCAGAATCTTTGTTCTAAAGAAAAACTGACAGTGGGGTGGACAAAGAGCAGAAAAGATATACTGAAAGCTATTGAAATTTGGAGGTGGAATTGTTGGTTCAGTGATGAAGGAAGGCTCTTTGGAAGGAATGGGACTTGAATAAAACCAAATAGAAGAGACCACTTTGGGGCAGAACAATGCCGAGAATGTATTCAAGGTGTAGTGAATAGTGCAGACCAGCCATATGAGATGATTTGTTGAAGGAGCCTTGGAGCATTTTTAAAAGAATGTTGTAAGGGCACCTGGCTGGTTCAGGCCATAGAGCATGTGACTCTTGATTTTGGGGTTGTGAGTTTAAGCCCCATGTTGGGCATAGAGCTTACTTAAAAAGTAAAATGTTAAAAAAAAAAAAAGAGAGAGAATTATAAAAATAACTTAATCTTCATATATATGGAGGGTTATTAGAGGAAATATACAGGAAAGGCTTGGAGATCATTTTAGAGCTTAAACATCACTTAACAGCTTAGGCATGTGGTAAGGATTTAAATTGGTGGGCATAAAAGAGAATGGAAAGGAAAGGTCATTGGAATAGTGGTTGTGGAAGCAATTCAAAGGATGCAGGAAATTTTCAAACTGGGGAGAAGAGTTTGAACTTGGGTGACAGAATGTTGGTGCTGTTCACTGAAATGGTAAAGTAGAGAGGGAGAGTGGTTGAGATTGGAGGAAGGAATTTTTAGGCAAAGGAGAAAGTATTGTGTTTAATTTTAGATATGTTTAATTTGACACTGGAATACTGGTGTGAAAAGTTAATCCTGTGGGCATTTGGCAATGTGCTAGAAATAATTCAGTAAAGTTTTAAGTTAGGTTTAAATTTTTTTTTTTTAAGTATTCAAGTCCAGTGCAGGACTTGAACTCATGACCTTGAGATCAAGACCTAAACAGAGGTCCAGTGGACCTTTAACCAATTGAGCCATGCTAGGTCCCCTAAATAAGGTTTATTAAGGTATAATTTGCCTAGGACTATATTCACCACTTTCAAAAAATACACTTTATGTTTTGGAGCAGTTTTACTTAAGTTCACAGTGAAACTAAGCAGAAGGTGCAGAGATTTCCCATATA
Source organism: Suricata suricatta (assembly GCF_006229205.1). Classification (NCBI taxonomy): domain Eukaryota; kingdom Metazoa; phylum Chordata; class Mammalia; order Carnivora; family Herpestidae; genus Suricata; species Suricata suricatta. The sequence goes on along the minus strand of NC_043709.1, from coordinate 24,308,744 downwards.
CCTCCTACCACCACACATACACAGCCTCTTCCATTATCAACATCCCCCACTGGAGTGGTGCATTTGTGACAGTGGATGAACCTACTTGATATCTTATTACTATGCAAGGTCCATAGTTTATATTAGACTTTTCTTATGTTGTACATTCAATATATTTGCCCTTTATATCATTTGGTGAATTTTGACAAATGTATGCATTAGTGTAACTGCAACTACAATGTAGACTGTGTTCTTTTTTGATGTTTATTTTTGTGAGAGAGAGACAGACAGAGTGTGTGCAGTGGATGTCCAGAGAGAGCGGGAGATACAGAATCCAAAGCAAGCTCCAGGCTCTGAGCTGTCAGCACGGAGCTTGACACAGGGCTCTAACTCATGAACCTTGAGATCACGATCTGAGCCGAAGTCAGATGCTTAACTGTCTGAGCCATCCAGACACCTCAAGATTTAGACCATTTTCATTTAACATGTCCATCTCCACAGAAAAGTTCCCTTGTGCCTCCTTGAAGTCTGTTCTCTGCTCCACACCCCTGATCCCTTGAAACCTTTGATATATTTTGTTACTGTAGTTTTTTCTACAGTATCATATAAATGGAATTATAGTGTGTGCCTTTTTTTTGGCTTACTTCCCTTAGCATGATACTTGAAGAGTCATTCAGTTGTTGCATATGTATCAGTAGTTCATTACTCTTTATTGATGAATAGTATTCCAAATTCATTTGTCCATTTATTAGATGATGGATATTGGGGTCATTTCTAGTTTTTGTCTTATAAATAAAGTTAGTGTAAACATTTGTATACAAGACTTTGTGTAGACATACATTTTCATTTCTCCTGGGTAAATACCTAGGAGTAGGGTTGCTAGTCATGTGGGAAGTTATGTTTATAAGAAACTATCAAACTTATTTAGAGTAGCTGTCTCATTTTGCTTTCTGATCAGCAGTTGTTGAGAGTTCAGGTCCTTTGAGTCTCTTAAGCATTTGGTATTGTTAATTTTAAAACTTTAGCTTTTCTAACAGCTGTGTAGTAGTATGTCATTGTGGTTTTATCTTGCATTTCCCTAATGATTGATGATGTTGAACATCTTTGCATGGTTTTGTCTTTCAAATATCTTTGGTGAAATGTTCACATCTTTTGTCAATTTTTCAATTGAGTTTGCTTTACAGAGTTGTAGTAGTTCTCTGTTCTTTATACAAATTCTTTATCTTAATTGTTTTACTAATATTGTCTTTCATGCTAGTATTGTTTACAGCAGAAAAGATTTTAATTTTGAGGAAATCCCATTTATTTTACTTATGTGTCATGTTTTTTGTGTGTTATCCAAAAAGTTAAATAATTCTGACTCTAGGGTCATGAAGATTTTCTTTCATGTTCTCTTCAAGAAGTTTTGTTATACATTTTTTATTTTTATTCACTTATTTTAAAGAATGGAGAGGTTTTAAAAAAATGTTTATTTTTGAGAGACAGGGAGCATGTGCATGAGGAAAGATGAAGCAGAGAGAATTTTGAGCACTGCCAGTGCGGAGCCTGGTGTGGGGCTCAAACTCACAGACCGTGAGATTATGACCTGAGCCAAAATCAAGAGTTGGGATGAATATTCAACCAGTTGCCCCAAGAAGTTTTACATATTTGTAACTGTTATGTTTAGGTCTATGATCCATTTAGAATTAATTTTTGTATATAGTGGAAGGTAAGAATTAAGATACCTATTTTTCTTGCATATAGATGTCCATTTGTCATTCGACAAATATTAATTGATTTGGGCATAGGGCTAATACAGCAATAAATATGAACAGTCTCTACCAGTTGAGAAATATCCTATGAAACAGTGCTGTGAAGGAAAGACTTACAAAAACATAAGTTGTGGAGTGCCTGGGTAGTTAAGTTAATTAAACATGGGACTTCGGCTCAGGTCATAACCTCACTGTTCATGAGTTTAAGCCACATGTTGGGTGCTGTGCTGACAGCACAGAGCCTAGAGCCTGCTTTAGATTCTGTGTCTTCCTTTCTCTCTGTCCCTCCCCTGCTCAAATTCTGTCTCAAAAGTAATAAATGTTAAAATAAAACCTAAAACATAAAAAGAAACAAAGTCAAAAATAAACAAAAATAAAAAATAAATGAACATTAAAAAAAACACATAAATTGTGGCATGGTATAATGCATAGGAGTATAAACTTATATAGTTCACTGTTCGGATCCAGGCTCTACTACCCTTCTGGCACAAGAGTTCAGTAAACAGTAGCTATTATTCCATACTGAACACAGACCTTGAGCATTGGATAAAGTAATCAGTCTCAGAAGAATGATTGAGTATCAAAGGACAAGCTTCATCTTAGCTCATTTTAAAGATGAAGAAACCATGGTAGAGAGAGGCTAAATAATTTGCCCAACATCACACAGCTGGAAGGATTTTTAGGGTGTATTTAAAACTGGTTATATATCTTGAAGCATTTGTTTTAAGTAGAGTATAGTGTTCGGTAGCAGTATGCTAGCCATTGAATGTTCTTCCAGAGTAAAGACCCATCTTGTTTGCTATTCTCCTCCTATAACCTGGTACTTGAGAACTCAGGAAACTTTAAAAAAACATTTTTTTTAATGTTTATTTTGAGAGAGTGTGCATGCACGTGTATGTGCATGAGTGGGGGAGGGGCAGAGAGCGAAGAGACACAGAATCCAAAGCAGGCTTCCGGCTCTGAGCTCAAGCTCAGGCTCTCAGCACAGAGCCCAACGTGGGGCTGGAACTCATGAACCACAAGATTGTGATCTGAACCAAAGTCAGATGCTTAAGCTACTGAGCCGCCCGGGCGCCCCTCAGCAAACGTTTATTGAATAAATGGAAGTTACTATTAAAATTGTAATGCAGGGGTGCCTGAGTGGCTCAGTCAGTTAAGTGTCCGACTTTGGCTCAGGTCCTGATCTCATGGTTTGTGGGTTCGAGCCCGCGTCAGGCTCTGTGCTGACAGCTCAGAGCCTGGAGCCTGTCTTCAGATCCTGTTACTCCTTCTCTCTCTGACCCTCCCCTGCTCATGCTGTCTCTCTCTCTCAAAAATAAATAAAAACATTGAAAAAAATAATATTGTATAAGAATAGGTGAATTAGATTATATGACACAATGAGCAAATTAAAGCGTTTTCTTTCTTAATTAGAAATATTTTTTTCTTTTAAAGAGAGCGTCTACAAGCAGGGGAGAGTAGCAGGGATGGGGGGTGGAGCTGAAATCAAGAGTCAGCCACTCCACCAACTAAGGCACCAAGGCACCCTGAAAGTTGTGTTTTATTAAAAAAAGAAAAAGGTTTTTTTCATGTTAGGGACTCCTGGGTGGCTCAGTTGGTTGTCTTGATTTCGGCTTAGGTCATGATCTCCCAGTCAGATCAAGCCCTATATTGGGCTCTGCTCTGACAGCATGGAGCCTGCTTGGGATTCTCTCTCCCTGCCCATCTCTTCCCCTTCCCTGTGCATGTACCCTTTCTCTCAAAAATAAATAGACATAAAAAAATTTTTTTTCATATTAGTTTTGTTGGGCTTTTGAATCCAGAAACCAGTAATGAGTGAGTCAGCAATATTTGTGTTTCCCCTGTGTTCCTATGTTTCCTGTACCCAACTTCATAAGGTTGAATGAACATAAGAAATTGCAGATTTCTAAGTCACAAATTGTGAAATATTGGCAGTTTTCTATTACTCAATCTGTTAAAGCCCTATATTGTGTTACCTCCTTCTTTGTTAAACTGCTGTTTCCTATTTCTCATTTAGGTGAAAATAAGTAGGATAAAATAAACTGAAAGAATATTAATTTGTTGAGTAGAGTGCATATTTACATTCCTTAGTCCTGTGCCTTAATTTAGGAAATGGTTTGTATTTCTAAGGAGCTCACAGACAAGTAGGGTCATTGTAGATCCCTTATCATTTTGCAAAGCAAACAGAGGTAAGAAAAGATTGCAATTTTGTGTGATAATTATAATAGAAGAATATAGTAGGTAGCATGGTGAAATAATTTGTTTTAGCACTCCTGCTTATCATTCTGGGAGTAAAAAAGGAGCTCTTTGATCAGAAAATGTAAGGATTCATTTGACATTGTTTTATGGGTGTGGATTTCATGTTCTAAAATTATTGATGCTAGCCATGAGTTATTGCCACTAGCGGAAACATTTAAAAGAAGACTATATGGTGAACATACTATTAAACTGTCAACTTCTAATTGTTCCCACAGCTTCCTGTTCATCCCTGTTTCATAGCATTGTGTTTTGTGGGTAGATTGGCGTACTTCATGATTGTTGAAATTTATTGAGCAGCGTTTTTAGAAATTCAGACATTTGAGTCTATTTTTTGGTACTTTTATTTAAAATGTTTTAAGTCACTGTTTATTTAATCTTGGCCATAATCGTATCCTTTATCTTTTCTCCAAATTCAAGAGTATGGCATGGGCTTCATAAAAGATTGTTATAAAAACAGACAGATAGTGGTTATTTTGGTTACTTTTTTGCCAACTTTTTTCAGATAGTTCTTAATCTCAATTTTTAGGCATCAGGTTCCTTTAAGAACCTGAGAACTGAACCTAGGAAAACTATATGTGTCCTCTGATTTTTGTATACAGTTTGATTCAGAAGAATTCTTTCCCTTTAATAACAACTATACAGGAAAAGATGTTTAAATTTTTTTAATGTCTTTTTATTTATTTTTGAATGAGAGACACAGTGCAAGCTGGGGAGGAAGAGAGAGAGAAAGAGGGAGACACAGAATCTGAAGGAGGCTCCATGCTCTGAGCTGTCTGCCCAGAGCCCATTGCAGCAGGGCTCAGACTCATGAACCGAGAGATCACGACCTAAGCCAAGGTTGGATGCTTAATCGACTGAGCCACCCAGATGCCCCAGGAAAAGATACTTTAAAATATGATCCCCCAAATATCCCTCCCTGGATTAGGAATCAGGTGATATATTCTTGGTCCAGTTCTGCCATTTACTAGTTGGGATTATCTTGCATGTCCCTCATAAAGTTGGTTTGAAGATCACATGAGGTCATGAAATGTATATGTTAAACTGCAAAGCATATGTAAACAAACTAGTAATAAAGTCACAGAGTCATTAGTATTAAATTAACACTAGTTATTTTTCCTAGTTTTTGAAAAAGTGTAAATATATTTTTTATTCTTAAAATATCTTACTCAATAATTCTTTTATTAAAGTCAGATTTCTTTAGTGGTTTTGATTATACAAATCAAATTCTGATGCATTAGCTATTGGATCAACTCTATGCTATTTAAGATGCTTTGTGTGTGTGTACTTGTCTGCTTGTGGTTGATTTGTCCCTCTGGTTCTGAGGTTTAAATAAATGTGTACTTGAAATGGTCTTTTCTTAGATGGAGATGGGGATGGAGATGGAGCAGCTGGAAAGAAGAAGAAAAAGAAGAAGAAGAAGAGAGGACGTTAGTGTCTTAAGTTCATCTTACTTAACAAATTAGAAGTGTTTGGTTTGAAGTTGCTTAAGATCCCAATGTATATCAGGGAAATAAATTTAAGCTTAATAGAGGTAGAATTTAGTGAAAGTCAAAACTTTTTTTTCATTTAGCAGTCTTGTTGGTGTTTTCTTTGCCTATTATTGAGATAAGGGATGTTAGTAATAAGTTGGTTCATTTTACTGCTATTTAGGGATGAGTTTATCATTTAAAACTTGAATAATGCACATAACAATTCTTTCAGAGATGACTAAAGTGGTGCCACTGTGTGGTAATAGGATAAACATAGTTTGCAGTTCACCTGCCAGCTTTGAAATTACAAGATTCTTGATGAATATTTCATGAGGGTTTCCATTATTTAAAATTTGTGTGTATGGTAAAAATTTTACTAATGACATATCGTGCTATTTCATATTTCTTAAAATATGATCCTGCTTGCGTTTTGTTTCCTTAAATGGCAAACCAACATCTTCAGGGACCTGAAATTCTATTTAGGGAAATAGGAGAATGTAGAATATTGGGGAATAAAGTTGGGTTGGGTTGAGAATCAGAACAAGTTCTAATTTTAGATGCCCTTTGGGCTAGTAGGGACCATCGAGTATTTGGTTATACCTTTCTTTAAATCTTTCAGGCTAAAATTTTATGAATCAGGATATTGGGGCTTGACTCATTTTTATCTCTGTGTTGAGAGAAATACCTAAGTATTTTTTAAGGAAGCTATTGGCTCTACCAGCAATTTTCCTGATGTGTCTGCAGATGAAGATGGGATAGCTTTCTTTCTATTCAGGCATCTACTTTCATTAGATCCTTCTACACATTGGATGTCAGTTCGGTCCCTGGCATGGTCTGTATTTAATGAGCACAGGTTACCTGTGTTCTAGGAGTCTTCCAGGGATTATGGTATCATATTCCTTCCATTCAAAAATTGTTAAAAGTGTGCCTGTAGGACATGGTATAGTCTGAAAATAGTTTGAGAGATAACTGTTGTTCCTAGTACTCTTAAATTATTCCCTAATGGAAGTAGATAAACAGGGAGGAATCTTAAGGGGCTACTTTGTATTTGCCATTGGTAGAATTCTTCAACTGACAGATGTTTTTACTGTGATGCCATCAGCTTTTATTGTGTCTCCTCTGAGGATGTTGTTGAACCTGTTGTTCATTTTATTTCTTTATGAGTGCTCATAAGAGACACTTTTGTCTGTCTTAGTATGAGGAATAATTGTGCTTTTCCTGAGTACTTAATGTATTTATCTCATAAGCATGATCTATATGCAAGTAATCTAGCTTTTTTTAAAAAAAGTATTGGTTACTGGAGAACTTAGAGCCAAATCTGTGGTTTTGTATTGGCCATATTTCAGGTTCTATTTTATGTTCTTGCCATGTTTTGATTTTTGTTCTCTAATTTAAAATTTATTTGTGTATTTTAGATCTCCTTGTAGGCTATTGTAAGTCACTGTTGGAATGAGCCAAATAGTGTAATTATGAGCCATTCACTGCCCTCATTTTCCTCATTTATAAAGTGAGAGAATTATAAATGATAGCAATGATAACTGCAGTACAGATTGTTATAATCATAGTTTTAGATAATAACTTGGGCAGAGTACATTATAATTTTCAAAGCTTATCCAAGATTTCATTTGGTTCTTCATTTTGTAGATGAGGAAACTGAGGCTTGGCACATTTGGCCATTTGTCCAAGTCACAGTTAATAAGTGGTTTTGGCTAGACTTCAACTCTCATATTTTGATTATAAATTTTTTTCTCTAATGTTCTTTTTGAGTCTTTTGTCTTACTAATTTTTGGACAGTATAAAAGGCATCTGTCAGACTTACAGATGAGATAAAACTGAGGGTGATAATACTTTCCTTGATAAACTCAAAATTTCAAAACATCAGGAAAACTGAGACAGACTAGGATTAGCAAACTGAAATTTTATAGTTGTATATAAAGTAGATACAGGGTGATAGGATCTGAAGATTTTGAGTGCTAGTATGTTGTGAACCAAAAAGCTCTTAACTATTCAATAGCTCCAGGATTGTTAGAATTAGTAGGATAGTCTTATATTAATTATACCTTATTTGGACTATTTATATAAATTAATTCTGATACCAACTTAAAAAGAACATTGACAAATTCAAGGTTGGCACGTAGGGGTAAAAGTGTTAAGAACCATTTCCCTTAAAGTGGTTTCTCATCATAGAAAGGAAGGAATCATAGAACTGAAAAGTAAAATGTTTTCAACTGCGAAGAATAAAGCTAGACCAACAGGATAAGTATAGGAAGAGTTTTCTAATAGCAGTTTTTTCAGAATGAGTGGATTTTTGCTTGGGAAGTAAAGACTGCTCCCATTTGTTAGGATTTCACTGGCATCTGTCAGAGGCATTAGGGGATTTCTAGATTTAAGTATAAAGCTAAATTAGATGACGTCTAAGATCTTTTTTTATTTTAAATTCAAATATTTCTTCTGAGGAGGATCCTAAAACAGTGTTTCCCAAGTTATTTGCCCATGGGATGGAAAAACATTATGTAAAGACAGAAAAACATTTGGTGCTCATGAGATACTATTTGCATTAAAGGAAGGAACCAAAACATGGTTCCATAGATAAATAATTTGGCTCAATAAATGGTCATATTTTTATTTATATAGTTTTTCCCCCATTGGAGAATAAAAAGAGCAAAATATGTGTTAAATTTTAAGACACAAATCTATAACATAACAGCGGTTATAATAAAAAGAAAACAACATATTTCATCTCAGTAGTTGAAATGCTGCAGATACATTGAATGTCTTGTATCACTGTATAAATCAACTCAACTTCCTGGCATTCTTTGGAAACAGCAGTCATTACTAAAGGGTGCTTCTTCATATAAGAACTGTATAGTTCTTGTGTATTAAAAAATTTTTTTTAGAAGACAAATCTCCAGATATTTTTAAAAGTCGTCTTGGAACACTGATGTGTTGTTTTAGAACATAGTTTGGGAAATAATACTCTTAAAACATATGTGAGGACTATACCTTTTTTCAAATATCTGGAAATTTGTGTAGGGCTGCATAAATTCTTTGAGCACTGCGTATGTATACTCTTTTATACCTAATGTTTTCTTGCAATAAGTTTTTCACTTCTAGTTTTATATTTTTACTTAATTGCCATAGGGTTTCTTTCATATTTTCTTGTTGCTTCTTTGATTTTTATTTGTGAAAACCAGTCTTTATATGCTATTCCATCTCCAATATAGTAAATGAAGACAAAAACATTAAAATGTGCTTTCTGCCAAGGTATATACTGCTTAAATACATAATGGAATTCTAGGGAGTTGAATATTTGTATTCCCAAGCAACCGTACATCAGAGAGGAGGTGGTCAGCATGGTGAAATATCTTCTGTTTTTACCTGTAAGGCAACAAAGAGATTCTTTAAAATTAGGTCATATAACAACGATTAGGAACTGAGAAAAACTGTAATGATAATTGCTTAATTTTATTTTTAACTGCAGGAGTTAATGCTTTATTTGTATCTCACAGCAAAAGTTCAAACAGACCCTCCCTCAGTTCCAATATGTGACCTGTATCCTAATGGTGTATTTCCTAAAGGACAAGAATGCGAGTACCCACCCACACAAGATGGGTAAGGATCATAAAATAACTTCCAGTTTGATTTTTGAAAATTGTAGCTTAGCAATAAAGCAGATTTGATTTTTCTCAGGACTTTGCTCCACTACCTTAACAAAAGCTTGTGAATTTGTTAACCAAAAATACAGTAGAAGCCCTCTTATCCAAAATAATTGGGACTGGTCATAGTTTAGTTAATCAAAAAAGTATGTTAAAGTGGGAATCAAAAAATAAAGATCTTTATTGATAAAAGTTAATTTAAAATAAACTTGTTTTTTTATCATTCTTGATATTTGAACATCTTTTTTCTCATAAGTTATGTCCATAATGCATTGTCTCTGAATGTATTCCATTTTGAGCTTCTGTGAATAAAAACTATGTATTCTGAGGGCTGATACTTGAAGGTTTAACATTTTTTTTCCTGAAACCATGACGAGGTTTTTTTTTTTTTTTGATGACTTGCCTTTATTGAGATTTTTCTGAGTAGTCAATTTAGTTTTCATAGAAAGAATTTTATGTACTCTGTAACAAAATTACATAATTATAGTAGCTGATAATTTACACCAGTTTGTGAGCAAATCACCTGATTGTTCTGCAAGGCAACATTTCTGCTGGTCAGCAGACACTCATGGTGGCATTATGTTGACTGGTTAAGAACATGGAAACTGGGGTTCATTTGAATAGCAGCTCTAACACTTATTAGCTTTGTGACTTGGGCAAGTAATGTATCATGTCTTTGCTCTCATTTCTTCATCCATAAAATGAGCACTTCATAGGGTCGTGAAGAATAATAATATATGTAAAGCACTTAGGAGAGTGATAGACACATAGTAAGCATTCTTAATTGCTGCTGCTGTTATTATTCAGAACAGAAACCTGTCAGCCCCTTATTTTCAGAGTACAGTAACCATTGGTCAGTATATTTTACAGAGGGAATCAAGACCATCAGTTAACCCAGTGGTTGCCATAGTTGGTTAAGAAAGCTTCTACTGTAGCCTTGTTTCATTGACCTGTAAAGACATCATTGTTTTTCTTTAAACTTAGGAAAGAACATGATATTGTTATATTTTAATCACCCTCCTTCATTCCCAATACTTACAGGGAATAGTCTATAAAGTTCTGAAATTTTATGTCATGAGTATCTTTCTTTTGAATTTGAATTCATCAGTCACCATCCCTATCTTAAAGGAACTATTTTTGAAATGTAACAGGCATGTAATTTAACTTTTTGTAGTACATACAATACAATCACACTTATTTTTAAATATAATCTTTTTTTTTTTTTTTTTTTTTTTTGGCTTGTTCTCTCTTCCTTCCCTTCCTTCCAGACCCATGTAACCACCTAGCAGGTAGCCTTCCATATTTTTATATGCTCATATATGTGCACATCTATGTCTGTTTATGTAAGGGAAGTGTTTTGGTCTTGTTTGTTTTCCAAATTGGAATCCTGTGCACACTTTCCTCACATTTTTCTCATTCAGGAAGGCTCTCCAAAGTTAGTCAGAAGACCTATTATTCTTTTGAATGGCTTCATAATATTCCATGGTGTGAATATGCTATATTGTATTTTGCCATTTTCTAATTGATGAACATTTAACTTGTCTCTGATATATTTTGCCATATTATAAACCATTCCATAATAAGTATTTCTTAACTATACACATTAAAGTATATACATATGTATTTACATATACATGTTTATGTATGTTTCTCCTTACTTACACTCTAGCAGTTTTATTGTGGAATAGTTTTCTAGGAGTGGGACTGCTGAATCAATATTAATACTTTATATTATATATTTACTTATATATATTGTATATTATACTTTAGTTTATGATTCCCAAACCGCTGTTGTGAGCATTTTTTGATTGTTGGCTTTGTTCTTTTGCTCTTCTAAAAGTTTTAAAATTTTTATATGGTATATTATATACCTCTAGATTCCTAGCAGTCTCTTAGATTTTTTTCAAACTCTTCCTCTATTTTATTTGTTTATTTATTTTTAAGGTGTTTTTTTAATGTTTTATTTATTTTTGAGAGAGAGAGAGACAGCGTGTGCAGGGGAAGGTCAGAGAGAGAGAGGGAGACACAATCCAAAGACAGACCCCAGGCTCTGAGCTAGGTGTCAGCACAGAGCCTGACGCAGGACTCAGACCCACGAACCATGAGATCATGACCTGAACTGAAGTTGGATGCTTAACCGACTGAGCCACCCAGGCGCCCCTCTATTTTATTACATCTTTAGTTGGGCTGGAATTTTTTTTGTATAGAGTTTTGTATAGTGCTAATTTTATTTTCTTTCAAATGGATAGCCAGTTTTGCTAGAATTGTTTATTAAATAATTCACTCTACTCCATGGAATAACCACCTCTGCCATATACTATATTCTCATATTGTGGAACTATATTTTCATAGTCAACCAATTTCTATTATTCTGATCCATTTGTGTATTCCTGTGCTTATATTATTTAAATTTGAGTATCAACAACCTTATAATATATATTGATAATTTGATAAGGCAAGTCTTTCTCCTCTGCCAAACACACCCAGACACGGTTCTTTTTTTATACTAAGCTATTTTCTGTCATAATCGTTTTAACACATATACCCACAGAAAAATACTCTCATTAGAATTCTGATCAAAATTGCACTGTATTGAGGTATTTTTTTCCCAGAAAATTGGCAGTTGTGTCACATTATCTTATCCATTGTCATAGTAGATTTTGCCACCTACTCTGATATTTTTTAGATAGGTCCTGTCCCTTTGTTTTAAATTTATTGTTTTACGGTTTTGTTACTGATGTGAACAAGATGTTTTTATATGTGTTTCCATTTCTATATGTTTATTGCTAAGTGGAAGAAAACCATTGATTTCCTATACTAATTAATAATACTAGATAAATATTTCTAACAGCGTGAATATGGTGGAACAGTTAATGTAATGTTTAATACAAGGAAAATTGAGATTTTATAAACTTAAAAACTATCTTTCCCTCCTTACTATTATCTATTGCAAATTAAGCATTATAAAGATAGAATAACTTCTGCTTTTGAAACACTGGAAGAAGATATTAATTATATGTTATATTTCTTAAGTAATACTTAAATAACTAAAAGCAATATTGTATGCTGTGGGGAAATAAATTTATTTTGGTTATGTTTGCTTTTTAGTAAGTTTTGATGTTTTTTGACATTCATATAACCAGTTTTGACTATTTACAAATAGAATCAATATTCTTATAGATCTGGTAAAGTATTAAATACAGTTCTATATTTGCCTTTTTAAAAAGTTTTTATTTAAATTCTAGTTAGCACACAGTCTAATACTAGTTTCAGGTGTACAACGTAGTGATTCGACACTTCCATACATCACCCAATGCTTGTCTCAAGTGCACTTCTTAATCTCCACCTGTTTGACGTCTTCCCCCGCCTTTCCCTCTGGTAACCATCAATTTGTTCTTAGGTAAAAAGTTTGTTTCTTTGCTTGTTTCTTTTTTCCTTCATTATTTCCTTAATAAACTTACTAAAAATTGCATGAATTATCACAAAGAACTCTCCTGTGTAACTACCACCCAGGTTGAGTGCAGCATTTTATTTTTTTATTTAAAATAATTCTACACTTAAGAGAAAGAATTCCATATTATGAGAATAGTACACAGAACTCCTGCATACCTTTCACTCAGGTTCTCTATAACATTTGCCTCTCTATTCTCTCTCTCAGAGGAATATGACAATTCTACAGAATATATATATTCTATCTAATATACCAGTAACATTACATTTTCTCCTTGGAAGATAGAAAGATAGAAGGCAGAGGTAGAAAATGTTATGTTGGTGAATTTGTATTTATACTACTTCTGACTTACTTGAAAGTAGTTTGTGTATTTTTGAAGGAATACTAGACAAGTAGATATCATGTCCAGGATTATCACATCAGAGGCACACAATAATAGATTTTATCACTTGGATAAGGTATATCCAGTTTCTCTAGTGTGTCATTACTATTTTTTCTTCTTATAATTAGTAATTTGCACTTCTAAAAACATTGACTTTCTGTGTGCATTTCCTGTGTTATTAAAAATTTTTAAACCAATTTTGAATGACTATAATCTATTTTGTATCTACTATAATTTTATTAGTGATTTCCCTATTTTTGAATATATATACTGTTTTCGAATTTTTACCATTAGAAAAAATTCTGTGGTGAACATCTTAGTATATTAATTGGATCTGATTTTCCTCTTATTCTGGATCTCTGGAAGTAGAATGAATTATTTTAAAATTCTTGATAGCTGTTTCTAAATTTAGTAGGCAGTTGTTTGTGACAGTTGTTACATAAGCAGTGCATATCCATTGTAGAAGAGGTGGAAGATAAAAATAAGCAAAAAGAAAAAACAAAAGTCTTCTAAATTCTGGCAGTGGATTTTAAAACCATGACTAATATTGGTATTTCTTCCAATATACCCTCTCTTTTAGAAATGTGTATTATAAATTACTGGGAATGTTCTTCAGGATAGAACTATTTGCAAACAGCTTTGTAACCCATTTTAAAATTTCTTTTTGGGGCACCTTAGTGGCTTGGTAGGTTAAAGCATCCCTCTCTTGATTTTGGCTCAGGTCATGATCTTATTCCTGGTTTGTGAGTTCAATCCGTGCATCAGTCTCTGTGCTGACAGTGTGGAGCCTGCTTGGGATTCTCTCTCTCTACCCCACTCTGCTCGCTTGCGCACTCTCCAAAATGAATAAGCTTAAAAAAAATACTTGTTTTTATGTTAGCAAAGAAATCAACAATATTTTTATAGGTCTCTGTATATATGTATGTGTTTTTATATATTTTTTTCTTTTTGCTAGACCATTTAAAAATAAGTCTCTCTTTTTGTAAAAGGTGAAAGATTTATACGATCTGAAGAGAAACCAGAGTATATAAGTCTCTCTTTTTATAAAGTAAACTCTACATCCAACATGATGTTCGAACTCACAAGTCACATTTTCTGCCAAATTAACCAGCACTTCTGAAAATTTCAGGCATCTCCCAAGGACTAAGTTATACTCCAAATTACCACGTCCAATATCATGTAAATACGTAGTTCTCCATATTTAGAATTTTTTTCTGGTTGTCCTTGAAACAACTTTATATTTATAGCCATTTTTGCCCTCTAAATGAGGATGGTTAGAATCCCCATCTTCTTTTCTATTGCAGTGACTTTTTGAAGAGACCATATTGTGGAATTTTTCTTATTATTTCCTTATGGTATCAAATTTTTTTCTCTAGTCCTTTATTTTCTGTAAACTGGAATTAGTTACAAAGGCTTAGATTAGTTTTAGATTTTGACAGGGACATGTAAGTGGTACTGTGTTCTTCATATTGTATCATAGTCTGTTGCATCAGATATAATGTCAGATTGTTCTGTTACTAGTTTTACTGTATGTGGCCACTTGGCTAATGTGATAATAGCCAGCTGTTTTTTTTTTAAAGGTACTTTTTTCTTTTTGCAGTTTCCAAGTAATCTGTGGGGTAGTTTGGTACCATTGGAATATCCTTTTTTTCCCAGTAGCTTTTTACTTAATTATTTTAATATCCATTTATGCTTTATCAGTTATTTCATTGGGGACTGCAAAATGGTGACTTTCTAATTCTATAGTTCGTTTTACATTTATTAGCTGATTTTCTATAAGAATAATTTCCTTTTATCAGCTGGGTATCAATTAACTTTGTCAGTTAACTATAGTTTTTTATAGGCAAAGTTAAAACGTGCTTTACTTTTCTCGTTTAGTACCAGTTTTCAGAGGAAGGAATTGGTCTACGTGCAATCTTAATTTCTGGGTTAAAAACACGCATTTTTAAATGGTTTTTATAAATGTGGTATTTGGTGCTTTAAAAATATAAATAGAAGTAGTGTTCAAGGTACCCATGCAGTGAATTCAGAAATGTTTACAACTATTTGAAACTAATAATCAGATTCCTATGTATCTTTTGGTTTTACTTATGTTTTGTGCTCTGACTACATCTAGTAAAAATGATGAAATACTGGAACGACTCTGAAATATGAAAGAGGTGTGGAAAATTTACATATTCTCTAAACACTTCTGTAAAGATTCTTTCAAGCATTTATTTTGATAGTTTTGCTGTACATGCATAATATGTTTAAAAAGTATTTCTAACCCACCTCTGTCATTTGGATGAATTGCCGTTCAAATGATTATTAGCTCAGAATGTTTTTTTGATTTTACTAACTTCTGTACTTTTGCTAAATAGACTGAACATCAAAATATCAAGTTTAGGAAAGAGGAGAGGCTCCTTCTTAATATTTTTTTGTCTTTAGAATGAACACGGAATTCAAATTTTGGATGCTGGCAATGTATTTCTTGAATATTACTAGTGACTTTTAATTTGAACTCAAGACAGAATAATAATTTCTTTAATCTAGTTTCTGATTGGTAGCTCTTTAGCAACAGGGTACAACATTCCAAAATCTTTTGAAGAATTCACTGCTTCTAAAAATCAGCTCTGCAGCTTCAGATATTTATGTGAGACCTGTTGATTTCACTATGGGAGATCTTTATAGTACCGTGTTCTAATTCTAATTTGAAATTTAATTATACTTAGCATTTTAATCTATAAGAAGTGGATTTGAAGAACTGAAGAGGAAGAAAAATGGGAATTGATAGTGACCAGTTTCATTTTCATGCCCCACTGTGTAATGTCCATCAGTTCCTTGTGGATACAGTCTTTCATCTTAACCGTTCTAGAAGAAACATTTGGAGAAATTTTGCTTTTTACAAAATGTATGGCTTTTGAGGCAGGGAGTACATAGTGGTATGACTATAGTATACTTGCCGGAGGGATGGCCCATGTAAGAGACAAAGAATTGTGATATGTTTTGTTTAAAAATTGCTCTGAGTCTTTAGCCAGTATTCTTATGCCTGGAAATGATTGGTTCTTAGAATATTTGGGTTCTTGGTTCCCAGGAAAGATTTTTGGATTCATGGGAGAGAAGGAACTAAAAGTTCTCTATCAGGAGGTTAGGAGATTGTGGCTTGTCTGTCCCATGATGGAGCGAGCAGCTATAAGTGTATTGCAGCTGAAAAAGATTGAGCCACATGTTGAGAATATACTTTTTAAAGGATCTTATCCTATTACCTTCTAGTCTGAGGATGTTCCTTTGAATACTTTTATTTGCTTCTTGATCTTCACTATTCTCAATAAAAGTAGTTCATACACATTTAAGTATTTGTGGAGTTTAAAACTGACCTTAGTAGATGGTGCTGCAATATTTCCTTTATTTGTAAAGTCAGTATATAGATCTAAAATACATTTCCAAACAGAAAATAAGCCAAAGAAGCCTCTGTGATGCTTAAGTATTCCTAAATTGACATAGGACGGCCCCTTTGTGTCTTTGTAGCAAATCAAGAGGTGCTAGATGTTGGCACACAGGTAGCTGTTGCAGTAGGAAGTAATCATAACTTGACAATGACCGAGAACTCACAGCATTTGGAAACATTAATTTAGGGGCATAGTCTAGAGCAGTTATGTTAACTTTTTCTATAAAGAGCCATGTAGTAATTATTTCAGGCCATGAATGTTACTCACTTCTGCTTTTGTAACATGCAAGTAAGTACCAATAGACAGTGTGTACACAAATAGGCATAGTTGTATTGCAGTAAAATTTTTTTTACAAAACACCTACCAGTCTGAATTTGTCTGCAAGCCATAGTTTGAGGCAAATAGGAATAATCTTGAAGGCATCACTGTATACTGAGTATAATTTATACCTCAGTGATCACTGAGTTGTGAACTGTATATTCAGTATTGCTAGTAATGTGTGAAAGTTATAACAACTTTTTTAAAGATTTTCATTTGAAAACACTGTTTTTGAAAGGTGCTGCTTAAAGGGAGTCAGTGGATCTTCTCATTTCCCAGGTTCTGAATAAAAAATGTTTGTTACCCCTGGCAGTTTTTAAATATGAGCCATATCCTTCAAAGAGCATCATGTGTCTCTTACATTTATATACAATTAGGAGAAATCCTGCAAAAGCATGTAATTTTGATGAAGGTGTATATAGATTACCAGGTCAAGTTTTTGCATTAGAACTTACCCTATTGATGAATTTAAAGGTTAATTTTTGGTGTGGTCTTTTGAAGTCTCTCAGAGTAACCTCGAGTGGAAGGATGATTTTTTTCCCCTCACTTCTTGGTTTCTAGGACTCTCTTCTGGCTTCCCTTTTTTTCCTTTTGTGTTATTTTTGTGTAGCAAAGTTTTAGTCTCTTTGATTATGAATGAAATCTCACTTGAGGACTTTGAGTCTTACAAAAGAATTATCTTGATTTGGCTTGATTACAAGTGTGTGCCTAGTATTTTAGAAACTTTGCTAACGTTTAATTAAGGAAGTTGAATGTGTGACATTTTTATCTAAAATGTCTTATCTTGGTATATTTTTATCTCTCAGATTTTATGCTAATCTGTTTCTTAAGTGACTAATAGTTAAATGACTAATACTATGCTGTACATACTATAAAGGCGAACAGCTGCTTGGAGAACTACAAGTGAGGAAAAGAAAGCATTAGATCAAGCTAGTGAAGAGATTTGGAATGATTTTCGAGAAGCTGCAGAAGCACATCGACAAGTTAGAAAATATGTGATGAGCTGGATCAAGCCTGGGATGACAATGATAGAAATCTGGTAAAAGGAATATATTTTTGTAAGAACATGATTAAAAAACATTCTTTTAGGTGCTAACTCTCCAGTTGTAATGTTTGGGTTTCCTTACTATTTTGCTGAAACTTGAAGTGACGGTTCTAGAAATATGTTCAGAGTTCTTATACTGGAAATGTAATGAGGAAACTGTAAGAGGACATATATGCCTCAAGCACCCTATTTTGTACTTTGTACACTTATATTTGCAAGTCCATACAGTACTCTGATTCTTATTTTCTGTTTGGAAGTCTATTACTTTGCCATCTGACAATCTATTAAAATTATTGGTCAGAAAACAGTTACAATGCAGTGAAGAAACCAAAGTAATTTTTCTCTGGTTTTCCTTTTGAGTAGAAATTGCCTGTAAAAGGCAACAATTCTCTAATTCAGACAGTTTTTAAAATATACAACATTGAACAAATAAAATGTATTCAACATTTATATTAGTCTAAATGGAGAATCCCACTTCCTAGTAACTAAGTTAAATGTGGATTGTGTGATTCTGTTTCTCCAAATTTCTAATGGAATTAAATTTTAAAAATCTTTTAGAAATTAGCTGCTATTTTCATAGCATCAGAGAACTATTACTTATTCACATCCAGGAATTTTTTAGCTCACTCCCAGAAAGTAATTTAAGAGTTTTAGTAAATTCTCTGGACCTGATGACCTTTAAGGTTTATAAGTATAAACATGTAAATAATTTTTTTTTAAATAGTGAAAAGTTGGAGGACTGTTCACGAAAGCTTATTAAAGAGAATGGATTAAATGCAGGCCTGGCATTTCCTACTGGGTGTTCTCTTAATAACTGTGCTGCCCATTATACTCCAAATGCTGGTGACACAACAGTATTACAGTATGATGACATCTGTAAGATTGACTTTGGAACACACATAAGCGGTGAGTTCTTGGAACTAATCCTACCTCCCTCTTGCCCCTCCCTCCAAAAAATAAAGTAGTCTTTCCTCTGTTAGATGGGGCTCAGGTACTTGAACTTCCTGATTTTCTTCTTTATCCCTCACTTTTCAGTACAGTTGTATTGAGCCAGATTTTGAGATTTCCTTTTAAGCATCCTACTAAATGGAATATAATGCAAACCATTGGGTAGTTGAGGTTTATAACTCTTTGTATCAAGGTGAGTAGAAATTAATTTTACCTCTTCATGTTGTTGTTTCAGAAATTTATCCATTATAACAACAACATTTACTTAGAACCTTTAAGTTTACCAACCTTTATATACTTGCTAGCTTTTCTAAATTCTACCTGCAACCTAGTTGAGTACCTTTTATCTCACTTAGGTGAGAAAATAAAGCTCAGATAAAGTACTTACCTGAGGCTTTGCAGAAGCTGCACTAATTGGTGTCTGTAGACCTCTACATTTCCTCTGGCCACAATACTGTTCCTTCGTCCCCTAGGTTTTTCTCTTTTTGATTTGTTTCTGTTTATATTTTTGCTTATACGCTTGGGTTAGTACTATATTGGTATTATCTTGAAATGTTACATACTGACCCTGGAATTAGTCTTTGCATTCTGAATCTTTTATGTAACATATTTATACTTTTTTTCACTTTGATTGTGAATGCTGTCCAGGTACTTGGACTGCTGCCTTCTTTGAACCCCTCATTTTATTTGCCTGTTAACTAGGCAGACTAATAGAGCAGATGCAATAAAGTAGACAAATTGACTCGCTGACACATCAACTTAAAGAAGAATTTTTTCTTACAGGTAGGATTATTGACTGTGCTTTTACTGTTACTTTTAATCCCAAATATGATACATTATTAAAAGCTGTAAAAGATGCCACTAACACTGGAATAAAGGTATGTGGACTGGAAGCACAATTTCATTCAGCATATTTTTAGCATTTATAGACTGTCTAAGCCTTTGGATTATGTAAGACTGATTTACTGCCCATAGAGTTTTAAGTGGGGAATTCTAGTATAATACACCAAAGGCTTTTATAAAAGAAGTTACAATGTACAAAGCAGTTCATCTAATTGTTCTTTATTTTAGAATACTAATAAATTGCAGTAAAATTATGCATTTTGAGTAATAAGGTATATATATCATTTTGTTTTTAGTGTGCTGGAATTGATGTCCGTCTGTGTGATGTTGGTGAGGCCATTCAAGAAGTTATGGAATCCTATGAGGTTGAAATAGATGGGAAAACATACCAAGGTATGTTTTTTAAAAATGTATATTATTTTGAAATACATGTGACCTCTTGCAGAGTTAATTTTGCAAAGTAGTGTTGAAGGAATATATATAGAGAAACCAGAGGGTAAATGACTTCCTCATATTAGGAAAACTCTGGTCACTAGGTGGGAACTCTTACCAAGCTACTGTGGTAACTGATAAGATGCCCAGGGATTTATCCAAGGTTGGCCAAAATATAGGTTTTCTGTGACTAAGTCAACTTGAGGCTCAGAGAGAAGCCAGAGACTGACTGTCCATTGATGAGCCCTTCTCCTTTTTTTTTGTTATAGTTGGGTTCAGAATTTAGAGTCTAGTTAATTCCTTGTGTCTTTTCTTTAATCTTTATTCCCTTTGTCTCTTGGTCTTTCCTAGCCACTTGCCTTAGGTACACAGCCCCAGAGTCACCTGTGCTTTTTGCTCCTCTCCCAGCTCGCAGGGTTTGACCACTGTCCTCCTTCCTGATCTGTGCTGTTCTCTAACCGCTGTTCTGATAACTTTCTTAAGCAGTATTTCCAGTGTTTCCTTTAACTAAATCCTGTCTCTCCCTTATAGTCATCTGAGCAGAGACCTTCATGCCTCCTTGACCTCAGTAAACTCACATCATTTAGCACTCTTTGCGTGACCTTGTTGATTATGACAGACTACTTCATTTCTACCAACTGCAGGAGGTGTTCTTCCTCTGCAACCGGATGGTGTCTGTCCTTCTTGCTTACAAATCTGTAATCCTGTGAACATCAGCGCAAATCAATTAATTTGTACAGTATAGTCAATATAATTGTCATTGTTTCATTGTTATAGAGTTGAAAAAACTTTGCTACCTAATTCTGCCTTAAAAGAAAGGCAGTTCATACTGAGAATTGTAGCACTGCTGAGGTAGATTTTTTGACACCATTTTTATTGTGGAGTACCTCTGAAAATACATGCAACATAAAAATTCAGTTAAACAATTGTTAAAGCCATGTAATTTTTTCTCTCAAGAAATAGAATATTGTCAGCATTCCATATTCTGGAATATTCCTTCAATGCTGTATACCCTTTTGAATTACAGCAGTTTTCAAAACCTCTAGCAGACCATCGTCTTGAGTGCTAAAGTATTTACGTTTGCTTTTCTTAATGTCTTTATTATCTATCTATGCATCCTTTAGCAAGGATTTAATTGTGCTTAACTTTGATATGTATAATAATAAAACAGTATTTATACAATTGTGCCTGTTCTTTTTTCTTTAGGTTTTATTTGTTGTTCAGTGTAACCTTTTGTTTTTATTGTTGAGTAGTGTTCCATTGTGTGAATATACCATAATTTATTCTGTCATGGTCTCAGGACCTTGGAGTTTTTTAGATTTTCCTTATTAACATTTGGGATGTGCTATAATTATAAAATTTAAGATTTTAATTTGGAGGCTTTGCAAAGGGTAAGAGACTTGGGAAAAAGGGAAGTGCGGATTCCATTGTATAAGCCAAAACTTTCTGGAATTTTCTACACCCTGGTGGCAGTCCTGCTAGATTGATTTTGTGTCCTGGGATCTTCAAGCTCTAGCACTGGAAGTCCAGCCCCTTTGTCAACTGAATTAAAAACTGTATGAGTTGGTTTGTGGAGGGAAAAAAAAGTGTAAGGTTTTATAGCCTATCATTTTGACACAGTATCCTCATTTTCACGTTACCTTTTAGTCCCTAACCATAAAAATATTTTTTATGTTCATAATCACTCTGTACAAGGTATTTTATAACTTTTTATTAACAATACCTCCTTAAGGGCACTTGGCTGGCTCCATCCAAGGAGTGTGAGACTTTATCTCCAGGTCGTGGGGTTGAGTCCCATGTTGGGTGTAGAGATTATTTAAATAAAAAAAAACAACTTTTAAAAGTGAACAAAAAACAATATTTCCTTAGATGACCCCTATTGTTACCTCATCACATAGTTTATTCTTTTCCCATCATCCCCCTTTACTCCCTTCTAGTTTTTTAATAAATTGCAATTAACATCTTTTCCATATTCCACTAGTTTTCCAGTTTGTATTATTTAATATGTCCGTGTGAAGTTATTTAGTAGTGCCATATCATTTTTTAATCAATGCTTGAACTCTGTGCCAGAAAGCCAAGAGATATGTTTGTGCTTCTGAAAATAACTATTTTCTGTTATGCCAGTGAAACCAATTCGTAACCTAAATGGACATTCAATTGGGCCATATAGAATACATGCTGGGAAAACAGTGCCCATCGTGAAAGGAGGAGAGGCTACAAGAATGGAGGTGTGTATGCCATACATACAAGTGTTTATTGTAAAGCGTTTTGATTTTTTTTTCCAAACTAAAGTTAATGATAGTTGAGTATTTGGTATGTCGAGCAAAGTTAACTTGCAATCTGTACTGGTCTGTGTGAGTATGCACACTGTGTCTGGTCAGGCCAGGGCTCGCTCAGCTGTGGAAGTTGGGTATGTTAAAGAATTGTTGATTCAACACTTAGTGAGTATTTACTAAGCATCTCTTAGATATCAGTCTCTTTAGTAATCACTGAGGATGTAGTAGTGAACAAAATAAAATTCCCTGCCTGTATAAAGCCTACATTCTCACAGGACAACATAGACCAAAAAGTGCTAAGGTGATAAAGCAGGGAAGGGTGGGTAATGACTGCCAGGGGGTTGTTTCATGTTGTTTCTTATATGAAGTAAATAGTACCTCAGCCTGAAGTTAACAAATGACAATTTTAATTAGTTCTGAATTTTTCTTCTCTCTCCTTCACCTTACATATTATTTAGGAAGGAGAAGTGTATGCCATTGAAACCTTTGGAAGCACAGGAAAAGGTGTTGTTCATGATGATATGGAATGTTCACATTATATGAAAAATTTTGATGTTGGACATGTGCCAATTAGGTGAGAGACTATTGTTTTTATATGAGTATTAAGTTTCTTTTCCCAGTTAGTAGTAGTTCTAAAAATGTGACAAACATCCACAGTGGTGTATTCATTAATGTGCAATTCTGTAGCCTATTAATAAGTTGTATGGATTTTTATAATACAGCAAGGAAAGTGGCTTGTTAAAAATCTTAACTGAGATGAAAATGATACAGGCAAGTATTCTCTTCAGATCGTTTCTAATAATAGTAATACTTTGAGAGAGAATCATTTCGCTGGCATTTCTAGGTTTTTGTTCTTAATATTTTCCTATTGATAAACTTTCTATATTTACCTTTTTTTTCCCCCTTAAACTTTTTGGAGAAGATGGTTGAAGGATGGATTTATACCTCCTTTATGTGCAGGTCTTTCAGCTTGGTGCACAAAAAAGGAAATTCCCACCATAACACTGTCGATAAGTCTCTACTGGGAATTTAACACATACATGTGTAGACACACAAGTAAACACGTAAGATAGTCTTCAGCTGGTCTCCCATTCAGCTGCTGGCTGTAATTAGGTATGGGCTGTTATACATTCTTACTTTTGAATGTTGAAAGAGGCCACAAAAAGTTTTTTGAAGCTAATTACTGAGTAAAACCACAGCTACCATATGAGTTTCCCTTAATGAGGAAAATGAGATGGTAACTTTTTAGCCACCTGTTAATTTTGGATTTTCTCCTCTAGGCTTCCAAGAACAAAACACTTATTAAATGTCATCAATGAAAACTTTGGCACCCTTGCCTTCTGCCGCAGATGGCTGGATCGCTTGGGAGAAAGTAAATACTTGATGGCTCTGAAGAATCTGTGTGACTTGGGCATTGTAGATCCATATCCACCATTATGTGACATTAAAGGATCATATACAGCACAGTTTGAACATACCATACTGTTGCGTCCAACGTGTAAAGAAGTTGTCAGCAGAGGAGATGACTATTAAACTTAGTCCAAAGCCGCCTCAACATCTTTTATTTTCTAAGCTTTGTTGGAATACATATACCAGAATTAATTTGCAACATGTTGTTTAACAGTGGACCTATGTAATGCTTTTATCCATGTTTAAGGAAGGACTTTGATCAAATGCAAACCATCTAATGTAATCAGCCAAGGAAAAAGCTTTCAGGACTTTCAAATGTTAACTGTTTTTCCCGTCTAGGAAATGCTATAAAGCTCAAATTAGTTAGGAATGACTTATACATTTTTTGTTTTGAACACCTAAGAGATGCTTTCCAGATATTTATATTGCCATATTCTTAATTGAATGCTTTGAATGACTACATCCAATTCTGCACCTATACCCTCTGATAATGCTTTTTAACCTTCCTGGAATCCATTTTCTAAAAAATAAAGACATTTTCAGATCTGAGAGCTACATTTGAATGTCTGTGGTTATAATTCTGCACAGAAAATAGCTAAACTTCGTAACAGGGAAATGTAAAGCCTTTTATCTGGATTGTAGACCTCTACACTGAAACTTTTCTTCTGACATAATGGCTAAAACAATCTATACATGCATAATGTGGGAAAATCTTCATAAATTAATATAAAGCTTTATTTGGCCTTTATTTTCTTTTTAGAGCTATATTAGTCTTTGTCTTTCATTTTTTTCTCCTGACAGTATGAAGATTAACTGAAACATGACCTAGTAGGAACATTGTATCAACATGAAACCTTGACTTAATAAATAAAATCTCAGTATTCAGATCCTTTATCCAGTGGTAGTATTTATCAGGGAATGTATTCAGCTTATTCAACAAACCAAAAGGGCATTTAAAACTACGAATACTAGAACTGGAAAACTTCCCATACTTGGATCTTGCTCTAGTTAGAAAAGTTAAATTGAATTAAATCATTAGGCTTTCCCATTAATGAACCAAATTCACCCTGCCCCTCAACTGGCTTGAGTTCAAAACTATGGGTGGCATTTTAGGAAGTGAGGTTACAGTACCACTAATTATGTCAGCTAAATACATAAGTTGAATGTAAGATGCCTCATATTTACATGTTTGAACTGAGTCCCACTATAGATTCTTGAACAAATTGCCTGAATTCTTTGTAACTGATTTGTTGGGAATGTTCCAACATAATTTCAGAATTGTTTATGTACCAGGGTAAAGCCTTAATTTGTATATGCTTTATTTAGCACAATAAGATTCACTGCCTCTGGGATGCTGTTTAGTTTGTATTTTGTTCAATGTTTTTCTCATAGGAAGAAAAACTGGATTTCTGTACTTAGATCACTTATTAGAGCTACAAATGAATGTTATCTTGTGGGATGAACGATCTAGTTTTCAGTTATATGAGCCATGTTTATTATGGTGCTAATGTTCAATAGCTACTTTCGGACGATTTTTTCCGATTTCTGTGATGTGCTAGTGGCAGAGCAGAGCACACCAGCTCATGCTTAGACATGTTCCGGGACTCGGGCCCTTCAGCTAGTTCATTTGGGGTTCTGAGTCCATACTTCTTTGATGTGTTTTGGTGGGACATATAAAGTGTCTCCATTTCTAAGCTCAAGAGTTTTATAATGAGTGAAGAATATTGGAGCTTTATTTATACTCTTCTGCAGTAGGGATCTCAAACCAGTTATGACCTCCAAGCTCTTGTCCCAGTAACTCTTGTGAGCAGTAGCATTGCTGCACACCCCTGGAATAGTTGGAAGAAATATGATCTTGTAAATAGGAAAGCTGTCACTTAAATTGTATTGTTTACCTACTAGCCATGTATCTCTTGAAATCATTTTGTTATGTTTACAATGATGTACCTTATTAGTGACAAATTATTAGTTGATGTTTAACAAATAGTGCCTTTAGTAAATTATTTTACAACCAAAACACGTTGTTTTTTGTTAGATTAACTTAGCTGAATGTAGAAGTCTACACTGAGATGCACAATAAGAAATCTTTCTGTTCTTTGGCTAGGGTTTGGTTTTGTAAATTTAATACATTTTTTTATGTCCGTTTTAGGTTTAGAAAAACAGCACCAAGTACAGAGTTCCCACATACCCCCTTGACCTCACACACACAGCCTTCACCCTAGATTATCTCCCTAAAATCAGGTGCTAAAGTGTATAGCAGTTCACTAAAGTAATCCTTGAAATTAAAAAAGGCTAGACTCAGGTATTTTGATCACATAAATCTTTAATGAGGTATAATTACATTAGCAATTGAGGTAACAATTTGCATAGGTATTTAAAAGAAGAATTTTAAACCAGCCATTTAATACTCAGGCTGTATTTTGGCATAAATGATATGTCTGTTCAGTGATAAATTCTCATTGCACTTCATGATCAGCTGTCCCAATGAATTGCTCTCTAAAATTTAAGGAAAGTTTTCTAATAGAGGGCCTTTTCAAGCTTATACTTAATAGATGAGCACTGGCAGAAAACAGCATTCTATAGGATATCTTTCATGAAGATTTCAACCGACAAGCAAACTTAGAGTAAATGATCTTCCCGTGGTTAACACTAAGATGAGAAAGAGCTGATCTCTAGAGGTTAGGGGACAAATTAGCAGCAGGAGAATTTTAAAGAGATCTCATAAGATTATTTGGGAAGAGCAGAGAGGATGTCATAGTATATTTAACAAAAAGTTTAGATAATTTTTTAAAAAGGTAGGGCCAAGTGTTTGAATATCTGAGGGTCCTACTCTTCACATAATCGGCGCAAGAGTAAGTAATCCAGCTTTTATTTAGAGAAATGAGATGCTGAACATAATGCCCAGTTGTCAATTTTGAACAATTCTCTGCCCTAAGCAATTTTTTCTCTTCAAGAAGACTTTTTTCCTTTAAACTAAAAATCTTATGATAGAGTACAAAGCTTTTAAGAGATCTAATGTTAAACATAACAAAACTCATACCCAAGTTAAACTGTACTTGCTTACCATAATACACTGCTGAAAATCAGGTTTTTGGTAAGACTGCTTTATTAGAATCTGGACAAACCTGTTTGCGGCCAAACTAATCATCGTTATAGTCCAAACCATCGTTTTCATGTCCGCAGTACTGAAGTAACTTAAATATACTATTTATAAAGCGGTCATTTTCATTTGTGTAAAGTTTGACGATGCCAAATAAAGAACAATTAACTAAAAATTAATACATTTTTGAAAAAAATGAAGTTTCATTAACCAAAGTAATGTCTATTTTGAGTTCTGTAACACACTAAGCCTCAGTAGTACCAATTAGTGTGACTGATGAGTATTTAGGTAATACCTTGGTATTTCACAGTGAATATAGTAGTTTGACTCCCTTTTCAAGGGGCAAAGATAACTTCAGTATACAAATGGCCTGAAAGAAAAATCATTTTTGGTAAGACTATTAGTGAAGACTCTAATTTCCACCTATAAGAATTTGTATAGAAAATACCTACAAAAGATAAATAAAAAAATGTATAAAATGGTGCCACCTCAACTTCAGGAAAAGATTGCACAAATTCATGATCTGAGCCAATTAAGACATCAAAATATAAAAGAGGTAATGCCAGTCCGAAGTAAACACTGAAAGTTTAAAACTCCCAAGTTCTTGAAAAAAGTTTAGTTACATGCTATCATTGATATACATGTTTATGCTCATTTTGTCTCTGTAAAAAGTTTTGTTGTAGATACAAAATGTATAAACAGTGCACTGATTTCTAAGTAAAAAAACAACGAAGCTCAAGATTGTAAGCCCTTTTAAAAAGTATATATAAAATCAAAAGAAGAAAGCCCCACTGTCTTTGGATCAGCTAAGAATTTCATTAGAAGAGGTATCCGCTTCTTCATTGGGATGTTGGCTACCAGACAGGAGTTCTGGAGGCAAGAGTTTAGAATGTCCATTCTCAGTAACTCGCTGGGTATAAAACAAGATATAAGCTTGGGCCTTGCATACTTCATCCATAGTGCACATGCTTAGCTTGGAATCATTGCAATGTACCCAGAACCCTAGAGTGAAGCACAGAAATAGACCTTAATGTTTATGAAGAATTTTAGAAGTTTCTAGTATAAATTAAAATGGATTTAAAGGCATTAGTTTCAGTGAGAGTTATAGTTTCTTTGAAGGGAAACTAGCCAACTCATTTCTTTTAACGAGAACTATAGCTTGGGCAGTATGTTACTCTGGATTTATCTACCTTTGTTCTGGAAGTAATTTGATGTTGAATCTGATTAGTTCACCTGACACAATCTTTAATTCCAGGTATAATCTTACCAGTTAATGCTTTTGCTGCTAATCTGCTATAACGCAAACAGTGTACAACTCACTGTTGGTAGTTTATTGTTAAATTGCCTTCGTGGATTCTGTGGGCTTTCTGTCCATGCATCCTTTGTGTTTGTTGTGTGCAGGGTGAGGGGGAATGGTATGGACAGGGAGGCTCAGTCTTCGTTCAGTAGTAGGTAAGGAAGCGGAAATAAATAGTGAAACCTAAATCACTTGCTACCTATGCAGAGACTGTCCTTGAGGGTCCATGGAGGCAGCAAGTGAAAGTGAGTTTTGTTAAAACCTAAACTCAGAGTTGATTCTATCTGTGATCTCCAGTTTATTAGGTGCTCTCTTCTCTAGCAAAATTAACTAGATGAAACCAGTAAACAGAAGATTTGCTCTTAAAAATGTGCCTGTAATAAAAGATAGCACTAGGGCACCTGGGTGCTCAGTTGGTTAAGTGTCCGATTTCAGCTCAGGTCATGATCTCACAGTTGGGGAGTAAAGCCCCGTGTCAGGCTCCATGCTGACAGCTGGGAGCCTGGAGCCTGCTTCGGATTCTGTGTCTTCCTCTCTGTCTGCCCTCCCCCACTGGTGCTCTGTCTCTA
Source organism: Suricata suricatta (assembly GCF_006229205.1). Taxonomy (NCBI): domain Eukaryota; kingdom Metazoa; phylum Chordata; class Mammalia; order Carnivora; family Herpestidae; genus Suricata; species Suricata suricatta. Next base: position 24,280,131 of record NC_043709.1, on the reverse strand, counting down.
TCTCAAAAATTAATAAACATGAAAAAAATTATTAAAAAAAGATTGCACTGAATTAATGTGACCATACTTCTTACCCTATTGCTAAGCCTTTGAAAGTCAAAACTACTACAATCCTGCAGAAGATACCCATTTTCTGCAGAAACCTGGTTTTTTATATGAACTACACAAATATTCTTGAAAGAAAACAGAAGGTCAAGTAACTTTACTTAAGATGATTTAGTGGCCAATTTAGAAATTGTAAAGCATAAACTCTAGCTTCCAAATTTGACCCAAGATAAAATACTTTTCCCCATCTACCCATCTATACCTCCTTCAGAATTATAGCAGTAGGCGGTGTAGTGTCCTGAGCCAAATCCTTTCCCATGGTGCATTACTACAGCAGATAAATCATAGATAAAACATTCTGGTCTGAGGGATTTCAGGGATTCCCTGCAGCAGTAAGGCTCCATGTTTAAAATTTCTTCAAAGCCAACATGAACACCAATTTTCTCTCGGTTATTATGTCCTGACCACCTGTGAACAAACCAGGAAAAATTATTTTAAAAAAATCAAGGGAATATAACCATGTACTAGGTTCGGACAGTCATAATAGAAGGTCTCAGTAGAAATACAAAGTACATATATAAGAAAATGTAAAATCCTTTCAATGTTGAAGTTGGCTATAAATGGAAGAATTGAGACTTATTAAACAGATCTGGTCAGGTTCTAAAGTATTTGCCTTCTGTAGTTAGATGATAATATAGGAAGAAACTTAGTATAGGAAGGAAATTATGGCCCTATGGCAGCTTCCCCTTTCTAATGGATTAATTCAAGGTACCAATGAGTTTTCAAATTTTTACTTATTATTTTTTAAACATTTATTTTTTGGGGCACCTGGGTGGCTCAGTTGGTTAAGCGGCTGACTTCTGCTCAGGTCATGATCCCACGGTTCATGGATTTGAGACCCACATCAGGCTCTGTGCTGACAGCTCAGAGCCTGGAGCCTACTTCGGATTCTGTGTCTCCCTCTCTCTCTGACCCTCCCCCACTCATGCTCTGTTTCTGTCTCAATAATAAATAAACAACATCTAAAAAAATTTTTAAAAAGACTTATTTTTTATTTTTTTTTAAGTTTATTTATTTTGAAAGAGACTGAGAGAGTGCTAGCAGGGTAGGGGCAGAGAGGAGGGGGGAGAAAGAGAATCCTAAGCAGGCTCTGCACTGTCGGCACAGCCCGCCCCAGAGCTGGAATCTATGACTCTGGGATCATGACCCGAACTGAAATCAAGAGTCGGATGCTCAATTGACTGAGACACCCCAGGTGCCCCTAAAGATTTTAAGAAATCTCTACACCCAACACGGGACTTGGACTCACAACCCCAGGACCAAGACTGGCAGGCTCCACTAACCACCCGAGCCAGGTGCCCCACCAAATGGGTTTTAATTCTCTATTGCCTTGTCACGCCCTAAGGGGGATACCCCAGAAAATAGAGTTTGTACTTGGAAGACATATTCTGGATCCTTCTTGGCCAGATGTGGAGGGGAAAAAAAAAAAACAGAACAAAACCTCTAATATCTCAGAACACTTCAGAATTTTCTAAAAAATACACATATAGGAACTGTATCCCTTCCTTATAAGTCAGCACAATCCTCATTAGGGACAAAACTCAAATAATGTCTCTGTACTGTCATTTTCTTAGTCTGTTGGTCATTTTTCTTAGTACTGGATCAAAACATGGCAAACTTTTTATCACACAGAGTATGAGGGGATGTTACACGGGAAGATAATGCAATGTATGGTTCTTTGAAAGGATTATAATGCAGCTTAGGGTACTGTGGTGCAGAGATAAAAGGCATAGATGAAAATATGATAGCATTAAAGTACTAAAGCATGAAGTTATGATAAATAATGGTAGAGAAGGGAGAAAGGAACATAGCTTTTGTGAAGTCAAAATATGTGAAGATGCTATTAGTACAATATAAAATGGTTTGGAACTAAAGGTGAGACTTGCAAATTAAATTATCAGCTGGACTAAGAGTGATATCCCAGTTCTTCCCATGAAATGTACTAAAGATCTTACATCCAGTGCACCTTTAACTAATCAGGATGGACGACCAAGCATGTAGGAAAAAAAAAAGGGGGGGGGGGACATGCTTAACCCAAGTTCCTATAATTCTTATTCACAAGTTTATCCTGAAAGCAGGATAAACAAAATTTCTGAATCAGAAATCTCTGAAGGGTCAAAAATGTTTGGGGCAGAAAATGGAAAGGGATAGAGTCAAACAGGTTTAACTCTAAGGAGAGCTTCAAATACCAGGTTAAAGCAGCAATTATGAAGAACAGGAAGTTCTTCAACAGTTTATAGTAGCAGATTCAGTACCAATTTAAGTAACAAAAATTTGAGTCCTTTCAGTTCTTTCTTTACAGTATTTCATTTACGTTCTTATCTCTCCATGCTCCCTGGCGCTGGAATACAGTATTAACCTCCTAACTAATCCTCCAGTTTCCATTCCACCTGATTTTAGGCACAATGGCAGGTGTCACCTGACTTCACAAAACATTTTATTGTATACCCTTCTCTGTTCCTTCCTCCATACCTTTCTTCATGTTGCTCCCTTATGCTAAAATGCTCCTCCTTCTATAGATGCCCCATTCATTTAAATATTTTTGGCCAACTACTATGCACAAAACTTGGTTCTGGGCCTTGGGATACAGGAATAAAATAGGCAGTGTCCCTGTCATTACTGAGCTCTGTTTCACTGGCAGAGTAAGAGCAATAGGTGATGGGTTTTGCCATCAGCAGAATTAAGGTGATGTGATAATGAGGGTTGTGAGGGACTACCTTTTCTTTTCTTTTTTTCTTTTTTTTTTTTTAAAGAAAGAGACCTTGAACAAGGGTCAGAAATCTTAAGTGCTCAGCATGGAGACCAATGCAGGGATCGATTCCACAACCCTGGGATCATGACCAGAGCCGAAATCAAGGGTCGGATGCTTAACTTAATGGGCCACCCAGGTTCTTTGAGCAGTGCTACTTTTAAATAGGATGGTCAGGGAAGTCTGCTCTAAAGAGATGACATATAAACTAAGAATTGAATAATATAAAGACCCCTATGCCATTAGAGAGGCTTTGAGAACATTAGCTAATTCTCTGTTCCAATTCTCTGATAAATCAATTTGTATATAATTTGTGATACTTAGTATTCCGATTTCACCACAATTTCTGTACACGCCTAATTATAATCTTGAGGAAAGGAGCCCACTTTATATTCCCCAAAGAATATAGAACAACATCTTGCATTCACCAGCACTCACATGTTATTTGCTGACTGTACCTTTAAGAGCTTCAATAAGTTATTGAAGTGAAATAACTGACCATAGTTAACAGTGAATAGCTCTGAGAAGTAGGACTGAGAGGAAAAAGGTACTTATTTTGGGCTTTTACTTTACCTTCTGTAAGGTTTGATTTAAAAAAAAATATTATTTTAATTATAAAGAAAACTACATTTTTTAATGTTTATGTATTTTTGAAGGACAAAGAGACAGAGCATGAGCAGGGGAGGGGCAGAGAGAGAGGGAGACACAGACTCTGAAGCAGGCTCTGGGCTCTGAGCTAGCTGTCAGCACAGAGCCCGGCATGGGGCTCAAACTCATGAACCGTGAGATCATGACCTGAATTGATGTCAGACGCCTAACTGACTGAGCCACCCAGGCATCCCAATTATTAAAAAAACTTTGAACAAACATAACCCAATATATGAAAAACATGGTCTCAGTAGTTTTCAAATCATAGCACATAAAGTCATTTAAGAGAAGAATAAGCTCTAAGGTTAACATGGTTATTACAAAGTATGAAACCATACGCTTTGCTTAACCAACAGTTTTGCAAACTAATTCACCGTTTAAACGTATTTCTAAACACAAGTTTTTTGTTTGTTTTTGTTAACCGCTCTTAATTGAACTTATTTTTCTAAGAATGAAGTAATTGGGTCAAATCTTCTAAGTTCTAAATTAAAAACTTTTATACCTAAAATATGCTGAATGAGCATATTTTAAACTCTATATGCAGCAGCTTACATGGAGAATCATATTACTGAGCAGACCAATATGGAGGGGTCTACTCATTAGCAATGCTTTCTACAAGGGAAGCTAATCAGAAGTTCAGTTATTGAATATGGTGTTTACGGGCCAAGGCTAGAGATGATGACAGGATATTTTTGTCTTTAAAAAAAAAGCAGAAGTAGGGGTGCCTACTTAGTCAAGCACCCGACTCTCGATTTTGACTCAAGCTATGATCTCACAGATCCTCATATTGAGCCCCACGTGGAGCTCTGTGCTGACAGTGTGGAGCCTGCTTGGGATTCTCTTTCTCTTTGCCCCATGTACACACACACTCACTCTCTCAAATAAATAAACATTTAAAAAATAAACAAATGCAAAAGTAGGTAGATAGATGTTAAATCATCTATCTACTAGCCAAGTATATACTACTAAAATCTGGTTCATTATGTGTGTTAAGTTTTGAAGCATGATAAACACAAGGGATGATTAAATTAGAAGTGTAAAGTTGGAGGGGTGCCTGGCTGGCTCAGTTGGTATATCATGTGACTCTTGATCTTGGCATTGTTAATTTCAAGCCCCATGTTGAATGTAGAGATTGCTTAAAAATAAAAAATCTGTAAAGCAAACAAACAAATGCGGTGTGTAGCTGTGATACCACTACTACTAACCTGAATCGTTTAAGATGTAGTCGGAGAACCTGAGGTAGGTGACAAATCATAAGCTGTTTTCGTGCTTCTGTGAGTACAACTGATTTTGAGGAAAACCTTCTACGCTTTGCTGTGGTATCAAAGACAGAATGAGAATCAAATTTAAGATCCAAAGAAATGCTGAATAAATACTTTAGACATGTATTATTAAGCATCTTCTCTGTCACAGGCATTGCACTGTGCTAGAGATAAGGAGATACTTGCTCTAAAAAAACTTATAAGTACAAACACACACACAGACACACACAAGAGCTTATCAAGGTAGATAGACATGTACACAATTCAGTACATGATTTAATATAATCCTGTGGATATAGTCCTACAATATTTAAAAAAATATTAAAAAATTTAAAATTTGGCTAAGTCAGAGTGGCTAAAATGAACAAATCAAGAGACTATAGATGCTGGCGAGGGTGTGGAGACACGGGCACCCTCCTATATTGTTGGTGGGAATGTAAACTGGTGCAGCCGCTCTGGAAAACAGTGTGGAGGTTCCTCAAAAAACTATCCATAGAATTCCCTTATGACCCAGCAATAGCACTGCTAGGGATTTACCCAAGAGATACAGAAATGCTGATGCATAGGAGCACATGTACCTCAATGTTCATAGCAGCACTGTCAACAATAGCCAAAACATGGAAAGAGCCTAAATGTCTATCACCTGATGGTGGTATATATACACAATGGAGTATTACATGGCAATGAGAAAGAATGAAATATGGCCATTTGTAGGAAAGTGGATGGACCTCAAGGGTGTCATGCTAAGTGAAATAAGTCAGGCAGAGAAGACAGATACCATGTGTTTGCACTAATAGGTTTAACAGGAAAACAGGAGAAACCTAATGGAGGACCAAGGGGAAGGGAAGAGGGAGAGAGAGTTGAGGAGAGAGAGGGATGCAAAACTTGAGAGACTATTGAATGCTGAAAATGAACTGAGGGTTGAAGGGGAAAGGGGAGGGGGGAAAAGAGGTGGTGGTGATGGAGGAGGGCACTTGTGGGGAAGAGAACTGGGTGTTATATGGAAACCAATTTGACAATAAACTATCAAAAACAGAAAAAAAATGGATTTGGCTAGCCAATTAATAGGAAAGGTTAAAACTTTCCTTAAACATACTTTAATATACATTTCCCAAATTCTTAATTTAAACAGTTACCATGGTCAGTTCATTTACTGAGGTTAATCAGAAGCCCAATGGGGACAGGTCCTTAATTGCTCAGAGCACCCTTCCCCCTTCCTGACAAAGCAGTCCTTTACTAGCTCTGTGCTTGAGGACTCCCTCAGTGTCTCGCTTTGGCTATTTTCGTACAAATCTTAAACAGGTGGCACTTCAGATTCTTTTTGTTGTCTCCTCTGCTTCTTTAAAGGTCCACCTACGAATTGTACCCTGCAGCTTCAGGCTGGGCCACTTTCTACCAGAGTTTGATCTGGACACCTAGGAGCTGTCCTTCACTTATGCAGCAGCTCCGACTCCAGTCATAGCAGCAGCTGCTTCTGCTATAGCAGGTGGAACCAGTCCCCCACGGGACTGTCCTCTAAGCCATCTCCACCTGCCACCACACAGCTTTCCTCCATGCCTCTGCCCCTGACATCCAGGAATCCGGTGCTGCTGAATGTCCTGGAGCTACATTTGAATTGTCTCCCTGAATATATGGCCCAGGTGTAGCTAGATAAGTGATGTCAGCTCCCTGACTTGTCATTTTAAACACTTGACGGGATGTATTAAATTAGAATAGCTCTTGTGGGCCTTTATTTGGTAGGTCCAGCACACACACACAAAAACATGTTATAAAATCATATTCTGCATTCATTCATAATATCTATCTATTCCCAGATTTGGTGATGAAAGCATCTAGGACCATTCACATTTATGTCCAAGAAAAAAATATACTTCACCATTTGAATTTGATAGAGGTTTATTTTGTTCTAACCTTATAAATCTTAGGGTTATATACTTAAAACAAAATTCATATTACCCAGCACTCAAAAAATTTTAGTATAAGTCATTCTAAGAAAGCCATCACATCAATTGATGTGACATTTCTTCAATGCTGAAACATCTAATATTTCTTTTATATTACTTTAGAAGTTTAGTATCTAAAACCCTAGAATCATTTTTTTCCAGACATGGAAATTAAAATACTTGAAAATATATGGTATAAACACTAAGATGCCACATGCACATTGATAGAGAAGATAAAGACACTAGCTAAGGACACAGCAGATCTGTCATGGTTTTATATACCATTTCCCTGGAGGAGGATGACGCTTCTCTTTAACTGAAATGACCATTTCATCCCCCAGTGGTGGGTTCCTCTGTTCACCTCAATGAGGGAGTTTCTCCTAATAGATCTTGAATGTTTCTTCCATTAAAGTGTTTTACTTCTATCCATAACAATTAGAACAATGACTAACAGAGAAGAGACAGTAGATGGTTTTTGACTAATCTGTTTTTATGAAATCAATCTCCATAGCAGCAGTCCCCCTATATATTATTTCCTACTAGATAACTATGCATCACACACTTAAATGCACATGTTATCTATAGATCAATGTTTTGATATGTAGCTAAAAGACTCAGAAAGCAAACATTACATTCAGTACTAAATAATATGCTTCCCTTTGACTATCTCCATTACTACTTTATTCTGCCTCACATATTAAGTTTAAATTTCTTATTTTGTGAATTCTCTCTCTCCACAATTGACTATAGGATAAATTTTTTTAATGTCATCAATAAGGCAAAACAAAAACATAGTTCACAAATGCCAATTAAAAAGTCGAAACATCTATCCCAGTTTCTTTTGATGAACTACCAAAGTTTATTTCCAGAACTACTACTTTCAGGAATTTTTTAGCTTCCTCTCATTTGTATTTCTCTTTGCTACTGTTGTTAGAAAAGCAAAGAGAATACATAGTCTCTACTTACGGTTACACTGGTCACATACGTAGATTTTTCCTTCTAAAGCTTCAGTTTCTGTGAATTTGGCCAACATTTCAGTAACCAGACATGGCTGGGAAGTAGTATCTTTTCCACTGCATTGGTATCTTTCTGGAAATTCCAGTGACAAATCCCAGAAAGGTTCTATGGTATTTGATTTGTTGTCACATGCAACACATGTAACCTGAAAATAAAAATATTAGTTCTTCAGATTACAATCCTTCTGTCAAAACATTCACTCCTTTCACTATAGAGGTCAGTAAATTAGTTTTTCTTCTGCAAATGCATCATCAGAATTCTGAGTAATCTGTTTTACATATTTTCAGGGATTTTTTTATTATTATAATTTTTCCTTTCAATGACTGTCAATATGTACTGATGGGCTTTAACCATTAGGCATTCAAAAACTCCAAGGCCATTAGTCAAATCTGAATGAAGGTTTAAAGAAAAGACAACTGGACTTTTTAAATTAGATATATATTCTGTGTGTGTGAGTGTGTGTGTGTGTGTGTGAGAGAGAGAGAGAGAGAAAGAGAGACAAAGAGAGATATTTATATACAATTAATTTAATATGTTTAGATTATTAGACTTGTTCTTTGTCCTTTTTCATTCCTCATCTTTCACTAATTTTTTCTTCCCAAATTCCTATAATCTCTTAACCATAATAAAAGTAAAATACTGTTTGTATATTTTTATATATAATATATTAGTACATGTAGATTTTGAAGTCCTACCAACTGACAATACATTTAATGTAAATGATGTCATTATACTCTCACTTAAAGCAAACATCACTATGTCAAAATCTTCACCAAATATAGAACCACAAAGAATATGGGACAGTTCTAACAACTGACATAGAAAGTACAATAATTGGAAAGGGAATGAATAATAAGTTCAGTGAAACACTCAGCAGGATTTAATGCCAACACTGCACATAATTGAAGACAGACTCTACAGATCTAATAATCCCCACATGATAGATTACTAAGCTTTTTCATAAAGCTACATTCCTAGAACAGGCAACAAAGTAAAGAAACTACATCTAATGTAGATTTTAGATTTAACAAAGTGACACAAAGAAAAGAGCACTCTTGGTGTTTGGGGACTCATTTGGGCCAGGTTTTAACCTTTTGGAAACAGTTTATTCAAGGAACCAAGCATCTAAATCTCCTGAGATAACCAATTTTCTAAGAGTTCATTACGTATCTAAAGGAGGAGAGCAAAAGGCTGGCATAAAAATTTTCATTAATTTCAAGTCATCCATAAAGGAAAAAATAAGCACAATGCACTCTTGCAGTATCCAAAACATAAAATTCAAAATATAAAATATAGAATTATTTCTGGAAAGAAATTTGTAATCAAGTATCAAAAGACCTACCTTTAAAAAGAAAAAAAAAGAATTACTTAGACTTTAACAAAATATGTGTAATACTTAAACTATAAAAAAAAAAAAAGAAAAAGACCTACCTTTTGACAAAGTAGTAATTCTACTTCTAGGGCTCTGTCTTAACTAAATCATTAGAAGAAAATGTACCATAACTTTATAGTAACAGAAAAACTGGGACTTGTTTACAAGTCAACAATATGGGAATGTGTAAATAAATTATGGTGTATACATATAATGGACGTTGACATGCTGTAAAAAAAGATCAAATATTTTAAACACTGAAAAATCTGTACATTATAATGAAACACTGCAGGCACCTTGGTAGCTCAGTTAGTTAACCACCTACCTCCTGATTTTTGCTCAGGTCATGATTTCACAATTGTGAGGCTGAGCTTGAGTCAGGCTCTGTGCTGAAATGGAGCCTGCTTAGGATTCCCTCTCTTTCTGTCTCCCTCCCTCTCTCAAAAAAAAAAGAAAAGAAAAAGAAAAGAAATTTTTTCATTATGACCACACAAGTTGGGGCAAATATGTGTAGAAGAAAAAAAACTAGAAAGAAATATATCAAAATATTAATAGTTTTTATGTGTGGATTGTGGGGTTATGGGATAATGGGATGATTTTTCTTTTACTGCATAGATTTACTGTATCATATAGGTCCTTGGGAACTATATATTACTTCTCTTTATAATGGTGCATTTTATTTATTTATTTATTTATTTATTTATTTATTTATTTTTAAATTTATTTTAGGTAAGCTCTAGGTTCAATACGGGGCTTGAACTCACCACCCCAAGGATCCAGAGTTGCATGTCCTACGGACTGAGCCAGCCAGGCACCCCTATAACAGTGCATTTTTTCCCTCTCTCTTTTCTTTTTTTAAGTTTATTTATTTATTTTGAGAGAGAGAGAGTGTGTGTGCAGATGGGGGAGAGGCAGAGACAGAGAGAATCTCAAGCAGGTTCTGAACTGTCATTGGAGCCCACTGTGGGTCTTGAACCCATGAACCACAAGATCATGACCTGAGCTGAAGTTGGATGCTTAATCAACTGAGTCACCCAGGCACTCCTAATAGTGCATTTTAAGCTTTTCCATAATAGTGGTAGAAAAATAAAATTGCATGCAACTCAAGAAACAACTCTTACTTGCTAACTGGCACAATGTAGAATCTACATTTCTGAAACATTAAGTGGAATAAACATCACAGATACACCCCAGGAATAATTACCTTTGAAATGCTTAAATTACAGGGGTTCCTTGGCTGGCTCAGTTGGTAAAGCCTGTAACTCTTGATCTTGGATCATGAATTCAAGCCCCATGTTGGGCACAGAGCTTCAAAAAAATTTTTTTTAATGTTTGTTTATTTTGACAGAGAGTACATGCACAAACAAGGGAGGGGCAGAGAAGAGAGGAAGAGAGAACCCCAAGCAGGCTCTGCACTGTGCACGTGGTTCCATTCAATGATGCTGGGATCATGACCTGGGTCAAAATCAAGAGTCAGACACCCAACTTACTGAGTCACCAAGATACCCCAAGCTTCAAAAAAAATTTTTTTTAATATTTAAACTACATTCCAGTAAAGTATGCTGTTATAAAAACAAAAGGTGGTAGCATTACTGTGAAAGTTGAAATGAATAACAGAGGCAGGTGTGCAAGGGGAAGGAAATGAACTAACAACCCAAATGCATAAAACAAAAAAATGTTTAAGATCTATGCTCTGGAAAAGAAGAGAACCTTATGCCTAGTAATCATTTACCAAAAAGTCCACTCATTACAGGGAGCTGGTGATTAAAGATCCTGATTTTGTGATTCCTTTTCACAACAAAGGAAACTTTTAGAGCAGTAATTAAAATAAAGGAAAACCATTTAGGATTATTCTCAGTGAAGTCAGATTTATTTTCCTTAAAATTTTCCTACCTATTGTTAAAGCTTTTAGACTTTGTCCCCTTTGATTTTATAGAAAGTCTTCCAGGGCTACTTCTTGATTACTAAAATTATTCACGTGTGCACCAAATCCATTCCAGTACTGCAGCATCTTCAAATCTGTTCCCTGTGGCGTTAAACCCTTTCTTCTCGATCCCTCAGAAAATGAATTTACATTATCATCTAAGAAGCTCTGTTTCCTGATCCCCCTCCCCACAAAAAAAAGCTTTTTAAAAAATGTTTATTATTTTTTAAAGAGAGTGTGCGTGGGCATGTGCAAAAGAGTGGGTGAGGAGCAGAGGGAGACCCAGAATCCCAAGCAGGTTCCACACTGTCAGTGCAGAGCCCTCCACGGGGCTCGAACTCAGGAACTGTGAGATCATGATCTGAGCTGAAATCAAGAGTTGGATGTTTAACCAACTGAGCCAGCCAGGTGCCCCAAAAGCTTTGATGCCATAGATGAAAACCTACTTCCAGTGATTAATGAAGGAAATGTAAATGAGTGAGCTGACTTCTTGAAATATATTTGTAAAAGCAATCTATTTTGACCTGAAAACAGTCCTAACACACTATACAGAGAATACACATTTTTTAGGCTTCATTTTATGAATTCCCCAAGATGAAAATAAGATTAAAATAATCCATACCTGACTAAGTAGTTGTCCATGAAAAATATTATTTACAACATTCAGAACGTGTTTGATAAGTTTCCTTTGAGAAGTGGGGATAAGAGCTGGTAACCTAGTACCAGTTGTCTCTAGTTCATGTTGTATTTTATCCAAAAGTTCACAGAGAAATTCCTGAGCATCCTGTTGGGCATAACCACGAAAAGCTGGAATGAGTCTCCACACAGAGTGTAACATAGCAAATGGTGAGACTAAGGCCCACTTTCCAGACCACATAACTTGGAACAAAGTATGCAATTCATGACAGAGAGAAATGTATTGTGAACTTGGCTCCTTTGACTGAATAAGTTCCATCTTTCCACTCTTTGATGCTCCACCACTTAGTCCTGATAAACTTGGATGTCTGGAGGGAGCACAGCCTGTATCTTTTCCTTGGCATTCATTCACTTGATATACTGTATCTGTGACTGGTGGAGGCTTATAAGGTGAGCTTGTCTTATCATTAGCTGTCACAGCCAGCCATTGGTTCAGATCAAGTTTTAAAAAACATTGCCGAAAAATAAGTAAATGACTCAACACTTGAAGAACAGAATTCATATAGCAAGTATTTCCCAAATTTCTCAATCCAGTTACACCAGGAGTTACTACTGGCCTTCGTTTACCTGAGGAGTCAAGGGTTTTTTTTAATCTTACATCTTCTGAGGTAGGTACTACTTTATCTTTTGCTGGTGATGCTGGGGTTTGTAGTGGTACTTGAACAGAAACTATTTCTACCGTGGTAGACTGAGCCAGACCTTGCAAACGTAAACTCTTTCTTGGATGTATACTTTCCAATTCCGTTTTAACTTGATACTCTAATTCTTGTTGTCTTTTTTTCACTTCTCGTTTTGCTATTTTTTCCTGAAATTGTTCCTCTTGCCTTTTTCTTCCAATGGGTGATTGTTCAAACCAAGTTCGAAAGATTTTACCCATTAATATCCTTCTCCTGTGCCAAAGAGCAGTATACATTTGATCTTCATTTTGAAGCAGAGATTGGGTGCTATCATGTAAGTAATAAATATCATTACTTGTGCCCATAGACTGCAAAACCCTTTCACTACTAGTCGTGCACTGATAATTTTGACTTTTGATTGCACTTAAGGTACTTCGTAGTAACTTCAGGTCTCCGGTTGCATTATCATTAAGAACATACTCATCACAAAGGTAACAAAAAACACACATCTCATTCACCGCCAAGGCAACAGGATGACTGCTATCTTGAAAGTGGCTGAGTGCATGTTCTTCAATGTATCTTCCACAGGCAACATGAGAACAGCTAAGGCAAGCCCAGATTGACTCCGTTGTATTGCAGTCCACACAATGCCATTTCTGAGGGTTGAGGATGGAATGGTCTTGAGCAAGTTGCAACTGCTCAATGTGTTTGCACTTACCCATTGTTAACATCTATTCAGTCTAGCTGAGAAACACATAATCCAAACAAGTCTCTGTTTGCGATATTTGCAACATCTGAAAACTAAGCAGAACATCAATTTTTAATAAAAGCCAATATATTTCACTTTTATAAGGTATTTTTCCAAGAATAATTTCATAAATTTGCTTCCTTTGCTCTCAATTTGTGGGCTGCTGTCATAACACCATAGGCAGTTCTCATTTTTCTTTTGCTCCAAAGGTCTCTAATTTCTCATCTGCCTTGCTCTGAAAAAATACACACTTAACTTTCTCTAATGGGCTCCCTTTAAAAACGGTTTTTAATTTTCTGCCACCATCTACTGGTAGAAAGCGGGTAGTGACCTCTTTTCAATGAACTAGAATAAGATCCATCCTTTCAACCAATAGTTGAGTGCAGTTTAAAGAACTACATTCCTTTTCTTAAAAATTAGGGCTGACAAGACTCAAATATATCTCACTAATGACCACATTCTGAGACCCTTATCTAAATTGTTTACTAAAGCATAACCATAGTTAACAGCATGAGTTCTAAAACAAACACTTAGAAGTATGAATTATACCTCTGTAACATACTGTTATATGTCTGATTTGAGCAAATATTATAACTTCTCTAAACTTCTGTAAAATGGAAAAATCATATCAACTTCAATGAAAAATTGAAAAAAAAAAATTTGTTTAACATGTAGTAAACCCCCAATAAGCGGTAGCTATAATGGTAGCTATAGTGAAAAAAAATATTTTAAGTTGGATCCACACCCAGCGTGGAGCCCAACATGGAGCTTGAACTCTGAGATCAAGACCTGAGCTGAGATTAAGACTCAGATGTTTGACTGAGCCACTCAGGGCCCCTTTAATGAACAAATCTTAGTATTCTGTAATATCCTATTTTTTAAATAAATCACATTAATATTCTACTTAATTACCATTATAAATTTAGTTTTCCACTAGTAAATCAATAATAACCTTTAATTCATGGCTCTATAACACACTGAATTTTATGGACTTGACAGTTTACCTTAGGGAGGGCAAAAGACAAGAGAATGCTTTTGTGTTTGAATAGCCTCTTAGGAATGTGTGAGGATATGTAAGCAAAGAGAAAAAGGAAAATAAGTGGATGGCAAAAAATTTTTAAATTTTGGTGGGCCTATGCATGATCTGAAATTATAGGCTTATTCTAAAAACAAAAACAAAGCCCCATCCCAACATAATCAAACAAAACGCATGTGGTTATGGGGCGCCTGGGTGGCTCAGTTGGTTACGTGGCCGACTTCAGCTCAGGTCATGATCTCACAGTTCATGAGTTTGAGCCCTGCATCGGGTTCTGTGCTGACAGCTCAGAGCCTAAAGCCTTTTTCAGATTCTGTGTGTCTCTCTCTCTCTTTGCCCCTCCCCCACTCGTGCTCTGTCTCAAAAATAAACAAACTTTAAAAAAATTAAAACAAAAAAATCATATGTGGTTCTGACCCAGAAATACGTTCCTTTATCAGAGTCAGGAGCGCTTCTGCTACAGGGATCTAAAAATAGAGGCATCTGGTTGGCTTAGTTAGGTTTAGTGTGCAACTCTTGATCTCAGGGTTGTGAGTTTGGGCCCCATACTGGGTATTGAGATTATTTAAAAGCAAAATCTTTAAAAATAGATAAATAAAAATAAAGCTAGTAGGGATGCCTGAGTGGCTCAGTCAACTGAACGACTCTTGATATTTCAGCTGAATGATCCCAGCTGGGATTGGCCAGAGGCTCCATACTGAGTGTGGAACCTGCTGAACATTCTCTCTCTCTCTCCCCCTCCCTCTGCCCCTCTCCCTAACTCATGCTGTCTTACTCTCTAAAATAATAAATAAAAATAAAATCTTACAAATAAGATAAAAACAGTAAACCAAAGTCTAGTGAAAAAGTAGGGATCATGGTGAACCTGAGTGGCTCAGTCAGGTAAGCATCCAACTTCAGCTTAGGTCATAATATCAAGGTTTGTTGAGTTCAAGGTCTGCATTGGGCTTTGTGCTGACAGTCTGGAACCTGCTTTGGATTCCGTGTCTCCCTCTCTCTCTGCCCCTCACATGCTCATGCTCATGCTCTCTCTCTCTCTCTCTCTCTTAAAAATAAATATTTTTAAAAAATTTTAAAAAGTAAGGTCAAAAAACATTTTCTTCATTGTATTAACAAATTGAACACAAATTTCAGGTCACAGGTGGGAACCTAGTTACAGAACACTCATAACATTTTATGTAGAATGATCATAATACTTTAAAATTTTTAGGGCAGCTGATAAAGGGATACTATCCAAAATCTATAAATAACTTATCAAACTCAACTCCCTCAAAACCAAATAATCCAGTTAAGAAATGGGCAGAAGACATGAATAGATTTTTCCAAAGAAAACATCCAGGTGACCAACACATGAAAAGATGCTCAACATCACTCACCATCAAGGAAATACAAATCAAAATCACAATCACCTGTTAGAATGGCTAAAATTAACATAGGAAATAACATGTGTTGGTGAAAATGTGGAGAAAGGGGAGCCTTATTGCCTTGTTGGTGGGAATGCAAACCGGTGCAGCCACTCTGGAAAACAGTATGGAGGTTCCTCAAAAAGTTAAGAATAGAACTACCCTATGATCCACCAATTGTATCACTAGGTATTTACCCAAAGGATACAAAAATAGTGGTTCAAAGAGGTATGTGTACCCCAATGTTTATAGCAGCATTATCAACAATAGCCAAATTATTATGGAAAGAGCCCAGATGTTCAATAACAGGAATGAATAATGAAAATGTGGGGTATATATAACAATGGAATATTACTCAGCCATCAGAAAGAATGAGATCTCAGGGCACCTGGATGACTCAGTTGGTTGAGCATCCAGCTCGTTTTTTTAAAGAAAACATTTATTTTGAGAGAGAGACAGACAGAGACAGAGAACATGGCAGGGCATGGGTAGAGACAGGGAGAGAGAGAATCCCAAGCAGGGACTCAGGACTCAATCTCATTACTAAGATAATGACCTGAGCTGAAATCAAGAGTCAGATGCTTAACTTGACTGAGCCACCCAGGCACCCCAGATGTCCAACTCTTGATTTTGGCTCAGGTGACATGGAGACCTGAATTGGGCTCTGAGCTGGGTGTGAAGCCCGCTTAAGATACTCTCTGCCCCAACCCCATTTGTGTGTGCACATGCATGCTTTCTCTCTCTCTCTCTTTAAAAAAATGAAATCTTGGAATTTGCAATGGCATGGATATAGCTAGAATGTATTCTGTTTAGCGAAATAAGTCAGTCAGTGAAAGACAAATACTGTATGATTTCACTTGTACATAGAATTTAATAAACAAAATAGATGAATATAGGAGAAGGGGGAAAAAAGAGAGGGAAGCAGACTATAAGAGATTCTTTAACCTATAGAGAACAAACGGAGGGTTGCTGGAGGGGACATGGGCAGGTAATGGGCTAAATAGGTGATCCATACTAAGGACGGCGCTTGCATTGAGCACTGAGTGTTATATGTAAGCGATGAAGCACTAAATCCTACTTCTGAAAACAATACTACACTATGTTAATAACTAGGATTTAAATATAAATTTGAAAAAAACTAAAGTTTTTAGGGCAGCAATATTATGTGCCACCTCCAGGCACCTAAAAAGCTGCAAAAGTGAAGTTGATTTTTGGTTCCTTCTCCTCATTTTTTGTAAAATCTCCTAGCAGATCTCTCAGAGGCTGAGATCCTTTCCCCCTTCATTTAACTTTCAAATGTAGGGTGTATCCTGAATATGGACTTAAGGCTGACCAGTCCCAACACTCATGTGTGTACATATTTTAGGCACACATTTTTTCTTAAAAGTTTTTAAGTTTATTTATTTATTTTGAGAGAGAGAGAGAGGGAGAGCAAGAGAGAGCGCACAAGTAAGATAGGGGCAGAGGGAGAGGGAGAGAGAATCCCAAGCAGGCTCCACGCTGTCAGTGCAGAGCCCAACACAGGGCTCGAACTCACGAGACCATGACCTGAGCCAAAATCAAGAGTTGGATGCTTAACTGTCTGAACCACCCAGATGCCCCTTCAGGCTCATATTTTAAGTTTATTTCTTACTTCGAGATTTTCTGAGGTGCAAAATCTGTCCAAATATAGTATTTTATTAGAACTCCTAGCATTCAGCAGTAGTTGCTAATGGCAAAATTAAGACATCAATGATTAATATGCTCCATTATCCTAACTCCTTACAGGTACTGACACTAAATATCTCATCCTTGACTCCATTTTCTCTCTCCCTACACCAATCCTTCAAAAAATATATCGAGAACCTGGCAATTTATTACCTCCACAGCTCTCACCCTGGTCCAAGCCACAATCAAGTCTCACCTGTATTACTGCAATAAGGCTCCTAAGTGGTCTCCCGGCTTTGATCCTTGCTGCCTCCAAAAGTTTTCATAGCAACAGCATGCTCTGGCTTTAAATCTAGACCACAAGGGCCCTGACCTGACAATTAAGGGGGGTCCCTGCTCTAACCCTCTCCCATTATGTGGAGTCAGCAGAGTCAAGGGAATGCAGTCACCTGAAGCCTGCACACGCCCAACTCCCTTTTTAGATCCTTTCTCTGGTACGTAAGACCTAGAAAATTCCCTGCCATAATCATCCCCAAACCTGCTTCCAGGGACTATGGGCAATAAAAGTCACTGAAGAATTCTATAGAGAAGAATGACATGATCAGCTTCATAGCCTGCAGATGGATCTGAAATGGCAGACCCAGAGGAAGGATGAGTGATTAAAGGAGATTATTACCCAGATATTATAAGGAAATTAAAGCTATAGAAATGTTGAAGGAAAGATAGGAGCAGAGGTACATTAGTGTCAAACATTGGCTTAAAGAACTGGTTCAATATGGAGATTAAGAGAAAAATCTAGGGTTCTCTTCTATCTACTTTTATTTAATATTTTTTTTAAGAGAGAGAGAGAGAGAGAAAGAGAACACATATGAGCTGGGGAGGGAAGCAGATGGGAGAGAGGGAGAGGGAGAGGGAGAGGGAGAGGGAGAGAGGGAGAGAGGGAGAGAGGGAGAGAGGGAGAGAGAGAGAGAGAGAGAGAGAGAGAGAGAGAGAGAGAGAGAGAGAATATCTTAAACAGGCTCCACGCTCAGTGCAGGGGTCAACCCTGAGCCCAAATCAAGAGTTGAATGCTCAACCAACTGAGCCACCCGGGCATCCCTCTATTTTTGTTTTAAAAAGATTATATAAAAAATAAAACAAAAAGGATCATATAAAGAATACAGAGACAATTTAAACATTCCTTACTGGCAAGCCAGACAATAATGATTAGTTCAACTTCTTGAGACAAAGAGGGAAATGCTGTTTGTTTACACTCAAGGGAAATTATTTCCTTCTAAAATTTTAGAGGTGGTATGAGTTATACCGTGCATAACATTCAGAAAAGAAGATTCAGAAAAAAAAACTTTTAGAAAGAGTACATAATACAGTTTATTATTCTGGGGTTATCCACATTTTCAAATATCTAAAAATAATAAGCATGTTACTTACACAATAAGTTTTAAGTAGGTATGCATATAGTATATAATTTAGCACATATGTAGCTAAACTAGACCCTAGCCTCTTTACTCTCTTCTCTGTATTCTGCAAATACATTCCTAGTTGTTACTAAAAAAAACCTATTTCGATGATGGCAAGGTCCTCACCCCCTTTCAACAGGAAGTGGCCTATAATTGAACACCATGATTTCATTCAATGAAAAATTGTGAAAAAAAGTGAAATGCTGGTCAGATGCCATCTCTCTGAGAGGCGATATAGCAGTGGAGAGGGATCACAACAAAATGGCTAGAAAGGGCACTCTGGAATCCAAATGCCCGGGTTTAACACTTAGCTGTATTTACTGTGTGACCTAGATAAATTATTTATGCTCCGCTTTCCTCAGTTTTCTTGTCTTTAAGAAACGGTGGGAAGAACCCCAATAAGGTGTTGAGGGAATCGGAGAAATTCATATCCAAAAAGAACTTCAAATAAACCCTGGCACTTCATTATGTGGCTCTCAGTACCTGTTCGTTGACAACACTACTACGACTACTGCTACTGCTACTGCTATTGTAAGTGCTCATTTTCTTCCAGTTTTATCACTTTTAGCCAGGGGTTCATTCTTCTCAGCCAAAGGTATACTGAACCCAACTAAGGTGCTAACTGAAAATGAAGGTATTAGCTGAGAACTAAGGTCTAACCTCTCCCAGGAGTTTTTGCTTTCTAAAAGGGGAGCTCTCAAAGATAAAATCTCTTTAAAAATCTGAAGAAGTGAAACCAGGGGCCTGCCTCCGATTCTATGTGTCGTGCTCTCTCTCTCTCTCTGCCCCTCCCCTGCTCATGATCTGTCTCTGGCTTTCAAAAATAAATGTTAAAAAAAAAAACACTGCCAAAATGAATAAATTCTTGGACTATAAATAAGCTTTTCCTTTGGTATGTAAAACTGCACTAAAAATGAATTCTTTAGAATAAAGTTTTATGGTCTCTGAATGTGCTGTGAAAAACCAATGTACTTCAGTAATCTTAATCTTTGCCAGAAAACCAGGATTATAGAATCCTTTTATATTTTAGTTACTTGTCACTTTCTATTTTGGTTGGGCCTAATGGCAAAACTATGCCCCATTACTGAATCCAAATAATGATTGGATATACATTTCCTACCTTGATTAGTGTCCTAAGCCTGTGGCCCAGTGTCTGTCTAATCTCCTTCAACCAGACAACTCCATTAGACTCTGGCAACCATGTTTGTTCTGCCTAACTTTACAGGAAAGAGACACACTTCAAAGCACCCTTTTTCTGCCAACAAGAAACCAAGATGTTGCCTTTGTCTATATCTCTCCACCATTCAAAATTACAATTCAGCACTTAACAGGGGTTTTTCCTCCATGATAAGCAGATAGTCAGGTGCTGGGAATACAAACAAAATACAATCAGACTCTGTCCTCAAACAACCCAATGAGCAGAAATCCTCTTATGTACCACCAATGCTATAATACTCAGTAAGATTTAAGCATTAGAGGAAAAGTTTGGTAGAGAGTATATATGATAAAGTTCTGTAGTTCAAAATGAAAAATCTGTGAAAACAAGGTGGTAAAGACAGGTAAAAACAATATATTTCAAATAGTTAACCCAAATCTTCAACAGATTTTCCAATTTAAATATTCCAAAAAGCGTATCATTGTATACTACACTCAACACAGATTCACTTATCACTTAAATGTTTTTAAGCTAAAAAATCTGGGATAATTAATATTCTGGAAGAAAAACAAGGTAATGTACAATCAAAACAGTCAAAACATTTCAACTTTCTGCAATGTATGTGCTGAACTCTGTTCAATATTAGAATATCTCTAGATTTCAATATGGATGGTCTACGCTGAAAAATCTGCCATCCATTGCAAGATTAATGGCTAGTACACAAAAAGCTAGAGAAATCAGAGTAGGGTGGAGAAAAGCTAAACAAGCCAAAATGTTTAAAATCTCTTTCAAATCTGGGCGGGGGTGGGTTGGGGGTTGGAAATGAAATAAAAATAAAAATCTCTCTCAAATCCCTAGATGCTAAACTAAGGATAAAAAGATTAGGGCTCCAAGAATACAGGTTTTCCTCTCTTTCAAGACAACTGAATATTGAATCTTACTGAGATTATGGAATATTCTATAAACATTTATGGAATATTTTATAAACATGTGCTTAACTCATGTTTGGCTTTCTGAATTTGATTATAGTGAACAGCTACTTTTTTCCCCTTGTTTACACTGAATATTGATTTTAAAGACAACTCAAAATGGAATTCCAGGCCCAACGTTACCACCCCCCTACTCCCTCCGGTCCCTTCACCCCCACCCGGCACAGGCTACTTCACAGATAATAAGGAATTCAAGAGCAGGGCCTGAAGGTCCTATTTCCATGCTAATTTCACAATCCCGTTACTTGCAAGATAGGACAATTAGAGTTTAAAAGAGGGGGGAAATCAGGAGGGCTTCTGGACAAAGCAACTCTCCTAAGACTTGCTAAATTGTTTACTTCCAAAACGAAAACTGGAAGAAATTATCCGGTTACAAGCAGAATTTACAACAGCTCAAACTTGCAGTTGAAACAATCACTACGTTTCACTTTCTTTTTTATTGGGGGTGGGCGAAGGAGGGTCTCCTACCACCTCTCAAACTTGAACATTTTTTTCTTCTCATGCTGACACGTTTCTTACGCCCCAAAATGAGTTTAGCCCATTAGCATTCCTTCCCCGAAGGCCAGCGGAAGCTGAAATTCAAAAATCCTAAGTGTCTCTAAGTGGCAGCAGGTGCTGGCAAACCTGGGTGGATCGATGGAAGGAAGGCCAGCCACTCCTCGTAAACGGAAGGCTAGAAACTGCCCTCCCAAAGCCTCCCAGGGGACTTCGAGCATCACTTGGCGGCAATCAGAGCCGGGGGTTAGGATGCGGTTTTATTTATAGTACCAGCTCTGCAGAGCTCCAGAGCGCATCCGATTCGTGATCACAGCTACTCAGCGCTCCCGAATGCGGATCAGGGCACAGCTGCCCCTACGCGTCCCGCAAAGTCCTCCTATTTCGCCCTTTCTCCCCCCAACTTGTCCCCCTCCAGCCCGGCTCAGGGTGGCTGCGCGGTGACCCTGACCACAGGGGACGCGCGGCTCCTCGCAGCATCTCTGGGCACTCCTGAGGTGGCCAGCCACCAGGACGCCGGCCAGGGCATCGCAGGACCCACCGAAACTTTCCAGAGGCGCCAAATCTAAACTCGCCGGGGCCGCTGCCGCTGCCACTGCCTCCTCCGCGCGCCCCTCGACCCGCTCCCCTCAGTCTCTCTGCCGTCCCCCTTTCCCTCTCTCAGCACCTCCCCGTGCCCTGCGAGGCGGGAAAACGCCGCCAGGTGCCTCCCGGCCCCGAGGGCTCCGGTGGGACCTCCGCCCCGGTAGAGAGCCTCCGTCCGACAACCGCCCCAGCGGCGCGCCTCCGTCACGCACACTCACCAGCCCGAATCGGAGCGGCCATCTTCGCGCTCACCCCCTGGCCCCTAGTCCCCCGGTTCGGCGGCGACGGCGGCGGCGGCCGGGTCGAGCGGCTGCGTCACCGGTGACGTCACTCCGTCCCGCCCCCTGGGTCTTCGGCGTGCCTGGGGTGCGGCTGCGCTTGGCTACTGCAGCCCGCGGGGCTGCCCGGGATGGTTTGCCGGGCGAGCGGCACCCGGGATGCCCGTCAAGGGATGGGCTATGCCCAGAGTAGCGTGTGGCTCTGCAAAGACAGTAGCGCCTTCCCCCCCAGGTGGGCTTCACACCTGTCTTCACGTTCCGGGCATGGGAGGGCACAACCCGTGTTGACTACAGTTCTGTGAGAATTTCTGCGACACACAGAGTCAGACTGGCAGAAAGGGACGCCAATTCCGTTATCTTCAAAATCGGCGCAAATTAACTGGCAAAGAATTCTTGGAGAAAACGTTTCCTTTCCAAGGAGGCAACCTTAGCTAGGTGTGAGCTCAAGGGGATGGTGACTGCTTTGAATTCAGCTTTCTCAGACAGCTGTCGGGCAACTAAGGTTCCAGAATGAAATACTTACTAAGAAAGAAATTTGAGGGATACGAAGAGACTCGCGTGTCCAAAATGACTCAACCTGAAGCTGTCGATTTACCTGAAGTTGCCAATTTAAGTTAATGAAATAGATAATCGAAAGAAAAAAAGTGAAGAGCTGAGAGAGAAAAATCCAAAGAGGAAAGTCAAACCCACAGGTACATCAAGATTAAGGCATTAATATTTCTTGAGCCTGTGCTCTGTGCTCAGTTGTGTGCCATTTCTACCTCGTTACCCTGTGGGGAATTAAAATGAAAAGACGTATCTTTTTAAGGAGAGGTAGAAGCAGTAAGACAAACATGCAAAGTTAATAACATGTCCGTGGAGTACATTATTTTGGAATATATAAGGGAACCTATAAAATTGTTCATATCAACAACTCCACTTTGGGGGATATCTTTCCATTGTTTGAATGGGAAAAAAAAATGAGCACACAGAGGTATTCACAGCATATTATCTAAACAAAAGTTTGAAGGGAAAGGCTAATTAATATCGGCATATAAAACTTGAATTCTTATGTAGATAACAAATGGCAACAATCTAATCAATTCATATTATAAAAAGTACCAGTTGGAGATTCAATTGCATAAAATGTAGTTTTGCACATATAAATTATAATCAATTATCATAGTTTAATACTTCTTTCATTCTTTTTTCCTAATACAAGTGCATAAAAATTGTATACAATTTAATTCTGTCCCCCGTGCAGGGCACATAAGCCACTGTCTTGTAACTTTAATTTCTAAAATGCATTACATAAGAGTATCTCCTAAGAGAAGTATTTCATGTAAGTACTTCTGGCATAAAATATAATTTTTTCTGCATTTCTTAGAAAACAAAATATAAGTTCAAACACCTTGTTCTCCTTTTTTAAGATCATAAAGCCTATCTAGAAGGTCTTTGGCAAATATTAAGAATCTGCCACCACTGATCTAGTAACTTGACTTTTAGAAATATAAGCAATTCAGGCAACTTAGAAGGCTATTTATGTCAGTGTTATTTAGAATAGTGAAGACCAGAAACAACCTAACTGTTCAGTACCATGGGAAAGGATAAGTATATCTGATGTATGCATAGGACAGAATATTATATAGTCATCACATATTTTCAGGGGTGTCTAGGTAGGTCAGTCACTTAAGCGACCGACTTTTCATTTTGGCTCAGGTCATGATCTTGCAGTTTGTGTGTTCGAACCCCGTGTCTGCTCTATGCTCACAGTGCAAAGGCTGTTTGGGATTCTCTCTTCCTCCCTCTCCCTGTGCCCCTCTCCTGCTCAAGCAGTCTCTCTCTCAAAATAAATAAATAAACTTAAACAGTTATTTAAAAAATCCTATTTTGGGGGGGGGGTGCCTGGCCTGGCTGGCTTAGTTAGAGCATAACTTGATTTCGGGGTCATGAGTTTGAATCCACGTTCAGCATAGAGATTACTTTAAAAAAAATCTTATTTTTAGGGTGCCTGGGTGGCTTAGTCGGTTAAGCATCCAACTTCGGCTCAGGTCATGATCTCACTGCCCATGAGTTCGATCCCCTATTGGGCTCTGTGTTAACAGCTTGGAGCCTGGAGCCTGCTTCGAATTCTGCCTCTATCTCTCTGCACCTCCCATGCTCACTCTCTGTCTCTGTCTCTTTCTCTCAAATATAAAATTAAACATAAAAAAATGTTTAAATCTTATTTTCTAAAAAATATTAAATGAAGGATTTATAGGTCAAGCCAACTGTGTCTCCCATTCCCATTCTTCAGAGAGGGTCCTTCATAAATTATCTTTTTGGATTCTATGACCCCTTCTCTCTCTTTTCCAGAGTTTATTAGACTGAGATGAACACCAGACCCAAGACCAATCAATCTGTAGGAAGCTCTTTAAAAGCTCTCCCTGCCCACCCCTGGGGACCTAGCTGACTCAGTCAGTGGAGCATGCTGCTCTTGATCTCAGGGGTTGTGGGTTCAAGCCCTGCATTGGGAATAGGGATTACTTAAAAACAAAATCCTAAGTAGATAAAAAGATAAATAAATTAATACATAATAGCTCTTCTCAAACACTGTATGAGGTAAAAGGAGTTGAGATGGGTTGAATATTGATTTAAAGTCGCATTGAAATAAAAGTAATTAACTAATTAATTAAAAGCACCACATTGAGAAGGCAAACAGTGGACACCAGGCAACAAGAGCCATAATGGAGCAAAAGTCGTAAAGAAAGAGGATATAGGGATTAACAGCTGAGTTAAAAATAAGAAGCAGTAGCTGGCTGGGATCTTCAGATTCCGAATAGAATGGCTTAGATGCCAAGAGTCTGTAAAATAACAGTGTAAAAGCAAAAACCAGAAGCAGGATGCAAACATGTATATATTGTATTTTAAAACGCATGTATATACTATTCACATTGAACACTTGGAATACATCAACATTTTAGTAATGGGGGAAGATTACAAGTCCCATTTTAAAAAGATTTTATTTTTTAAAGTAATCTCTCCACCCAACATGGGGCTTGAACTTAAAACCTTGAGATCAAGAGTCCTTCCTCTGACTGAGCCAGTCAGGCACTCCACAAGTGATTTTTATTTTCTAAGTGTTCTGCAATGATCATAATTCTTTTTTAAAATGTTCATTTATTTTTGAGAGTGTGTGTGGGTACATGGGGGTGCACGATTGAGGGAGGAGTATAGAGGGAGGGGGACAGAGGATCTGAAGTGGCCTCTGCACCAACAGCAGAGAGTCCAATGTGGGGCTCGAACTCACGAACTGTGAGATCATAACCTGAGCCAAAGTTCAACGCTTAACCGACTGAGCCACCAGGTGACCCCATAATTAAAAAAAAACTGTTTTAATGGGTTAAATAGAATGAAGGTCATCAGTATTCAAAAATAGTAATCAGAAAGTAAGCTGCATGTGGCCAAAGTGACTAGCAGATAGAAGTTCAAATAATTTCCTGAGATCATAAATGCCCTCAAGGAGACATTGGTATTTAGGTTGGGTCTTTTAAAGACTAAGATAATAAATGAAGAGAAAAAGGTGAAATGGGAAGAAGACAAAGCAAAGACAAGTTGAGTAAGCTATAGGAGGAGGGTACTGAATAGGTGTTCTTAATAAAAAATGTTATCTGGAGATTATCATTAATTGTGTTAATAATTAAAGAGGTCGATTGTAGCATTGCCTTATATATATTTATTGTTGTCACTATTTACTCAACTTTGAAAATTTCTTTAGCTACCATTTTATTCTGAGTCTTAAAAATTTAGGTCTAAATTAACCGAGTAGCTTGTTTCCAGAGCTCCAGATCCAGAACCGCATTTTACATAGCTGTCATAATAATTTTTCTCATGTAATTTTCCTCTTTGTTTTACAACCATCTCATGAAATCTAAGCTCTTTACTATAACAAAGAAAAAGTGTCTTCTTCCCCTCACACATAATCAACAGGCTTACCCAAACTTACCTACATCCTCAAAATCAGCCTTTCTCCTTTATCAGCCTTTGAGTGCTGGTAGGTCAGTCTCTTTACAGTCTTGCATATTTCAGGCACTTCCCACCTTTAAATCTGGGCAGATGTTTATCTCCTAAGTAGAAGGCCCTCCAACTTTCACTCCTGCAAATCCTTACAATCAGCCTCTTTCAGAGCTGGCCTAAGCTCTCACCTCCTGGAAATTGCTTTCCTAGTAACTAGGCTTTCAGATCCCCATCCCCCACACCCCAATACATTATTATGCAATCACAGCTTTTGTTCTGAGTTCCGCGCCTGGTTCTCTCTTTGCATTGTAACCTCTTTGGGGAGAAGGAATGTGCACTTGCTATGTCATGTGTCTCTCTCCAGCTCCTTAGTACAGTGCTGGCCAAAAATACTCTTAAAATGCTTAATTAATGAAAACAGTAGATGTTCTCTCGAATAAGATGGGACTATGGAAATGATGTGTAGAGGGTTCCCTGGTTTCCACAGTCCCCATATTGGGAGAAATGGCAATTTGCAATTTTTCTAAGGTAAGTACAGTTTCCTAACATGATAAAATTTTAATGACTCTGATACCTCCATTCCGAAGCCAGATCCAACTTCTGAAGTAGGTACAAGACAAACTGGTTATTTCTTGGATCCTGAGAGTCTGAATAAATTAAAGGAAGACAAAACACTGCAAATTTTGTTAACCTTACAGCTGCTTTTAATCTTTGTGCTGAAGTTTAGAATTTTCTATTCCAGTCTTTCATGAAAATGAGAATTATCTTAAGAATCCTAATTGTTGATTAAAGAAGAGTTTAGGGTCTTGTTAACTTTGAGGAAACTACTTCTAAGAATTTTCAGAGTTTTACAGACTAAATGTCCCTATCAATAATCTTAAAGTTATGAAATATTCATTTGACAAATATTTTTTGAACACCTATGTGCCTGGCACCATGCTAGGCACTGAGATGTCCATGACCTTCATTTCAGTGTTAGGAAGAGATAAAAGATTGAATGGAGAAAGTAGATGAAGAAAATACTAAAAAAGATTCAGACCTAAAGTTTGATTAAGGTGTAAAAACACCCTGATGTTGATTTTTTAACAATAGAATGGCCCAAAGAACCTTAAATTTGAGGCAAATATGTAAGGGAAGAGTTGAAGGAGAAATATTAGAACAGCACATGACAAGATATGGTCTTAGTAAGTGAATATAGAGAGTGGAAAGTGAGCAGAAAGAAATGGCTTTAGAATTAGCTCTTTTAAATTCTCTTTTTAAGTTTCTTTTTCTAAATAGGCTCCATGCCCAGTGTGGGGATTGAACTCACTACCTGGAGATTGAGAGTCACATGCTCTACTGACTGAGCCAATAAGATGCCTCTAGTCTTTTTTTTTTTTTAAATTTTTAATGTTTATTTATTTTTGAAAGACACAGAGAGAGAGAGTGCGTGAGCAGGGGAGGGTCAGAGAGAGAGGGAGGTACAGAATTTGAGGCAGGCTCCAGGCTCTGAGCTAGATGTCAGCACAGAGCCTGACGCGGGGCTCGAATCCAGGAACCGTGAGATCATGACCTGAGCCAAAGCTGGACGCTTAACCGCTTAACCGAAGGAGCCACCCAGGCACCCCACCTCTAGTCTTTTTTAATTCTAAGAAAGAATGAGGGTGGTGGCAGGTAGGGGAGGTAAATGCAAGTTAAGAAGTAGAAGACACCAAGGCTGATGTAATTTTAAAGGACTGGTAAGTATTTAGCGGCCTGTGAGGGAAGCTTGTACCTTGAAAGGTTCAACACAGGCCTACTGGAAACTGAAACAGAGCCCAGGTTTTGTCATTAACAGTAGCAAAATTGTGAAACTAGTCATTTTGTCTCTTCTTTTAGTATCTTCTCCACCTCCATCCTACTCAGTTTTTTCAGGAATCCACAGGCTGCTTGTGTCCAGGGCTTCTTCTCAGTCCATCAAGGCTCTTTTTTTTTTCCCCATGAAATTGTTTCCCATTTTATTCTATTTTCTAAGGAGTCCAAGTATCATGTGGTAAATTACTAGTGTTTTGTAATGTTTTTTGCATTTCTATTTATGACTATTTGTAATGGAACCTCCTACAGACACTAAGTATGGGATTTCTAAAATTAGATTTTAGGGGTCCCTGCTGGCTCAGTTGGTGGAGTGAGAGACTCGCTCTCAGAGTTGTGATTTAAGCCCCACATTGGGTGTAGAGATTACTTAAAAATAAAATCTGAATAAATAAATAAATAAATAAATAAATAAATAAATTTAAAAAATGAGCTTTTAAGCATTATGGCAAACATATGAGATGTTTTCTGTTTTTTATATAAGAAATGATTTTTTAATGTTTTATTTATTTTTGAGACAGAGAGACACAGAGCATGAGTGGGGAGGGGCAGAGAGAGAGGGAGACACAGAATCTGAAGACAGGCTCCAGGCTCTGAGCTAGCTGTCAGCACAGAGCCCGACACGGGGCTCAAACCCACAAACCGTGAGATCGTGACCTGAGCTGAAGCCGGACGCTTAACCAACTGAGCCACTCAGGTGTCTCTGAGATGTTTTCTTAAGCCTGCATGCCTTTCTACAGATAAGCTAAGGATGTGTGTGTGTATGTATAATATTATAACATGTTTATCTACTTATAATCACAATATATGACAGTTTTCAGTTTTTCTAAATAGTTTTAGTTTTTTAAATGTGTTGCATGTTTTACTTTTGTCTCCTCTGTTACGTAAGGGAAATAGTATCTGTCCTGTCTTCCTTACAAGGATGTTTTAAACATCAAGTGAACTTTTGCATGTGTAAACCCCTCCTGAAGTACAAAGAGAAAAGTAAATGTATTTATCATTATTATTTTTCTCAGGATCATTACAGTCCTTGAGGTGAGGAACTGAGAGTTGTTCATATTTATAACCCCTTAAACTGAGTTTTACTTTTGTACTACAGTCATAGTTAATTGGAGGATAAATACCATAAAGGTAAAAATCAGTTATGGTACTCTGAGAAACATGTAGAACCAAGTTTTAGCCTCCCTTTCTCATAGCAAGCAGGGAAAGGATCTGAAAAAGCAGAGAGAGAAAGGAAAAGGATTAGGATTGGAAATTCTAACTTATAAAGCTTTAGTAAACCATGTCAAAAGATAAAAATATCTTTCATGAAGGAAAGTAACTTTTTTTAAAGTTTTATTTAAGTACTCTCTGTACCCAATGTGGGGCTTGAACGCATGACCATGAGATCAGGAATCACATACTCTTCCAACTGAGCCAGCCAGGTATCCCTCGTGAAGGAAAATAATTTTTCATGAGGGAAAATGATTTGGGGTACCTAAATTTTATTTTATACTGTACATGTTTTTAATTAATTTATTAAAATGCTTATTTATTTTTGAAAGGGGGTCAGGACAAAGAGAGAGGGAGACAGAGCATCCAAAGTGGGTTCTGCGCTGACAGCAGAGAGCCTGATGTGGGTGGGGGCTTGAACTCACAAACCAGGGGATCGTGACCTGAGCCAAAATCCTATACTTCACTGACTGAGCCACCCAGGTGCCCCTGTACATATTTTTAAACTCATTTTTTTTTAGTTTTAAAAAAATGTTTATATATTTTTAAGAGAGAGAGAGGCAGAGGAAGAGGGAGACAGAGAATCCCAAGCAGGCTCCGCAGTGTCAGCAAAGAGCCTAATGTGGGGTCCGAACCCACAAACCATAAGATCATGACCTGAGCCAAAATCAAGTGTCAGGTGCTTAACTGACTGAGCCACCCAACCACACCTAAACCCATTTCTTAAAAAAGAGAATAAGAAAAGTGGTTAACCATAATTGTTTGTATAATTATTTACATCTTCACAAACCCTTTGGAAATTGAAATCCTTTAGTGTTGCAAAGAACCAGAAAGCAGAGTATAAAACAGCAATCACTGCAGTAAGGTAGTGCATCATACAAAGGGAACCTCATACTGTAGATTCAGGATATGTGCACGCAGTAAAAAGGGCTAACAATGCTGGGGTGCCTGGCTGGCTCCATACAGCACATGACTCATGATCTCAGGGTTGTAAGTTTGAGCCCCACGTTGGGTGTAGGGATTACTTAAAAATAAATCTTAAAAAAAAAAAGTAACAATTCTTCATGTGCAAGAGCTAGGATGATCACACTGCTCTTCTCTATCATCTGAAGGTGATTTCCTTTCAGGCCATAGGGCCTTCTTGGTGACAGTCATTGGTTCAGCCATCTGTTACTGTGTGTAAGCTTCTCCTTGCTTAGCTAACCAGAGATGAAGTTCAAGAAAACTGCATTTCCACAGGAAATTCTTAAAGGGAAAGGAGGTTGTATGTAAGGCAGCTAGCCTTTATTTCATTTTATCTTTGGTCCTTAAACTAGTATTTACAATTGGGTGCCTGCGTGGTTCAGGCAGTTAAGTGTCCAACTTCGGCTCAGGTCATGATTTCTTGGGTTCGAGCCCTGTGCTGGGCTCTGTGCTGACAGCTAGCTCAGAGCCTGGAGCCTTCTTCGGATTCTGTGTCTCCCTCTCTCTCTGCCCCTCCCTTGTTTGCATTCTTTTTCTCTCTGTCTCAAAAATAAATAAACATTAAAAAATTTTTTTAAAAACTAGTATTTACAGGGGCGCCTGGGTGGCTCAGTCGGTTAAGCCTCCGACTTCGGCTCGGGTCAGATCTCACGTTCGTGGGTTCAAGCCCCGCATCAGGCTGTGTGCTGACAGCTAGCTCAGAGCCTGGAGCCTGTTTCAGATTCTGTGTCTTCCTCTCTCTCTGACCCTCCCTCTCTCATGCTCTGTCTCTTCTGTATCAAATATAAATAAAACATTAAAAAATTTTTTTAAAAAACTAGTATTTACAAAACTAAGCCGAACAGAGGCTTCATAAAGGTTTCTTAATTTTTAAACTAAATATATGGTTCCTGATCTTTAGAAGAATAAAGATAAGTCAATCAGAAAACAAAAGGTGACATAAGAAGGTCTTTTTAGTAACAATGAGGTTTTCTTTCATCTATTTTCATGAAAATTCTAAAATACCTCAGGATTGATCACAGAAGTAAATTCATATGAATCCACCATTGAACATTTTATAAAATTACTTCTTGTTTTCATAAAAATCCATGATAGTATTAAAGAATGACTTAAACATTTAACTTATTTGCTTATGCTTGTATCATTTTATTGGATTAAGACAAAATCTAGTTTTAATATCATCATTAATCAATCACAAAATTAAACTGGGCAAGAGAATTATAATTTTGACTAGTCTCATTATGAATAATTTTCTCCCTTTTTGTTTAATACATGTAATGAAGATTAGGGTTATTCGTACAAAAAGTCCTGTA
This sequence comes from Suricata suricatta, assembly GCF_006229205.1. Taxonomy (NCBI): domain Eukaryota; kingdom Metazoa; phylum Chordata; class Mammalia; order Carnivora; family Herpestidae; genus Suricata; species Suricata suricatta. The sequence goes on along the minus strand of NC_043709.1, from coordinate 24,248,711 downwards.
AAGTCTGCCTTTGTTGTACTGCTGTGATGGGATGCCAGGAAAAACCAAATTACCTTGGCTCCATTATGAGGGAGAAATGCCCATATTATTAAGACAATTTAAGGTTTTAGGTTAAAATGCAAATCTGGGGGAGGGAGGGATAATTTGTTAAGCTCCTATCAGTTTGTTGGGGTTTTTTTCCCCAGGAAAGCACCACACCCAACACGGGCTCTGAACCCATGATCCCAAGACCAATAGTCGCATGTTCCCTGATTGAGCCTGCCAGGCACCCCAAGTCCTAACAGTTTTAATATCTTAGTGCAAATTAGTGAATTAGATAAATTAACAGTGCTGTGAAGATAATGGAAAATAGGTTTTTTAATTTGAGGGATGACAGGGAAAATAAGAAACATGCATAGTTATTGTGTTGCCTCAGAGAGGCCTGATCAGGAGTGGAACAGCAGGGAACTCACTGGGTCTTTGGGGAAATAGAGGAAATCTGAATGAACATAAAATGTTTTATCATAAGGGGAACCTAGGTGGCTCAGTTGGTTAAGTGTCCAACTTTTGATTTCAGCTCAGGTCATGATCTCATGGTTCATGAGTTGAAACTCCACATCAAGATCTGCACTGACAGTACAGATCCTGCTTGGGATTCTCTTTCTCCCTCCCTGTCTCTCTGTTCCTCCCCTGCTTGTGCCCATTCTCTCTCTCAAAATAAATAAATAAGCATTAAAAAACACACCATATTATCTTAAGATGAATGCTAGTTTGGAAGTCCAACACTTAAATATCCACTGAAAATGTAAGAATTCTTTGGGGTGCCTGGGTGTCTCAGTTGGTTAAACATCTGACTTTGGCTCAGGTCATGGCCTCACAGTCCGTGGGTTCGAGCCTCGTGTCGGGCTCTGTGCTGACAGCTCAGAGCCTGAAGCCTGATTCAGATTCTGTGTCTCCCTCTCTCTCTGCCCCTCCCCCACTCACTCCCTGTCTCTGTCTTTCAAAGTAAAATAGACTTAATAATTTTTTTAATTAAAAAAAAAAAGAATTCTTTCTTCATAATCAACTGTGGGCTTAAGAGAAACAAAAAAAAGCCTGGGTGGCTCAGTTGGTTAAGCCTCCAACTCTTGATTTCCACCCAGGTCATGATCTTCTGATTGGGGGATTGAGCCCCACTTTGTACTCTGCACTGGGCACAGAGCCTGCTTGAGATTCTCTCTGAAAATGAGAATTACAAAACTTAGCAGATTAACATTGTTTTGAGGATTTTGTGAATGCTTTTGTAACCTATGAAGTACTAACATGAATTCAAAGTAAAACTTAAGTTCAAAAGTGGGTGAATGATCTTTCTATATAATTTACAAATTTTTAATTGACACCAGTAAAAATCAGAATTGTGGTATTCCTATTAGCTGCTACTATGCATTACAGAGATATAAGAAAATTTTTAAATGATGATACTTCCCAATAAATGTTAGGTGCTATTATTATTATTGAATTGTATCCTATCCTAATATGTGAGGTACTTTGTTGCTAAGCTTTTCTGCTTTTTCTTCTATTTCTTTGTTCTCTTCCTTTTCACAGACTCCTAAACCTCTGCTTTTAAACATTCAGTTTTCCACATCTTGAAAAAAATTGCTCAATGTATAGATAGGATCCTGCCTTAACCCCTTAATTTGTCTTCTCCCTTAAATCATCAGTGAGAGGCTTGTATCAGTAGGTCTCAATGGCGTAGAGACAGTTGCCATAGTTCCAAACATAAATGATGCTGACTGGTGATTCGCCTGGCCACCTTCAGGACACCAAAGCCTTTGGATTCTGGTTTGGGGTGGGAGAGGGGGAGGGGGAGGAGTACAGTTGCAAAGCTGAAACTTAAAGGAATTGATGAAAGGTCACAACCAGGAGTAGAGCCTGTGGCTTAGTTTGACTCAACACGGGAAACTTTACCCACCTGGGACATAGACAGGATTGACAGATTGGTAGCTCTTTCTTGATTCCATGGATGGTGATGCATGGCCGTTCTTAGTTGGTAGAGTGATTTGTCTGGCTAATTCCAATAACGAATGTGACTCTGGCATGCTAACTAGTTATGAAACCCCTGAGAAACAGTTGCCATGAGACCACATTTCATCACAATCACTAAAAATTCATTTCTCCTCAGTCTCCTATCTACTTGGAGCTCTGGTTTGCCTCCCCCTGCTTACTTTACTTATTAGTTTTAAATTCATCATCAATGTACTCTTTACCAAATAACCTCAATAGTTTTCTGTATTGCCAACCACTAATAGAACATTCTGTAAGTTAGAATAGTGGCAAAATGATAGTGTTAGTAGTTATTTTCCTTAATCCTAAAACTTTCTGTAAATGAGAACAATACTTTAAAAAAACCCTAGAAATATAAGTCTTTCTCTGATTTAAAAAAAAAAATCATCGGGGCACCTGCGTGGCTCAGTCACTTAAACATCTGACTTCAGCTCAGGTCATGATCTCTTGGTTGGTAAGTTCGAGCCCCATGTTGCTTTCTGTACTGACAGCTCAGAGCCTGGAGCCTGCTTCAGATTCTGTATCTCCCTCTCTGTCTGTCTCTGTCTCTCTGACTCAAAAGAGTGAATAAACATTAAAAAAAATTTTTTTAAATATATCATGACTGTGATAGTTATTGGTGGATACAAAATATTGAAAATGCCTGGTTTATACCTGCCATCTTCATTTTCTCTTAATTAGCCACCTACAATCAGGCTTCTCACCTTTCTGCTTTGAAAATAATCTTTTATTTATTTTTAAATGTCTATTTTTGAGAGAGAGAACACAACTATGGGAGGGCAGAGAAAGTGGGTGACAGAGGATCTAAAGTGGGCTCTGTGCTGACAGTCAAGAGCCCAGTGCAGGGCTTGAACTCAGAACTGTGACATCAAGACCTGAGCAGAAGTCTAATGCTTAACTGGCTGAGCTACCCAGGTGCCCCTGAAAATATTCTTTTAAAACAAGCTCCCCAGCAGTTTCTTCCTGGTCAAATTCAAAAGCCCTTAATCTTCCTTCACCAAAAATATGCTAAAGCTGATCACCTTTTCCTTCTTAAAATACACTCTTAGATTTTATTCTTAGACCTGTACATGGTACCCTGTGCATCAGGACAGAAAACCATGGCTGCTGCTGCTGCTGCTGCTGTTATTGCTGCTTTCACTAAATAGTTATCTTATGGTCACTGCTTACCATAATTCTCACAATTGTCCTAAGGCGATCAGTATTACCCTCATTTTACAGGTGAGGAGGAAACATGCTCAGGATTTAACGAGCTTGTTTAAATTCAGACATCAGAGCAGGATCTGCTCTGGGAGGTGTTAGATTTAGCAATGTCTGAGAGAGCAGCCTTCGCTGGATCACAACATGCTCTCTTCCTGTATTTAGAGAAGGAGAGCTTATTTATTTTCTTTGGTTTATTTATAGTTTGAGAGAGTACTGTACTTCATTTGTGAAGATGGGATTTCAGGTAGTTTTTTTTGCTCAGGCTATTCATCCACAATTTTATCAAGTGTCCTTTGAACTCAGTTTTCACCAAAATCAGAGCAAGTGGATAGATAGCAAGCTGTGCTGGGTTACTGATAGTTTTCTTCTTTTCAAGTCAACTGGCTCCGGTAGGAATGGGAATGCAACATAGGATTTGTTCAGTCTCGGCAATGCTCTAGCCACATACACTAAACTGAAAAATATAGTTATCAGAATTTGATGAATGACAACATAGATTTTAAATTAAGCTATGTAGTATAATTTGCTCAAATTTTGACAAAGTAGATTTAATTGAAGACTCTGCAGTGATACAGTAGGATTTAGATACATTAGTTACATTACACATTTTATTTTCTCAAGTAAATGAAGACAGTATAATCTAGCTACAAAGGATTTCCTTAAGGTTTTTGTTGGCTGACGTCAGTGTTAACAGTTGGCACTTGAGTGTCTTAGATTTCATCTGAAATTAGTGGTTCACATACAAAAATAAATGGTTTTCACGGTTGTCAGCTTTGATTAATGCAATATTAAACCCCTTGAGTATATTACACTACTACTTTTGGTTTTTTACTCACAGATCTAAAAAATAATAGAGTATTTGTCTTACAAACACACTAAATGTATATATAGTCTTTGATTTTTTCGTTTAATATACCTTTACCTTTCTTCAGAGGCTTTTGGCTTTCTTCTTTTAGCAGGTTTTGTCACTAAATCTTTTACCTATCTAGCAAAATACTTTCAATCATTTGATTAACAAATCTGATGGTGGGAAGAGAAAATTATGCATTACTTCAAAGATATATTAAGGATCTTATTTCTATATAAATAGATTGAGGAAAGGAGGAATTGTGCATTAGTTATAAAACCTTTCACTGCAGACAATTTACACCTCAAAGAATTTTCACATATATTCTATTTCTTCATGTTTATCATTATATAGTTGAGGAAATTATTAAGGTATTAAGTGACTTGTCTGAAGCCACACAGCATTGATCAGACCTGCGATTAGAAAACAAGTCTTCCTGGGGCTCCTGGGTGGCCCAGTCTGTTAAGTGTCTGACTTTGGCTCAGGTCATGATCTCATGGCTTGTGAGTTTGAGCCCCACGTTGGGCTCAGAGCCTGGAGCCTACTTCAGATTCTGTGTCTCCTTCTCTTTCTCTGCTTCTCCCCCACTCATGCTCTCTCAAAAGTGAATAAATGTTAAAAAAAATTGGGGTGGGGAGCCTGGGTGGCTCAGTCGGTTGGGCATCTGACTTTGGCTCAGGTCATTATCTCACATCACAGTTTGTGGGTTCAAGCCCCACATCAGGCTCTGTGCTGACAGCTCAGAGCCTGGAGCCTGCTTCTGATTCTGTGTGTCCCTCTCTCGCTGCCCCTTCCCTGCTCATGATCTGTCTCTTTCTGTCTCTCAAAAATAAATAAATGTTAAAAAAATTTTTTTTAAATTTTTTTTAAAGAATAAAAAGTCTTCCTATGACCCCCCCGCCATTGTTCTTTATAGTGTGCATACCTTATAGATACCATTGTTCTCTCCAGGGTACTTTATAGATACCATGAAATAATTTCTTTTGAGAGATAGTTTTTAAAACACCTCCCATTCCTCAACTTGTCTACTTTTGAAAAAAATGCCCTTGAGCCTGTCTAAATTAAACAGAAGGTAATGTTAGCATCTCCAAGAAGAATTTGTATAGATATAATGAGAAAAATTGGTTTAGAGAATTTTACCTATATTTTATCTCCTGTTAGACTGCTTCCTTGCCAAGCTAATTTGACCTACATTTCAAGGTGTCCAAATCAATTGAGATGTCATTCTATTATATTTTATAGAAGCTCTTCTACCAAAATTTATTCACTCATAAATAGGTAAACTCATGACCTTGGAGAATGGACAGAATAATAGATAAGACAGTCTTAAAGAACAAACAGAAATATATTTGCTTTCTCAGCTATTCATTGTCAGAATGGGTACAGGAATCACCTGGTTCATAATTAAAGCTTTACTCATCCTCCTGATCTGAGCTGTATCCTTATTTACTCCATCAGCATTTTATGTGAAATGCATAGATGGCCACGAATCTGTTTCTTCTGTTATACTCAGTGATACAGGAAGTGTCCTAATAAACACTAGAATCTGAATAATAAGGATAATGGCTTTGGTCTGAAATGTGTGGATAGGACAGCTGAAGCTGGGGGGTGATGTGTCCGGTCCAGAGTCATACAGTGGGATACATACTTCCTTGGATCCCAAAGCACAACTGTTTTCTCCAAGACTTTGTGGCTCAGTAACCATGTTTTTAGAGAATTCTCCCTTAGGGCAAATAAAAATTTCTTTACTTGTAACTTTTACCATCTGGGCCTATTTCTGCTCTGCGGCGCCTCACTGAACAACTGCTCTGTGCCTGCCCTGCCCCCCCTCAGTCTCTTTATATCTTGTACAGCTTAGGTTCAGAAGCTGCTTTGTTTCCTGAGGAAATATCCCCAACCAAGGGTTTTCAGTATTTTAGGTCTTTTTCTTTCTCTTTTTATTGCCCACTTGTACCTACTTGCAAAAGATTTAACATGTCTTTAATACCTTTTGTCCTTCCTTCTCCCACCTCTGGTCTTCAATCTCTTCTTTATATCTTACTCTTTATTTTAGATAATAGAATCATCATCTAGTCAACCATTTATTTTAGATACCTTAGAACTATCTTTATTCCCCAACCCAGCATTATCAATCACATTGAATCAGGGGCCAAATCTTGCCAGTTCTATCATTTAAGTGTCTCTGAGACCAATTTGTCTTTTCAGTACCATTGCTCCAGCTCTCATTCTTATCATCCCCTGTCAATTCTATTATAATTAGCCTCTATACTCATTTCTCTGCTTCTGTTCTATCTATGCTACTCTATTACATATTACATATTACACCTTATTACATAGTCAAAAACCTTACAGTTTGATGAGAAAAATGAGATATGCACATAATAAAAAAAACAGAGAATAGCACAAGATAGAATTTATAATCCAATGTTAAAAGCTGTATATGAGCCACTCAGTATTTTGTGAAATCAGGAAAGAAAGGTTATCACTTGGAAAATTTCTGGAAAAATCTGCCTGAAAATAGTTTAAAGGAAGGGTGATACACAGAGAGGAATTGAAAAAATGCTCCATGTTTTAATGAAGGAATTTGCTAATTTATTAATTAACAATAACAACAATAACATAACAACCATTTAATTGAACACCTATAATATTCTAGTTTGCAGGATAGGGATTATTACCTGCCCTCTTGGCCTTTCTGATCTGGGTTACAGATGAAGTAACTGAGCTCTGAAATGTTAAATAGTGTGCCTGGTATCACAGTAAATTTCAGAACTGACATGTAACTCAGGTGTGTTTGTTTTTAAAGCTCAGGGTTGTTTCACTAAAATTCATCCAGATATCTCTGACAGTGTGGAAGTTAGTATAGAAAAATGGTGTTAAAGGGGACTGCAAGCCCATGTATCTGATTTTGAGGTTAGTTCTATGGCTTGATGGGCTATATTCATTACCTTCAGCATTTGTAATCAAGGGATAGATTGGAGATCAACAAGACATTGTTACCTCCTTGAAGGAGCTCAGTGTGCTGGGGAAGACCAGCAATACTGTGTGATCTGTATTATAATAATGAGAAAAGATCAGGGAAACAAAAAGTTGAGGCTAAGAGACCCGTTGTGTTATAGTCCTGCTCTGAAAGTAACTAATTTTTGTTGCTGTTTTAAAATTTTTTAATGTTTATTTATTTTTGAGAGAGAGAGAGAGCAAGGGGGAGAGGGGCAGAGAGAGCGGGAGATACAAAATCTGAAGCAGGCTCCAGGCTCTGAACTGTCAGCACAGAGACTGATGTAGAGCTCAAACTCACAGAGAGTGAGATCATGACCTGAGCCAAAGTTGGATGCTTACCCGATTGAGCCACCCAGGCACCCCATGTTTTTTTTTAAGTAGGCTCCATGCCCAACATGAACTCAAACTCATGACCCCAAGATCTAGTCATACGCTCTACCAGTTGAGCCAGCCAGGTGCCCCTGTTAGTAACTAGTTTAGACAAGTCATTTAACTAATACAAGTTTTTTAAAAATAATTTTTTAGTGTTTTATTATTTTTTGAGAGAGAGAGACAGGGACAGAGTATGAACAGGGGAGAGGAAGAGAGAGAGGGAGACACAGAATCCAAAGCAGGCTCCAGGCTCTGAGCTGTCGGCACAGAACCCAACGTGAGACTTGAACTCATAAACTATGAGATCATGACCTGGGTTGAAGTCAGATGCTTAATCGACTGAGCCACCCAGGTGCCCCACAATTTTATTTCTTCATCTGTAAAATGAAGGGGTATGATTAAATAAAGGAGCTTCTTAGTTATTGAAAACTCACTGCTTTTTTAAAAAAGTATTTTTTGTTTGTTTATTTACTTAAGTAATCTCTACATCCAACATGGGGCTTGAACTCAGAACCCTGAGATTAAGAGTCACATGCTCTTTGGACTGAGCCAGCCAGGTGCCCCCTCATTGTTCTTTTTATTCCTTTTGGTTCTGTTTTTTGCTTTTCCATTTCACTCATTCACTGAATCGTTCATCATTCCTTCATTCCATCGACATGTTCCAGGCACTACTTGGTACACTGGGAGCATAAACATAAGATATGGTAACCCCTTTCTTCACGGACTTGGAGTATGGATAGTAAATTTAATGTAGTATCACAGTAGAGGCATTTACAAAGTGCTATGGCAATACAGTGGAGAGAATGTGGGGTGGGGGAGAACAAGGATGGGGAGCAGAAGACTTGACAAGGAGTTGACATTTACAAGGACTCTCAAAGAATCAGTAGGAGTTTGCTAAAAATAAGTGCACATGGGAATTCCAGGCCAACATTTTTTTTTTTTTTTTTTTTTTGATGAAGCTGTGCTTGTACTGTCTGTGATCAGCTGCCTCTAGGATTGATTTAGTTAATTTGGCTGATTGGATAGGCATCTTTTCCATGTTTTTCACTTCATGTTTTCTTCCCCCAGAAACTATATTCTTTCTTTCCCAGATAAAGTTATATTTCATAAGTCTTTATCTCTCTAAAAGTCTAATATTCTAGCACAAAACTAAAAGATTGTGTTAGAGGGGCACCTGGGTGGTTCAGTTGGTTAAGTGTCTGACTTTTTTTTTTTTTTTGAGAGACAGAGAGAGATAGCACAAGCAGGGGAGAGAGAGGGAGATACAGAATCTGAAGACAGGCTCGAGGCTCTGAGCTAGATGTCAGCATAGAGCCTGACGCAGGGCTTGAACCCATGAACCATGAGATCATGACCTGAGCTGAAGTCAGATGCTTAACTGACTGAGCCATATATATATATATAGGGACAGAGCAGCAAAGGGACAGGTAGAGAGAAAAATCTTAAGTGGCCTCCAGGTCCAGTGTGGAGCCAGGTGTGAGGCTCAGTCTCATGGCCATGAGATCATGACATGAACCAAAATCAAGAGTTGGATAACTGATGAAGCTACCCAGGCATCCCAAAAATAAAGTCTTGAAAAGAAAAAGGTACTAGATTAGATGGTAGCAGATGATGATTTCTAACTCTGACAACCACTCTGCCTTATTATAGAGTAGAGACCAATTTCTTGATGATCCAGTTTAAAGTTATATTGGTCATACATCTTTATTCATTTGTTTGTTCTTAAATTTTATTTATTAAGTTTATTCAATTTTTTTTTTTTTTTTTTAGTAATCACTACACCAAACATGGGGCTTGAACTCACAACCTCAAGAACAAGAGTTGCATGGTCTTCTGATTGAGCCAGCCAGATGCTGCTGTTTGCTGTACATCTAATATAGGGACAAATGGGTAATTATATCTATGAAGCTTTATGTTATTTTCAAAAATGTTTATTTATTTATTTTGAGAGAGAGAGGGAGTGAATGCATGTGAGCAGCGGAGAAGCAGAGAGAGAGAGAGAGAAAGAGAACCCTGACATGGGGCTTGAACTCATGAACCATGAGATCATATCCTGAGCCAAAATCAAGAATCAGATGCTTAACTGACTGAGTCACTCAGAGGCCCCACTTTATGTAATTTTTATAGTTAAAAAATGTTAAAGGAAATCATGTGGGAGGAAACTCCATTTCTAAACATCTCTCTTCGCACAGTCCAGGGGAGGAATTCTTCGGAGCCAGTCTGGCACTGGTGAGAAAGGGAGAAGAGAAGTTTGGGTCACATCAGAAGTGGGTACCTCCTGAGGTGCTTAGGAAAGAGATGTACATTTGAAAGTAAGAAAGTTCACATTAAGAAGCCAAGGAGGGGCACCTGGCTGGCTCAGCTGGTAGAGCTAGAGCATGTAGCTCTTGATCTTGGGGTTGTTCGAGCCCGATGTTGGATGTAGAGATTACTTACAAATAAAATCTTAAAAAAAAAAAAAGTAGCCAGGGACCACAGGGCTATGTCTTTACTATGTAGATAGTAAATTCCTGTAGAAAACAGATAATGAAAAAGAGGAAAATATACTTTTTTAAGGTATCTGTGGTGGGAGCTCACCTATGGCACTGAAGAAGGTGCAGCTCTAAACCCTAGTCCTTAATCTACATGACCATGAACATATGAACCTCAACAATGGAAAAATATACAAGAAAAAATATTTGGAAGAAATACACCAAATGTAGTAGTCTTTTCTTTAATTGGTAAGATTATGGGTGATTAATATCCTTTTTAAATTCTTTGTAGTAATTTCCACATTCTACAATAAGCATATATTATTTTTATTAAAAAATTTATTTAAAAATGTTCAACAAGTCTATATTTAATATCCATCACCTTTCCAGTGGAAGCTATTGTGTTAATGGTATCTATTATTTAATAAGCACTCACTTATATGCCCAGGGACTATGCAAGGAGCTTTATAAGTATTTTGTCATTTAATCCTCACACTAAGCCCAGGAAGAATATACTGTTATTCCCATTTAGAAATGAAGACACTGAGATATGGAGATCAAGTAACTTATTGTAGGTCATGTAGCTAACAGGTAGCAACGTCAGGATTTGAATCCAGGAAGACTCCAGAGATTCCTATGAATACTTACTTTGACTATGTACAGTGCTTTGGTCTAGACACACACTGAGACAATTGGCAGCTCTCTAGTTGGGTCTGCTTTTAGGTATGCCACATATAATATTTATTTGGTGCCTTCTAGCTTATTTTAACATTAAAAGCCTTCAGATGCTCTGATAATATTTTTGTTTTTCTTAGAATTCTTAGAAAAACAGGTGAGTATTTCATTAGGAAGAAAACTAAAGAACTGAATTCAAATATATATATAAAAATTTGTTTCATTTCTGAACAATCAGAATCATGCTACAAAATTCTTTTTTTATGTCATTAGTGTAGCTTTTGCTTTTTAGAAACATTTAATTTCACTTATTTTTTAAAGTTTATTATTTTTTTTAGTGTTCTCAACATTCAATGTGGGGCTCTAGCCTGAGATTAAGAGTCACAGGCTTTGTTGCCTGAGCCAGCCAGGCCCTCCTGTAGCTTTTGTTTTTTAAGCCACTATGTCTTACAGCTAGGTCTAGCTCCTGTGACTGACTGTTTTTAGGAATACAGTTAAACTTTGGATCGTAGTCACTTGTTCTGTGAATGTTCCATAAGATGAGCAAATATTTTTAAAAAATTTTAACTTGATAAATGAGTGATGTCTTGCAATACGAGCAGTGTGTGATGGTGAATGTCACATGATCACAATGAGCCAATGGTTCTTGAAATTCACTTTGATATATGAGTGCTTTGGATTACAAGCATGTTTCTAGAATGAAACTATGCTCACAAACCAAGGTTTTACTATAATTTCAAAGAAGCAGAAAATGTGAACATTTTTTCTCCAGTTAGTGCAACCAGTGTAGGAAAGATGCTTATCGGAAAGTTGATCAACAGTAGTAATGTTGATCAGGAATATAATTTTTGTTTTTGTTTTTAAGTAAGCTCTGTGCCCAAAGTGAGGTTTTAACACACTACCTGGAAATCAAGAGTCACATGCTCTACCAACTGAGCCAACCAGGTGCCCCATGAGTATAGTTTTGGTATGGAATGTTCTTCTGTAATTCTCTAGGAAAAACTTTTCATACCAAAAACCATTAGGTACTTAGGAATAAACCTAATCAATGAGGTAGAAAATCTATACACTAAAAACTATCGAAAGCTTATGAAAGAAATTGAAGAAGACACACACACAAAAATAGAAAAACATTCCACGCTCATGGGTTGGAAGAATATTGCTAAAATGTCAATACTACCCAAAGCAATCTACATATTCAATTCAATCCCTATCAAAATAACACCAGCATTCTTCACAGAACTAGAACAAACAATCTTAAAATTTGTATGAAATCACAAAAGATCAGAATAGCCAAGGCAATCCTGAAAAAGAATACCAAAGCTGGGGGCATCACAATTCCAAACTTCAAGCTGTATTTCAAAGCTGTAATCATCAAAACAGTATGGTAATGGCACAAAAACAGACACATAGATCAATGGAACAGAATAGAGAACTTGGATATGGACCCACAAACATATGACAAAGCAGGAAAGAATATCCAATGGAAAAAATATAGTCTTTTCAGCAAATGGTGTTGGGAAAACTGGACAGCAACATGCAGACAAATGTAACTGGGCTACTTTCTTACACCATGCACAAAAATAAACTTAAACTGGATGACAGACTTAAATGTAAGACAGGAAGCAATCAAAATCCTAGAGGAGAATACAGGCAACCACCTCTTTGACATCAGCCACACCAACTTCTTACTTGACATGTCTCCAGAGGCAAGGCAAAATTAAAATTAACTATTGAGACCTCATCAAGATTAAAAGCTTCTGCATAGCAAAGGACACAATCAGCAAAACTAAAAGGCAACTAATGGAATGGGAGAAGATATTTGCAAGTCACATATCAGATAAAAGGTTAGTATCTAAAATCTATAAAGAACTTATCAAACTCATCACCCAAAAAACAAATAATCCAGTGAAGAAATGGGCAAGACATGAATAGACACTTTTCCAAAGAAGACATGCAGATGGCTAACAGACACATAAAAAAGTGCTCAATGTCACTCATCATCAGGGAAATACAAATCAAAACCACAATGAGATACCACCTCACACCTGTCAGAATGGCTAAAATTAACAACTCAGGCAATAACAGATGTTGGAGAGGATGGGATAGGATAGGAAAAAGTGGAACCCTTTTGCACTGCTGGTGGGAATGCAAACTGGTACAGCCACTCTGGAAAACAGTATGGAGGTTCCTAAAAAAATTAAAACTAGAACTATCCTACGGCCCAGAAGTTGCACTACTAGGTATGCAAAGGATACAGGAGTGCTGATTCGAAGGGTCACATGCACCCTAATGTTTACAAGTAGCACTATTGACAATAGCCAAAGTATGGAAAGAGCCCAAATGTCCATCAACTGATGAATGGATAAAGAAGATGTGTTATGTATATACAATGGTTATTTCTTGGTGATCAAAAATAATGAAATCTTGCCATTTGCAACAATGTGGATGGAACTAGAGTATATTATGCTAAGTGTTATAAGTCAGAGGAACACAAATATATGATTTCACTCATACAAAAGAGATGGACAGAAGGGAAGGGAAGCAAAATAATGTAAAAACAGAGAGGGAGACCAACCATAAGAGACTCTTTCTTAAATACAGAGAACAAACTGAGGGTTGCTAGTGCAGTGTTAGATTGGGGGAATGGGCTAAATGGGCAAGGGGCGTTAAGCAGGACACTTGTTGGGATGAGCACTGGGTATTATACATAGGCAGTGAATCACTAAATTCTATTACTGAAATCATTATTCCACTATGTGTTAACTAACTTAGATTTAAAATAAAAAAAAGAATCTTAAGTAAGATGCAAATAATTTGAAATCAACAATCATGAAAAAAAGAATTTGACTTTTAAAATATATCTTAAATCAAAAGTAAAAAATCAAGGGGTGCCTGGGTGGCTCAGTTGATTAAGCGTCTGACTTTGGCTCAGGTCATGATCTCACTCTCACACTCACTCTCTCTGTCTCTCTCAAAAATAAATAACAATTAAAGAAGAAGTAAAAAAAAATCAAAGTTAAAAAAGTTTTCAGCTTTGGAAGAGACCTAATAAAGTCCAGCCCTGGAGTGAAGATCTGGACATCCTTGAGTGCCTTCCTCATTTCTCTCCCATCATCTTCCCCTGTGGTACGATTCTACTAACAAAGGACTCACAGTTTCCAGAGGCAGCCCTTCTGTTTTAGTACTACTGTTGGTAACTTTTCCTGAGTTGAGTAGAAACAAATCTTCTGGTAGTTTTTTATTTGTCCTACAAATGATTGAAAGAATAATTAAAAAAAATTTTTTTAATGTTTTATTTATTATTGAGACAGAGGGAAACAAAGCATGAGTGGGGAAGGGTCAGAGAGAGAGGGAGACACAGAATCCAAAGCAGGCTCCAGGCTCTGAGCTGTTAGCACAAAACCCAATACAGGCTCGAACTCACAAACCATGAGATCGTGACCTGAGCCAGAGTCAGCCACTTAACCGACTGAGCTACCCAGGTGCCCCAGAAAGAACAATTTCAATAGAATGGAAACAAATGTTAGTATATTTTTATTATGTGTGATGGCAGAAGTGAACCCTCAATATGCTGTATATCATTATGGATTTATCAATTAGTGTTCTTTATACAATACTTCTATTTCTCAAAGTTCTTTCTGTATAGTACATTGTATTTTGGCTTACCCTTTCATCTGAGACAAGGCTAAGATAACTCAAGTGCACACACACCTCCTTCACTAATCCTTACAAGGTAGATCTTATTATTTCCATTTTACAGATAAGGAAACTGAAGTTAAGTAATTTCAAAATCACCCAACTAGAAAATAGCTACATTGGCATTTAGATCTTGGAGTTTCTAAGGGATTAATGGCTGGACTTTGAATCCTTGTACTTTACACTGTAATATGCTGAATATCAGATCAAATGGAATATCTGTGGTAACAAGAAAAGAGACCTGAGAAGGTCACAGAACTTGTTTTGGAATTGGAATCAGTCTTGCATATCTTGGTTTTGTTTCTACTTGCTTGTGTAGTCTACTGGATGTTATTGGCTTGAAAATATAAATTTGACTCATTTTTTCCTAAGTGCTTGTAGACAGGGGTGCCTGTTTGATCCTTAGAACTATATGGATGGCAGACTGCTTCAAAATTGCACCATGCTTCTATTTTGAGATGATTCCAGGGTTGATTCCAGTTTGGTTGCTTTTAAGGCATAGTATAAAACTTTCTATAAGCCTGACTGATTCTGATGAAACCCGGTGCTGAAACAAGTGAATATAGTCATTTCCCCAGAGGACTGGGGAGAGTATTTTGGTACAAGAATACCTAGTACCATCTTCAAATGAACAGGATTTTTGCTAATAAGTTATTGGTCAAATTTAATTGATAGATGGGAAAGGTCATGTGTAACTGTCAAAAACAAAGGCCTTTATTTTCCAAAATATCCTAACCTCCAAATTCCCCAGAGATGGTTTAAGTATATATCAAAGCACAAATCTTCCATCCCTAATGGGACAGAAATAAATCACAGTTCTCTGAATTCTCTTTTCTTTAAGGCTCACCTGTTCACACTTCAGAACTTTCTGAATTCTCAGACTTTATACTGATGGCAGACTAGCTCCACTCCTCCAAAGCTTTTTCCATTTTGATCAGTTTAAATCCCTATGTGGCAACTGCTTTCAGAAGGCTAGGTATTATGAGCTCACATAGGGCTGTGGGGGAGGGGTGAGCTGATCTGTGGGGACTCCCCTATCTAAGTAGCTGGTCACTCCACTTCAAACAAATCTGCATCACATTGAGGGTTTCCACCCCCTTTTTAAAGTCAAAGATCCCATTTGTCCCTAGTGCCTCGGGTTTCGAGTCCTGGGGAGCCATTCTCCTGTTATCTTCCCTTTGTTTTTAGGCTGCTTTCTGCCTTAGCTATAATTATCATTTATTCTGTACCTTTTAGTTTGTTGGGGAATGCTGAGGTTTTGCTAGCCTTTCAGTTGCTGCAATTCAGGTCCTTTCTAATGAACAGAGGCTCAAATATCAATTCCTTGATCTGTCTCTGGTTGGCTGAGAAAATCTTTTAGTGTTGGAGGGGGTTTCTGAGCCCAAATTTCTCTTTCGATTTTCTTTGGTGAAAAAAACACAGCTCTTCCCATGTTTCTGGGTCTCTCATCTCTTAAACTTCTTTGAGGATCATTCTGTCCTAAGAAAAACACAATTTTAGAGTTTCACAGACCTAAAAACCAAGAATGTGCCGTCTCCAAATTAGGAACCCTGCTTTCTCTAGGGTCTTTCTGGAGTCATATGGGTTCTGGTCTAGTATGAAGGAATAAGTGGTGAATGTGGCTTTTAGGAAGCAATAAACTGATTTCCTCTCAATTTTTTTATAATTTCCATAAGCACTTTTAGCCTCCTGTGTTTGAAATTCTGGGAGCACTCTGTACTGTGGCATGGAAAGAAAATGATAATTCCCAAGTTGTTATCATATTTCCTTAGAAGTTTAACATCAACACTTTATTTCATAAACTTTTTAGGGGAAATGAGACTCTGAAATTCCCTATCCATTGCATGTGGCAGTAAAGTGACCTCTAGTGGACTTTTCTGGTAGTTTCCAAGAAATTCTGGAACAAGATACTGGTGGAGGGACAGACCATTGAAGTTAAGATCAACTATTCAGCTACTATTCATGCATTCAGTTGGATGCATAGTAAGCTTCAATGCCAAGGCTGAAACAGGTGAGGGAGGTACTTCTGGATGAAGCAAGGTTCATCCCTGGTAAAAGCAGCTGCAAGAGACCTTGAGTTCGCTGGAACTAACATTTCTCTAGAGAAGGAAGGACTGAGAGTCAGATTATGAACAATGAGTCAGGACAAACCCATTGTATTGATTTTAGAAAGAAAAAAAGCTGTATCTTTGAAATAATAAACAGTAAGAATGATATGAAGTCATAATAGACCTTTAGACAAAGTGAGGGAGGAAGGGTTCCACATTTTATGTTTCGTGTTTTTTAAAGACACATGATCAGGCTATTACGTTTAACAATCAACAGCATGGGTACAAAAACATCTACACTAAAAGCCTTTGTTGGAATACTTTATATTTTCTACAGAGTAGAAACTAAAATAATCTGTTTATACTTAGTCACAAATACAGTCCTTGAGGGGCACCTGGGTGGCTCACTTGGTTAAGCATCTTACTTTGGCTCAGGTCATGATCTCACAGTTCGTGCGTTTGAGCCCCATATCGGTCTCTGTGCTGACTGCTAGCTCAGAGCCTGGAGCCTGCTTCAGATTCTGTATCTCCCTCTCTGACCCTCCCCTGCTCAAGCTGTCTCTCTCTCTCTCTCAAAAATAAATAAAACATTAAAAAAATCTTTAAAAAACAAATACAGTCCTTGAGTTTTCTGCTTATACACATGAGAGTATTGTCTAAAACATGTCTTCTTTGTAGCCGCTAGGCCATGCCACCATTGTGCTTGGTTGGCTGAGTTCACAAGTCTGTTGTAACCTATAGCTTCCTTGTCACTTCTCTGGCTTTCCTCTCCTGCTAAGTGTTGTTTCCTGGCAGTAATTAAAACCTTCTGCCACTGCCATAGCTACTGCTGCTGCTGGAACCACCACAGCCACCTTGGTTTTGTGGTTTGGCAAAGTATTGGCTTCTACCACCATGGTGGCCAGAGCTTCTGCGTCCAAAATTTCCTCCTTTCATGGGTCCAGAATTTGAAGATTGATTATTATAATCACCCAAATCATTATAGTTTCCATTGCCTCCACAGTTGCTTCCATCATTACCAAATCCATTATAGCCATCTCCACTGCCATCATATACACCACCACCTGGACTACCACTAAAGCTATCAGCTCACTGAAGTTTCCTCCATGACCAAAGTTGTTGTTCCCACTAAACTACCTCCACAACCACCAAAGTTTTCAGAACCACTTCAACCTTTTTGTCTGGATGAAGCACTAGCCACCTCTTGCTTAGATAGGGCTTTCCTTACTGTGCAGCTGTGGCCATTCATGGTATGGTATGTATATTTTTTAAGTTTATTTATTTATTTTGAGAGAGAGACCATGCATGAGTGGGATAGGAGCAGAGAAGGAGAGAGAGAGAGAGAGAGAAAGAGAGAGAGAGAGAGAGAAAGAAAATGCGTGCACAAGCATGAGTGGGGGAGTGATAGAGGGAGTAGAGAGAGAGAGAGAGAGAGAGAAAGAAAGAAAATGCGTGCACAAGCATGAGCGGGGGAGTGATAGAGGGAGTAGAGGGAGAGAGAAAGAATCCCAAGCAGGCTCCACACTGTCAGTGCAAAGCCTGATATGGGGTTCGAACTTACAAACCATGAGATCATGACCTGAGCTGAAATCAAGAGTTGGATGCTTAACCAACTGAGCCACCCAGTGGTCTAAAGTGTGGTATTTTTGAATGACATTCTTGTCTACAGAGTTGTAGTCATCACATGTTACAAAAGCAAAGCCTCCCTTCTTGCCACTGCCTTGATCAGTCATGATGTCAGTCACTTTAGTTTTCACATACTATTCAAAATAATCTTTTAGATGGTGTTCTTCATTGTCTTCTTTCATACCACCAACAAAAATCTTTTTTCATAATTAAATGGGCACCATGAAAAGAAAAATGAAGGAACGATCTTAAGAGTGGAAAAGTAGTATTTACCTCCTTATATTGAAGGATTGAAACACTTTTTTACTTTTTCCTTTGAAGCATTTACATTAGTGCATTTTGCCATAAGGGGGTGCTCTGGGATAATACGTTTTAGCAAACAGCTATCTTTTCTGCTCAACTACC
Organism: Suricata suricatta; assembly: GCF_006229205.1. Lineage (NCBI taxonomy): Eukaryota > Metazoa > Chordata > Mammalia > Carnivora > Herpestidae > Suricata > Suricata suricatta. Next base: position 24,230,343 of record NC_043709.1, on the reverse strand, counting down.
TGAAAAAAAAAAACCCATTTAGATTTGTTAATTCTATTTTGCATCTAGATTCACAGACCCTCCATTTAAATTAAAAATATGGAAAGAATGTTGAAAACTATTTGAAATATAAATAGCCAGTGTCTGGTTCCAAAGGAAAAGACAGACATTGGAAGATATATTTTTTGTAGACCCTTGTTATCTTTTTTTAAAAGGGATTTGATTCATAATAAACCAAAGCTGCACCTGAATTCTCCTGGGTTAGAAAATAAAAACCACATCTCAGGGATTAGCATTTGCTATTTCCTTTAGTTCTTTTTTGCAGTATTATTTTCACTATGTCTTTGGCCAATGCTGTGGGGATGTTTATAATTTAAATTGCTTTCTTCCAAAGTTGTGTCAGTAATTAGCTTATTCTTAAGGCAGGGGGTTAGGAACCAAGAATTCTACAATAGTTTCACTGTCACCCCTGCCACATTTATTGATCAATTTTTAGGTTCTATTCTTGCCTCCCTAAGGTTGGTGAGGTGGAGGTTGAGAAAGTGGAAGAGAGAATCAGAGGCAATCATAGTAGCTCTTCCAAGTACAGAATGCTGTGAAGGGCAGCTAATGTCAAGATCATTAACAGAACATTTAGAGAAATGGCTACAACATCTGGTGGCCAGAACAGAGGGTCTTCACTGTTTTGGTCTAAATAACTCATAGGGTTCAATTGCAGATGTCTGTTGATGTTGGCTCCTTCCTGCCTAGGTGGCAAATGGCCATGGCATATAAAATAGCAGAAGGATAGAGGGAAATGATACATCTTTGGTTATGACAGATTATATCGTCCCTAAACTCATCTCCTTAGGCAAAAACAGAAGAGGCTTTTTTAGTCGTGTTTATGAACATTTAACTCTCTATATGCAAAAGGGAGATGTAGCTGAGGATTTATATAGTATAACTTGGGAGATTTTTTTAAAGTTTATTTATTTATTTTGAGAGAGAGAAAGAGTGAGTGGGGGAGGGACAGAGAGAGAGAGAGAGAGAGAGAGAGAGAGAGAGAGAGAGAGAATCCCAAACGGGCTCCACACTTATAGTGTGGACTAGGACACAGGGCTCGAACTCACCAACTGTGAAATTGTGACCTGAGCCAAAACCAAGAAGGAACTTGAGATCTAATTGATTGAGCCACCCAGGCACCCCTTGATTTGGGGGATTTTATTTGAGAATAATGTCTAGATATCAGTCTTTAGTGCACACTTTAAGTACTGCATTAAGTAAAAAGAAAAGAAAATATATTCATATCAACATCTATATTTTTATTTATTTCTTTTTAAAGACATCTATATTTTAAAAATACATTCTCCTTAAATATGTTTTAAGTTCTGCTTTCCAAATTGGTTGCCTTTATGGCTTTTCTTTCTAGAGGTGATGCAGAGGAAAGAGGAAAATGAAGACTTCTGGGTAAAGGAAAACATAATATGCTTTCCCCTTCACTTATTTTGATATTTAAAATTTATATTTTTCTTATTCTTTTCTAATCATAGAAAAAATAACCCAGTCTTTTCTTAGACTCTTGATTATAATAGAACAGCCTAAGGAAAAGATTTTTCTTTGAAAGTCTAATATTAGACACCATCAGAGATTATCAAATGGCCAAGAACTAAAACGGAAAGAGAATGTTCTCTAAGATTTTGGTTTTTTTGGTAATTCGTGGCCTTCCCATCTATAAGTTTAAAAGTTTTAAGATTTAAACTAAGCCATAAACTCCGTATGGCTGATGGTTGTTGCATACATTTTGTGAGCTGATCAAGCATCTGAAGGGGGATGTGCGGTCACTAGACTGGCTTCTGACCTGTACACACATTTTTTTTCATTAATCCTTTGCACAGAACAGATGCTCTGGGTGCAGTTTTAGGCCAGAAGAATGTCCAAAATATGTGGGTGTGAATTTGGCCAAAGGGTTAGTTGAATGTGGAGCACAGATACCAGCCTGGAAACAGGTCACATTTTAATGAAAAATGCACATTCAGCATGGCATTGTGTTTTTCAAAAAGGTGGTTCCCAGCCATGGAGAACACAAGGGACAAATAGGCATTCATGTGGAACTGCTTTAAAACAGAATTCTTGTGTATCCTGGCTGGTGGGGCAGGGCTCAGTAGTACCCCTTGGGAAATGAGATAATGGAATTTTGCTAGGCATAACTCAGTTTTTTGGAGCATCAGTTGTAATTCTTCAAAAACAAAAACTTTTATTATTGAATAAAGTTAAGACCGAAATTATAACTGGCTATGCTGGAAAAAAATCATTCTGAGAGGGGCAAAGGTGTTGTCCCATTCACATGCTAAGAATGTTACTAAGTAGAGAAACAGAATTTTCCCTGCTTCACTAAAAGAATAGTGAAGAAAACAAGTGACCAGAAAGTCTCTACATGTTAAAGAGTAAAATACGGAACTCATGTAGATACATGTTGTACTAGAAGTGATTTTATTTCGTCTTGAGAAATGTGTGTGTGTGTGTGTGTGTGTGTGTGTGTGTGCGCGCACGCGCACACGCTCGTGAATTTTAAATCATTTGAAATGATCTGTAAGTACATGGGCAACATAATTGAGGTTTTAAGAATGAGAGAAATATAGAAATATTAGACTTAATCACTCTTAAAATAGGAACAAAATGCTATTTGGTAGTGTTAACAAATAGACATTTAATTTTATGTCATTATTATGATTAGTTGTGGATGGCATACAAAAGCAGCAGTGAAAAGTGGCTTCTCAAAAAGAAAATACATTAATGGAGGTATTATATGTGAAGTAAAGGAGGTGATGGTTTATTCTACTTTCTGTTGGTCAGTTAAGGTGATGGGAGGTATGAAATTAGGACATCAAGAAGAATGAAAGAATCTTAGTGTTATTTAGTCTGAAGAAGGCAAGACTACAAAAGTCAAGAGGAGGAAGGTTGCTTTTGGATGGACCCTCCAAGTCGAATTTTGTTCAGTAAATGGAAAAAACGGGGATCAGTCAAATTCAATATTGAGTTCTTCAAATTAGTTGGCCATTGGGCAATAATGCTGTGGAGAAGATTCAGGTAGGAAAGTGCCATGACATTAAGATAGAATCTATGATATAGAGATATTCCCTCAATTCTGCCCAAACCTTGAGGGTAAAACTAATCTCAAAGCTTAATTTATTTACAAAGATAGTGAAAATAAACAAAGAGTTAAATGTGCATAATCTTTAAGTAGGTTATAAAATATTTTGCTTATTAAGTGTTTGTTGAATTGAATTAATTAAATGTTATAAGCCAGGAATGTTTTTTATCCACTGTTTTATTTTCAATATAGTTAAGCCTATTTTCTTTTTTAAAAAAATTTTTTAATGCTTTTTATTTATTTTTGAGAGACAGAGAGACACAGCTGGAGCAGGGGAGGGTCAGAGAGAGAGGGAGACACAGAATCTGAAACAGGCTCCAGGCTCTGAGCTAGCTGTCAGCACAGAGTCTGACGCGGGGCTCGAACCCACGAACCATGAGATCTGACCTGAGCCGAAGCCGGACGCTTAACCGACTGAGCCACCCAGGCGCCCCAAGCCCATTTTCTAAACTATAAGTTAGGCAAGTTAGATCTCTGTTTAAAAAATTTTTTTTTAATCTTTATGTTTGAGAGAGAGAGAGACAGAGCATGAACAGGGGAGGGGCAGAGAGAGAATCTGAAGCAGACTCCAGGCTCTGAGATATCAACACAGAACCCGATGCAGGGCTCAAACTCATGGGCCACAAGATCATGACCTGAGCTGAAGTTGGACGCTTAACCAATTGGGCCACCCAGGCGCCCCTAGATCTCTGTTTCAGATAGAGAAACCCATTTCCCCATGTTTAGCCTCATATTATTACAACTAACAATTTGAAGAAATCAGCTCTTTTGAGTTATAGCAACTATTGGAATAAATTGAACCCCTTCTTGTTGCCTTCTCTATGAGCTGAAAGCAATTGAGTTAATTGTTGAAGTTTCCTACACCTACATTAAAAGAAAAGAAAAAAAAACTCAGAAGAATTTCTTCTTGTTCTGGAATATTGGTGCTGAAACAATTGGGTAACTATATAAAATAAAGAGAAATTGAGTTCTACCTCCTAACATAGACAAAAATCAATACCAGGTAGGTTCATGGCTTACGTATGAAAGTTAAACCTATAAAGCTATTAGGAGATAACATAGGCAAATACCTCAATGGTAGTAAATAACTTATTAAACAAGTCACAAAAGGCATTAAACATAAAGGGAAAATTGACTACACCCAAACTGTCAAGACAGCACCAGCAAACTCTTTAGACCTGCTCTCTGCACCCAGCTCTCAGGTGGGCTCAGGAGAATGGCTCTCAGCCCTGCCCTGCAGCTCTATCCTGAAGAGAGCAACCTGGGGTCTTCCCTTCACACTGGCAGGGCTGCCTGCCTCGGAAGCTGAAGACTTGGTTGATAAAGACAGTCCCTTCTACTATGACAGGGAAAGCCTACCGTTGGGTGGGATGAGTTTTGAAGGGCTCCTGTGCATTGCTGGAATCTTGATAGCCCTGAGTGGAAAATGCAGATTCAAGTACAATCAGCAGCACAGCCCCCTTGCCTGAGAGAGCTACCCCACTCATCACTCAAGGCTCTGCCAGTACTTGCTGAGCACAGGACCAGTTTCGTGCCATGCTTGGTACCAGCCCCAGTGCTGCTCTTTCCCCTTTTGGGAAAGAGCTTTACCTTTCATCATGGCCTTTCTCTACAAGAGTGGGCCTTTAGGCTCCCTTCTGATCAGGAGGGTGACCTAAAATTTTTTTTTAATTGTCAAAAGATAATATAAAAAGACCGAAAAGATACAGAATAGAATATTTTTTTGCAACCTCTAACATCAATCAAGTACATACTAGTATCCAGAATAAAGAACTTCTTTTTATTTTTTTAACTTACATCTAAGTTAGTTAGCATATAGTACAACAATGATTTCAGGAGTAGATTCCTTAATGCCCCTTTCCCATTTAGCCCATTCCCCTCCCAAAACCCCTCCAGTAACCCCCTGTTTGGTCTCCATATTTAAGAGTCTCTTATGTTTTGTCCCCCTCCCAGTTTTTGTATTATTTTTGCTTCCCTTCTCTTATGTTCATCTGTTCTGTGTCTTAAAGTCCTTATATGAGTGAAGTCATATGATATTTGTCTTTCTCTGATTGACTAATTTTGCTTAGCATAATACCCTCTAGTTCCATCTACATAGTTGCAAATGGCAAGATTTCATTCTTTTTGATTGCCGAAAAATACTCCATTATGTATATATATATATATATATACACCACATCTTCTTTATCCATTCATCAATGGACATTTGGGTTCTTTCCATACTTTGACAACTGTTGCAGAATAAAGAACTTCTTAAAGAAAAACAAAAAAGACTATAGAAAAAAGGACAAGTGAAAGGTATTTTACTGTTTCATAATAAGGGATATCTAAATGGTTGGTAAAATATATGAAAAATTATTCAACTTCCTTCCTAGTCAGGGCTATGTAGATCAGTGGGATATCTTTTTTTAACTCCCAGATTTTTGAAAATTAGAAAAATTTGGGGTTGGTCAGGATAAGAAGAAACAGGCACTCTCATATACTTCTAGTAGCTGTGTAAGTTGGCACAACCCCTTTGGAAATTAGTTTGCATTATCAAATAAAGTTGAGACATTCATATCCTATGACATAACAATTCTACTTCTAGGAATATGCTGTGTGCTTATGTTTATCAGAGTTCATGTTTAATAGTGCTTATAATAACAGCATTGTTCATAATGATCCCAAAATGGAAACATTACAAATATCCATTAACTGTACAAGGTAGGAATAAATTAAAGTATACTTATAAGATCGAAAATTATGTAGAAATGAAAATGAACAAAGTACAGCTATCACAACAATATGGAGCAAAAGAGAGTAAATCTAGTATGATTCCATTTCTATAAAGTTCAAAAATAGGCAAAACTAAATTCTTTTATTTAAGGATACACATATGAGTGGTAAAAGCAAAGGAAAGTAAAGACATGATCATGATAAAAGTTAAGATAATGATTAGCTCAAGAAGGATGGGAGAATAAAAAGGTATCTATTCTCCAGAGTTAGCAAGTATTAATGATTTCTAGAAGGAACAAGGTATAGAAAGTTCATGAGTTGAAAAGGAAGTGTGTCTAAGAGAAGAGATATCTATAAGTAAGTCATTCTCTAAATTTACCAGATTGGTATTTTGAAATGTTTTAGAAGATAAGTTAATATACAAACCTAAGTTAATATGTATTTATATTTTTGATTCATTCATGACCTGAAATGTTATGAGAGTAAACTACTGATAAAATTGTAAAGTAGGCAAAAAATTATTATTTTTGAGTCAGTGGCCTCTCCTCTCTTGATTTTATCTCTGTCCAAATCCTGTGTCTCATTTCTAAATTGCTTAATGAAGATGGTAGCTGATCTCTTGGCTTAAGGGATTAACTCTCCCAGGAATTTGTATTTTAAGAGATTTTTTAGAAGACTGAAAGTCTTTTAAGACTCCAAATAAAATCTCAGATGATGGAATTTAAGCTATTTTCACAGGTGGTTCACTTGCAAGATTTTGTGAGTAACAAGCCGCCTCTGCTTGTAGATGATCCACTGAAGAAGAGAGACTGCTCCCCCCCTCCACTTTAGCTTGAAAGAAACTTGATTTCTTTTTTTTTAATTTTTTCTTAACATTTACTTATTTTTGAGAGACAGAGCTTGAGCAGGGGAGGGGCAGAGAAAGAGGGAGACACAGAATCCAAAGCAAGCTCCAGGCTTTGAGCTGCCAGCACAGAGCCTGATGTGGGGCTCAAACTCATGAACCGTGAGATCATGACCTGAGCTGAAGTCAGCCATTTAACCGACTGAGCCATTCAGGTGCCCCATACACACATTCTCTTGAGAGTTTCATGAGTTTCTTTTCTGAGGGGTCGGTGGGAGATTTGTAGATTTCAAAATGGTTCTTTGAGTCTCTTCATACATCTTTATTCTAGGGTAGCCAATCTAGTTGTCACAGTTAATACCTTATTTTCTGTTTCTATTTTTTACATTTTTATGGAAATCTCACATGTGAACAAGAATATATATATTCATTCATTCTCTGGAATATTTTAAAAGCAAAATAAAAAAAAATGGAGGCCAGCTAAAAACCCATTACAATGGGATAGTTGTTTTATGGTACAAGGATAAAATGGAATACAATCCAGTTGTTAAAATGAATGAGTTAGATTCATAGTACAGATATATCCCCACTCCTACTATATTACCTTCTCATTCCCAGCCTGTGCCTCTGGCCTCATGGGGACTTCCCTACCATCAGTTGACAGAGGAAAAAAAATTGTAGACCTGGTTTATAGGTAGTTCTGTGCGATGTAGAGGCACCACTTGAAAATTAACAGCTACACTACTACAACCCCTTTCTGGGACACAAAGGACAATGGTGAAGGGAAATCCTCTCACGGTGCAGAATATTAAGCAGTGCACCTGGTTGTTCATTTTTCTTGGAAATAAAAGATGTCCAGATTAGTGATTATATATTGATTTATGGGTTGTGGCCAATAGTTTGGCTGGCTGGTCAGAGACTTGGAAGGAACATGATTGGAAAATTGGTAACAAAAAGATTTTGAGGAAGAGGTATGTGGACAGACCTCACTGAATGGGTACAAAAATGTGAAGATATTTGTGTTTCATGTGAATGATCACCAAAGTATGTCCTCAGTAGAGGAAGATTTTAATAACCAAGTGGATAGGATGACATATTCTGTGGATACCAGTTAGCCTCTTTCCCAAGCCACACCTGTCATTGCCCAACGATCTCATGAACAAAGTGGCTATGGTAGTAGGGATAGAGGTTATTCATGGGCTCAATGACATGGACTTCTACTCACCACAGCTGACCTGGCTATGGCCACTGCTGAGTGCTCAATCTGCTAGATGCAGAGATCTCCCAATGTGGGGTGATCAGCCACTTATCTGCTAGCAGGCTAATTATATTGGACCATTTCCATCATAGAAGAGGCAGCATTTTGTCCCAACTGACATAGATACTCTGGATATGGATTTGTCTTCCCTGCATGTAATCCTTCAGCCAAAAGTACCATCCTTAGACTTATAGAATGCCTTATCCACCATCACTAGTATTTCACACAGCATTGCTTCTGATCAAGGAACTCACTTCATTGCAAATGAAGTGTGATAGTGAGCCCAAGCTTATGAATTCTCTGGTCTTACCATGTTCCTCAACATCTTGAGGCAGCTAGTTTCATAGAATGCTAGACTGGCTTTTTGAAAACTCAGTTACAGTGCCAGAAAGATGGCAATATCTTGCAGGACTAAAACAAGATTCTCTGGGAGGCTGTATATGCTCTGTATATTCTGCTGTTCTCCCATAGCCAGGCTTTATGAGTCCAGGAATCGAAGTGGGAGTGGCATTACTCACTGTTAGCCCTAGTAAACTACTCGCAAAATTTTTCTTTCCTGTCCTTATGACCTCATGCACTCCTGGTCTAGAGGTCCTGGTGCCAAATGGAAGAATGCCTTTACCAGGAGACACAAAATTATTCCACTGAATTGGAAGTTAAGACTGCTACCTGGCTTTTAGGTTCCCCATGCCTCTGAATAGGAGAAGCAAGGAGTTACTGTGCTTGTTGGAGTGCTTAACCTTGATTACCAAGGGGAAATTGGATTATTACTTCATAATGGATGGAGGAAAATTATGTCTGGGTTTTTATTTATTTATATTTATTTATTTATTATATTTTTACGTTTATTTCTTTATTTTGAGACAGGGAGAGAGTCCACAAGCAGGGGATGGGTGGGCAGGGAGAGAGGGAACCCCAAACAGGCTCGGGACTGTGAGCATGGAGCCCAACATTGGGGCTTGAATTCCTGAGCTGTGAGATCATGACCTGAGCCAAAATCAAGAGTTGGATGCTTAACTGACTGAGCTACCCAGGCACCCCTTTTGTTATTTTTTAAATTAAATTTTATTTTTTTAGTAATCTCTGTACCCAACTTGGGGTTTGATTAAGAGTTGTGTGTTGTTTTAGGGGCACCTGGGTGGCTCAGTTGGTTAGGCGGCCAACTTTGGCTCAGGTCATGATCTCATGGTTCATGAGTTTGAGCCACGCATTGGGCTCTGTGCTGACAACTCAGAGCCTAGAGCCTGCTTCAGAGTCTGTGTCTCCCTCTCTTTCTGTCCTTCCCACACATGCTCTGTCTCTGTCTCAAAAACAAAAAAGCATTAAAAAAAAAGTTTTGTGTTTTTGACGGAGCCAGCCATGCACACCTGACTATTTTTTATTATTATTACAGTTGAAATTGATGGAATACTATAACCCAATTCAGGCAGGACTAGAGATGATCCAGACTCTTTAGGAATGAGGGTTTAAGTTACCCCACCTGGTAGAAAACTATGACCAGCTGAGGTGCTTGCTGAGGACAAAGGGAAAACAGAACAGAAAGTGGAAGAATAGTTTTAAATACTAACTATGACTAGTATTATATTCAGTAATAATGAGGTCTGTAATTATGAGTATTTCTTCTTTATTTTGCTTTCAATATGTTTATGTATGTGTATGTATGTGTGTATCCTTGTTTATTCCCCTCTCTTATCTTCATCTCCTAGAATACGTTTGACTTTACATCATAGTATTTAAGTTATATGATATCAAGAAGAGTGAACATTACCCAAGGACTTTGCATTTTCTTCTGGGGAAAGGGTTAATGTTTTTTAAATTTAATTATTTTTAATGTTTTTCTTTTTTTAATGTTTATTTTGAGAGAGGAAGGGAAGGACAGAACATGAGTGGAGGAGGGGCAGAGAGAGGGAGACACAGATTCCAAAGCAGGCTTCAGGCTCTAAACAGTCAGCACAGACCCCAATGCGGGACTCGTACCCATGAACCTCGAGATCATCACCTGAACCAAAGTCTAATGCTTAACTGACTGAACCACCCAGGCACCCCAGGTTAGTATTTTTATAGTTGTACAAAGGATAGTTGTATCATGTTAGGTAGACGTATAACCACATTGTTATGGACAGTTATTTTCCCCTGAATATTCTTATATTGGAACCCTGTCCCTCTAATGTGATGGTAATAGGAGATGGAGCTTTTGGGAGGTAATTAGGGTTAGATGAGGTCATGGGGGTGTAGCCCTTATGAAAAACATTAGTGCCCTTATAAGAGTCATAGGAGAGCTGCCTTCCCCTCTCTGCTCTCTGCCCTGTGAGGAAATAAGGTCTGAGATGCCTGGCTGGCTTATTCAATAGAGCATGTGACTCTTGAACTTAGGAGTTCAAGTCCCACATTAGGTGTAGATCTTACTTTAAAAAAAAAGTCAGCAGCCTGCAACCAGTAGATAGTTCTCACTAGAACTCAACCATGATGGCACCTTGTTCTTAGATTTCCCAACTTCAGAACTGTGAGAAATAAATTTCTGTTTTTATAAGCCACTCAGTCTATGGTACTTTGGTATAGTAGTCTGAACTAAGACACTTGTCTTAAACATTAAAAAAAAATTTTTTTTAAGTAAAATCTACACCCAGCATGGGGCTTGAACTCACAACCCCAAGATCAAGAATAATATATACCCTATTGACTCCACCAGCCAGGTGCCCCCAAGACACTTGTTTTGTTTATTTAGATATCAAGTATGGTTTAAAGAGTGCCAGGCTGACAAGAGGTGGTTTTGTGATGATTAATTTTACGTATCGACATCTGTGGCTCCCAGATGTCTGGTTAAAGCCCAGTCTAGATGGTGCTGTGAAGGTATTTTTTAGATGTGATTAACATTTTTAAAAAATTAAATGTTTCTTTATTTTTGATACAGAGAGAAACAGAGAGCAAGCAGGGGAGGGTTAGAGAGAGAGGGAGACACAGAATCCAAAGCAGGCTCCAGGCTCTGAGCTGTCAGCACAGAGCCCAACGCGGGGCTCAAACCCATGAACTGTGTGATCATGACCTGAGCCGAAGTTGGCCGCTCAACTGACTCAGCCACCCAGGCGCCCTGTGATTAACATTTTTAAAGTTTGTTTATGTTGAGAGAGAGAGTGTGCGTGTGCAAGCAATCAGGGGAGGGGCAGTGAGAGAGCGAGAGAGGGAGAGAGAGAATCCCAAGCAGGCTTTGTGCTGAGTGTGAGTAGCCCAACATGGGGCTTGATCCTATTAACTGTGAGATCATGATCTGAGCAAAAATCAGCTCAACTGACTGAGCCACCCAGGGGCCTGGATATGATTAACATTTAAATCAGTAGTTTGAGTAAAGCAGATTATTTTCCATAAAGTAGGCTGTAAATTCCATTTTTATTAAAAATTTATATTCAAATATAAGCACACTTATAATTAAATACTCATCGAAAAAGGTCTGAAAATAATGCACACCAAACCAACAGCACTAACCTCAGGGAAATGGGACAAGAGTTGAAGTGACGAAAGAGTGTATCTTTCCTTTTTTCTGGTTTTATTTATTTTTGAGAGACAGAGACAGTGTGAGCAGGGGAAGGTCAGAGAGAGAGGGAGACAGAATCTGAAGACAGGCTCTAGGCTCTGAACTAGCTGTTAGCACAGAGCCCGACGTGGGGCCTGAACCCACGAACCATGAGATCATGACCTGAGCCAAAGTCAGATGCTTAACTGACTGAGCCACCCAGGCGCCCCTTGTTTTAATTTTTTAATGTTTACTTTTGAGAGAGAGAGAGAAAGAGAGAAAGAGAGGGAGAGCATGAGCAGGGGAGGGGCAGAGAGAGAGGGAGACACAGACTCTGAAGCAGGCTCCAGGCTCGGAGCTGTCAGCACAGAACCCAATGCAGGACCCAAACCCACAAACCGTGAGATCATGACCAGGCCTAAGTTAAATGCTTAACCAACTGAGCCATGCAGGTGCCCCTCCTTTTTTCTTTTTTAGGTTTATTTATTTATTTTGAGAGAGAAAGAGCAGGCAAGAGAGAGAGGAGAGAGGGGAGACAGAGAGAGCAAATGAGCGTACATAGTGAGGAGGGGGGAGAGAGAAAGAGAGAGAATCCCAAGCAGGCTCTATGCTGTCAGCTCAGAGCCCGACTCCAGGCTCAAACTCACAAACTGATATCATGACCTGAGCTGAATTTGAGTCAGATGTTTAAGTGACTGAGCCACCAAGGTGCCCCTTTCCTTTTTAATTTTATAAAATTAAAAATTGCCCAATCAGAATGTATTGCTTACATTTGTCCTTTATTCCAGAGAAAGATCTTACTTTTCTTTATTTTGGTTTTCTTTTGGTTAGAGGATTAGTTATCACCTTCAGACTGACGAATTTTGTGTCCCAATGTTCACCTACACTATATGCTAGCACTAGCTCTATCCTCTGTGTGTCAGAGCATAGCTATTCCAAGGCCCCTCCAACCTGTGGCCTATGAAGTATGCAAAATAAGAATAATGTAACTTGTTTGTGATTCCATATTTTACAAGAAGTAAATTAGGAACATGTATTATTAAAGATAAGATATTTTGTGTGAGTAAAGATAGCCTTTTATTAGTAATTTACTTGCTGTGTTGAAAGTTGGGTTTCCCAGGCAGCAGACTCGGAGACAGAGTGAAGGATGTTTATTAAGCAGTGCCCTTGGGATCAAAACTTGTCAAAACATGGGGAAGGAAGCAAAGGGATAAGTCCAGCTGTGATGCGCACCAACCGCAATCTCATCTGACCCCACAAAGCGCTCTGAAGCTAGAATAGGCCTTCAGCATTGTCCTAAGTTGGCCCTAGATGGCCAAGTCTTTATACTCAGGCAGCAGCCAGTCATTGGATATGGGCCACCCTGGAAGGGGCGTGGTTTCCAGCAAAGCTGCTTTCTCTTCTCAGACAATCCTGGAAGGGGCTGGCTGACAGCTGAAGGCTGATTGAGGCAATTTCTGAAAGGTGTTAACACACGGTAGGGCTGTCTGCCAACAGTTCTCCTAGCAGCTGGAGCAACAAGTCCTTCCATGATGAGGGATCTGGGTGGTGCATCACAATGTCTATCTCATTCACCTTTCTTATTTTTGGGATAATTTCTTAAACCTGTTCATGGTTTTTTTTTTTTTTTTGGTATATAATATGTATCAGTATGATAATTCAATGATATAATTCATGTGGAATACTTATGGTACTTACTGAGAGCTAACTATCATTATTATCAATACCAGGAATTAGAACCCAGGATAACTGGATGACCAGTCAGGGGCACCTGGGTGGCTCAGTTGGTTAAGCCCCCAATTCTTGATTTTGGCTCAGGCCATGATCTCACAGGTTCATGAGTTCGAGCCCCACATTGGGCTCTGTGCATTGAGTGTGGAGCTGCTTGTGTTCTCTCCCTCTCTCTCTTCCCCTCTGTCATGCCCTCTCTCCCAAAATAAACAAATAAACTTTATATAAAAAAGATTCATACTTCTAGCCATTCCACTTTTGTGACATGAAGGACTGATTTGAGTCCACTTCTCTCAATTAATGAATCATTTATTGAAAACATACTATGAGTCCAGCCCAGTCTGGCTTAGGGAGAACATAAAATTATAAAAGCCCTCTCTGTGTTTACAGCCCAGTTGAGGGGTTCCAAGATAGTCAAGGGGAGTGTTTCCTAAGCCTTAATCATTCTTTTACTGTTTTTCTTTGTTGTCATATGTGCCACATGAAGTATTTCCCTACCTCTGAATTCTCTTACCTCCTGAACTTGTACACTCAAATCTTTTAAGCACTAAAAAAAGCTTGAAAAAAGACTTAAAGATAGTCTTCCCTATATTTTTATGCCTTTTTTTAGATTTTCTTTTCTTTTTTCTTTTATATATATACATATATATATTCTATATATATATATAGAGAGAGAGAGAGGGAGAGAGAGGGAGAGAGAGAGAGAAAGCATGAGAGCAGGGAAGAGGGCAGAGGGAGAGAGAGAATCTTAACCAGGCTCCATGCTCAGCTCAGAGCCTGACATGGGGCTTGATCCTATGACCCTGGGATCATGACCTGAGCCAAAATCAAGAGTCAGGACTCAACCAACTTAGCCACCCAGGTAGCCCTATATTTTATCTTTAAATAATCCCTAAACCCAAAGTGGAGCTTGAACCCACAACCCCAAGATCAGGAGTCACTTGCTCTACTGACTGAAAGATGACTCAATACTTTGAGCTTTTTTTTTCTTTTTTGAGAGAGAGAGAGTTCATACAAGTGAGCAGGGGAGGGGCAGAGAGAGGGGAGGATAGAGAGAGAATCTTAAGTAGGCTCCATGCCCAGCATGAAGCCTGATATGGGGCTCAGTCTCATAATTGTGAGATCATGACCTGAACCAAAATCAAGAGTTGGAAGCTTAACCAACTGAGTCACCTAGGTGCTCCAAAAGATGATTTAATACTTTGGTCAGTACAATAAGAAACTGAAGAAGAGGAAAAAGAAACTGAAGAATGTTATGCTAGCGGTCATTTATTTCACTATTGTTATAGGTAATTTAATATTTCTTCCATTTTCTCATTATTTTACTCTTTAAGACATTTTTTAATGTTTAATTTTGAGAGAGAGTGTGTGAGCAGGGGAGGAGCAGAAAGAGAGGGAGACACACAATCCAAAGCAGGATTCAGACTCTTAGCTGTGAGCACAGAGCCCAACACTGGGCTTGAACTCACAAACTGTGAGATCATGACCTGAGCTAAAGTTGGACACTTAACCAACTGAGCCACCCAGTGCCCCATTATTTTACTCTTTTTAAAAAATATTTATTTTTGAGAGAGAGAGAGAGAGCAGGGGAGAGGCAGAGAGAGGGAGAGAATCCCAAGCAGGCTCCATACTGTCAAATCAGAGCCCAACAAGGGGCTTGATCTCATAAATCATGAGGTCTAGACCTGAGCCAAAATCAAGAGTCAGTAACATAACAAACTGAGCCACCCAGATGCCCCTTAGTTTAGTCTTTTTTAAAATCACAGTTGAGAATAGTTGGTTAGCAATGATGAACTTATTCCAAGTTTGATGAAATAGCAAAATATTTCAAGATACAAGAAAAATAAGATCACTAAGATTCCATAATTTATCATAGATTTTAAAAGATTTCAATGGATCCATATGGCAATTGCAAAGTAGAATGAGTTTTAACCTATTAAAAATAAAAAGCAAAATTTCTCTTTGTTTTTTGAAGACCTCTAAGATAAAATAAAAGTCAATCTTTGAGGAAGACCTGTATGACAGAACAGCTCAGAAAAGAAAATCAATGAGTCCAGTGGACACTGACATTATACCAAGTTAAATTTTATAACAATTTTATGAGATAGGTATTATTATTATCTCCATTTACAGATCAAAAACTCAGTGTTTACATTGTTAAGAAACTCACAGGGAGTACAACTCCAGAGCCTGTGCTCATAGTCACTATTTTATCTCCCCAGATCAATGGTCTTCTTATTTTTAATCTCTCATATCATCCAATAGTTTTTTCCCCCCAAAACTATACTTAAGCATGTATTTATATCTTTTTACTATACTATAAGGACAAAAGCTATGTTTGTTTTGCTAATCACAGTATGCCATTACATGTGGTGTAGTGTCTGGCAAAAAGTCAATATACAGTAAATGTTAGTTGAATAAATGAACAATTCCTTAATCACCATGCTTAGCATACAATCAATTGGCATTGGCAAAGGTATCTAAACACTTTCTGTATTGAGCACATATTCTGTTGAGAGCAAATTGTAGACTCTGGGAAAAGACCAAGACATAATCCTGCCCTCAAGAAATTTACAGTCTAGTTGGGATGTAGGGCAGGGAGCAAGGGCAGGGGCATAAAAGGGTCATGTAGGTGGAAAGGTGTAGACCGTGCTCTATAGAGAGTTTCACTATTCCCTAGTAGTTTCAATTTCATAGGAGAGGGTCATCGTGGAGGGTTCCGTTTTTCCAGGGTAGAAAAACTTTTTCATATATTTAATTGTAGCCTCTAAAGGATTTTTGGAAAGGAATTTTTATTTCTAATTTTTCTAATCTGTCATCTGATATTCTTTCAGCCTCAATCTTACATGATTGATTTGTTAACATTAAAAAATTTTGTTTTTATTTTGAGAGAGAGAGAACAAGCAGGCGAGGGGCACAGAAGAGGGAGAGAAAAAATCCCAAGCAAGCTCTATAGTGTTAACACAGTCTCACATGGAGCTCAATCCTATGAACCATGAGATTGTGACCTGAGCTGATATCAAGAATCAGATACTTAACCAATGGTGCCACCCAGGCACCCCTTATATGATCAATTTTCCATCCTCTTTTTCTGATCTTGGAGCATAGGAATTGGTGGTGAATGTTGATATACTGCTTTGAGAATCATTATCAAGTCACTCTCCAAACTCTTTTCTCCAGGTATATAATTTTATTTTTAAATTTTTTCATCATAAGTTTATTTCCCCATTCTCCAGTCCTAATTACTGCTCTCCTCTGACTTATTTCTAAGATTTTCAGGTTTCTTTTAAGTTGTGAAGCTGAGATTTGACTATGGTCTTTATAATGGATCATTATTTTACTATTCCTGCCTATTTTCTTGTCTTTTTTTTTTTTCCTTCTTTTTCTTTTCTTTCTATGCTGGCCATACAAAACAATTCTCTCTCCCTCTCTCTCTCTCTTC
The DNA here is from genome assembly GCF_006229205.1 of Suricata suricatta. Taxonomy (NCBI): domain Eukaryota; kingdom Metazoa; phylum Chordata; class Mammalia; order Carnivora; family Herpestidae; genus Suricata; species Suricata suricatta. The sequence goes on along the minus strand of NC_043709.1, from coordinate 24,213,736 downwards.
CCCTATGCTTTATTTTACAGGCTTATTAGCATCAACTTTTCCTCTAATTAATAGTAGCATATAGTTAACTTTGCATAAGTCACAATCTCTAGTAAACGGAACCATGCCTCCTATATTCATCACCTGTGTGGTATTCTGTTGGGTCTGGGCTTGCTCTACCTTAACCAATAGAATTTAGAGGAAGTGACACTGTGCTTGTTCCAGGCTTAAGCCTTAAGAAGACCTAGCCTTCTGGGGAAAGCCAGCTGCTATGTAATATGTTTACCCTGAAACTGCCATCTGTGAGCAGTTGTCCTCCACATGGCCTCTCCATGAGCCCAACCTAGCCACATGGAGAGATCATGAGAAGGAGGACCAAACCCTGGCCAACAGCCCCAGCTGATCTAACAGACAGCTACACCAACTTGCCTGCTTCTGAGTAAGGCCATCTTGGAAATAGATTCTCTAGTCATAGTTGCTCCACCCCAACTGACACCATGTGGAGCAGTGACAAACTATTTGCTGAGGCTTGCCCAACTTACAGAATTGTGAGCAAATAAACAATTTTAAGGCGCCATTTTTTGTGCTAATTTGTTAAGTAGCATGAAACAAAACATCCTCCCTGGGCAAGACTTTTTTTAAAAATTTTTTAAAAATATGTGAATTAGTTCACAGGGAATTAGGTGAACAAGATACTCTCTACATACTATCAACTCTCTACTAGAGTGTGGTGTACCTTATTCCATTGCTGCTCCACTTCTGCCTACAGCCCTATGTTGGTCCTGTAGATTCTTATTTGATACTAATTTGTTACTGGTCTTGTTGAATTTTTTTTTTTTTTTTGATACAGGTCTCTAAATAGCCAGCGTCCGTGGAAAGAACTTATTTTGTCCTCCAGTGTGCTAATACTGCTCTCAGCTTGGTGGCATGTCATTTGATGAGCTTGCCTTCCACCTCATCATTTCCTTCAGCATTCTCACAGCTGCATTCTCACAGCTGGACTGGCTGATTCACTATCTTTTTTTGGCCCTCAGGAAATCTTACTGGCATAGTTTCTAGGATTCAGAAACTTGCCTTTCCCACAATTTTGCTGTTTCTGGCTCAAACATACCCTAAATGCTATGTCTTTTCTAAGACATAGCATGCCCATTCCTGTGAATTTCTGGTAAATAATATGTGCTATTAGAAAGCTAGTGAGAAAAATACTTCTTTTTTTTGGTGGAGTCTTGGCTCAAAATATTTCTTAAGCAATCATCATCAATTAATTATGCCCCAAGACTTCTGTGATAGGGATATGAAACCAGTAATTCTTTTTTTCACATCACTTTAAATTCATGTCTCAGAATATTACAACACGTTTGCTCTACTTGAGCTGAATTCATTCCAGAAGGAACATATTTCTTAGTAAATACTATCCAGTCATTTTTGAAGGATCTTTAAGCTTGGACAATATTAAAGCAATTGATTCTCAGCATTTTAAAAACTACTTTCAATTTTAGCCACTGCTAGCCATCTGTTTATTCACTTCAGAAAGAGTTCCAAACATAGCCTAGAGTCATCATGAGTAATCTTAACAGGCTCACTGGAGCATATGCTATAACTCCTGGCTTCCCAGGATTTCAAAGTGCTTTAGAGAAGAACTGCATGCCATATTAGGGCCCATTTATCCTGTCTCATACATGATATACTCAGAATAAGAACTAAACATGTTATCTGAAGTAACAGCAAAATAGAAGAGTTGATCTGTGGAACAAGTAGCCTGTAAGGTTAGCACAATACGAATTCCCATGATGCAAGGTTACTAGTTCCAGGACAGAAGGCTGCTGTTTCCCCTTCCCACCAACCTTCTCAATCTTAGAATAATAATTGTCAAAGGCCCCTATTAACAGGCCTAAAAGCTTCCTGGGACTATATGAATTACCTGATGTTATGCTTTACTACTTATTTATTTATTTATTATTTTTTAAATGTTTTGTTTATTTTTGATACAGAGAGAGACAGAGCATGAGAGGGGGAGGGGCAGAGAGAGAAGGAGACACAGAACCGGAAGCAGGCTCCAGGCTCTGAGCTAGCTGGCAGCACAGAGCCTGACGCAGGGCTCGAACCCACGAACGTGAGATCTGACCTGAGCTTAAGTCGGAGGCTTAACCGACTGAGGCTCCCAGCGCCCCAATATGCTTTACTACTAATATACTGGACATTAAACTTTTTTTTTTAACCTAGCATCTTTTCTTTACAGGAACTACCTCTCCTCTACTTCCTATGATTCTGATCGGCTATAATTCCAAGGGTCTCACTCATCTGGCTATAGTTGAATGATGATAGAAAGGATTTTTTCTGCAGAAGTTGCAAGATTAGGATGTAACATGGAGCCACACATAATAATTTTCTGAAACCTCATGGAGTCTGTCTTATATTAGGAAAAAACTAACAAATAGGAGCAGGGTGGAGACAGAGAAAATAAACGTTGCCAATATTGGTCTGGCCTCAGGATACAGCTGTATTTGAACTTTTCAGACAAGCTACTCATTTGCTCTTTTGCTTAAACTCCTTTAAATTGTGTTTGTCTCATTTGCAATCAAGAGTCATAATTAATAGCAACCTACTCCTTAAGGAAAATTTATGCAACCATAAAAATAGCTTTCTTATCTGGCATTTTCACTTCTGAATATAGACCCTAAAGAAATGAAACCATTATCTTGAAGAGATATTTATACTCCTGTGTGCACTGCAGCATTATTCACAATAGCTAAGATATTGATTGATCAGCAAATTAATGGATTAAGAAAATTATATATATAGCACCAATATAGTTGAACCCTGGGGGGTATTATACTAAGTAAAATAAGCCAGACAGAAAAAGAAAAATACTGTCTGATATCACTTACATATGGATCCTAAAAAAAAAATCAAACTCATAGTAACAGAATAGAATGGTGGTTAACCAGAGGCTAGGGGTGGGGGGAAAAAGGGAGACAATTGATCAAAAGATACAAACTTTCAGTTATAAGATGAGTAAGTTCTGGAGACCTAATGTGAAGCATGCTGATTATAGCTAATAAGATTGTATTGTGTACTTGAAATTTGCAGAGAATACATCTCAAGTATTCTTATTACACATGCACACACACACACACACACACAAATCATAACTAGGGGAGGTAATGGATATGTTAATTAGCTTGATTGTGATAATCATTTCATATTTGTAATGTATAGTTATATCAAAACATCATGTTGTACACTTAAATATTACAACTTTTATCAAAAAATGAATGAGTGACTGAATGAATAAAATACATTGTTTAAACTGAAAATCACTAATCAAAGTGAAGAGACAGAATTCGAGTTCAAAAGGTGGGAAGGGATGTAGTAGAAGGAAGGAGGAGACAGTCTTAAACTTTGAAAATCCTGAAGCATTATTTTAGTTTTCTTTGTAAGGATAAAAATATATAATTTCAAAGCTGGCAGCTAGAGATGAATTAAAAATAAGTTTACTGATGTGGGCTTAGAAATCTCCTTTTCACTGTTCCTGACACACCCATCAGAAAATAACTCATGCTTAGCACACTCATCACATCATCAGCACATCTGAAAATCAATATCACCTGTCTCTACAGACATTCCTAAGGAGGTACGGTGGCCAGGGTTTGTTAATTCCATTTATTTCTCTGGGTCGTATATTCCTAATATTTCAGGCTAAAATGAAGCTACAACTATATTCTTTGGGCTAAAGGCTCCCAGTAGATAGCAGTACATTTTTTGGAAAAAAGACTAGGATGCAGATTCATGTCATACATGGCTCTATCTGTCTGAATTAAGGAAATTGCTTTCAGCTCTGGCACTCTCACTTTCTGAAAAAGTATAAAATTATATGAAAATTCTGTTCTAAAACATTAACAACTATTATTTATATTTCCCAAAAAAAGCCCCTGGCAACAACTTTTCTTTTCTCTGTTTCTATGAGTTCCATATTTATAATATTGTGATTATATATATATTTCATGGTATATTTCTTTCCATCACATTTTTTTATACATTTATCCATCAAAGGGCATTTAGGTTGTTTCCATACATTGGCTATTAGGGATAATGCCACAGTGAACATGGGAATGCAGATGTCTCTTCAAGATAGTGTTTTTATTTCCTTTGGTATATACCCAGAAGCAGATTTGCTGGCTCATACAGTAATTCTCTTTTTAATTTTTTGAGGAACCTCCAAATTATTTTTTTATAATGAAGGCACGAAGAGTTCTCTCTTCTCCCCATCCTTGCCCATATTTGTTATCTTTTGACTTTTTGATAAAAGGCATTCTAACAGGTATGAGGTGACGTTTTATTGTGGTTTTGATTTGCATTTTCCTGATGATTAGTGATATTGAGTAACTTTTCATATATCTATTGGTCATTTATATGTTTTCTTTGGGAAAATGTCTATTCATGTATATCTGTATTTAAAAAGATTTTTAAATGTTTATTTATTTTTGAGAGAGACAGACAGACAGACAGAGCATGAGTGGGGAAGGGGCAGAGACACAGAATCCAAAGCAGGCTCCAGGCTCTAAGCTGTCAGCACAGAGTCCAACATGGGGCTAGAACCTATGAACAGTGAGATCATGACCTGAGCTGAAGTCAGATAGATGCTCAACAAACAGCCACCAGGTGCCCCAGATATGTCTGTATTTTAATTTTCAAGGTACCTTAAACACATTTTGGAAGTACAACTATATACTTATACATTACTAGATAAAGCTGGAGACTTCTGGCAAAATAGGAAGAAATATTAATGGATATGTGTATTGAATCTATCCTGTAAAAATCAGTAGACAAATCAGAGAACCTAGTAAAAATGATTCTTTTGATAAGTATTTAGATCAAATTATCCAAACATTTTTGAACACCTGTGTACAAGGAGTCATTCCAAATATTGAGAACAAGAAGATGAAAATGATTTGAATCTTTGCCCTTAAGGAATCTAGTGAGGGAGATAGACTTGATTTCTCAGACAAGCACAACTAATACGTCCATTAGGCTCACATTGCACCTGTCTCTATTATAATACATATCATAATTATTTCTTTTGGGATACATGCCCTGTTTTAGAATAAAAATTCTATAATGGGCCAATTGGCTGTCTTATTCACTTTTATAATTCTCAGTGCTGAATACTGTCCTTGGTACAATAGGCATTTAATAAAAGCTTGATGTTGACACAACTCATGGTATATGTAACTCAGACTTTAAAAATGAGGAAGTGTGTTAGTTTATATAAGAGGAACTCTCGTGACAAAGTGAATCCAATGGTCTCAGTAGGTCATCAAAACCAGAGGTTCTTCATATTGCTCTGTTCTATTTTAATCCTCAGGCAGTTTCCTTTTATGGTTGGAGGATGGATGCTGCAGTGATTAGGCTGCATACTAATTTGGCACGTGATGTGCCAAATATGATGTGGCAGGAGGCGGCGGGTACAGGTCTCCTGATCTTAGGAGAGATGAAAGTTTTCCCCAAAGCGCCTAGAAAACCTTTTCCCATATCTCATTGATTAGAATTGGGTCATATATTAATCCTCCTCCTACGAGGGATAGGATTCCCTTTAGCTCAGGGTTTCTTAATTTCAGCACGATTGTCATTTTGTGCTGAATAATTGTTGTGAAGGGCTATCCTGTGCATTGCAGCATATTTAGCAGTAACCCTGGTTGTTGGTTTTTGTTTTTGTTTTTGTTTTTTTTTTTTTTACCCAGTAGCATCTTCCCATCAGTTGTGACAACCAACATGTCTCCAGATGTTGCCAAATGTCCCTTGGGAGGCAAAATTGTCCTGACTGAAAACTATTGCTTTAGATAATTTAGGATTACTTCCTAAGCTGAGAGTGAATCAGATTTGTGTAAGGCAGATGGGGATATATACTTGAACCAATCAGGGTTCTGTCAAGAAGATAATAGATCTGGTTAGATAGCTAACAATGTCCACATTGCATGCTAAACATAGAGGCATAACAAGTTCAGCATGCAATTTTAAATTTTAGTTTTCCTTCATCTTACATGTCCTCAAATTTCTGTTCAGTGAAATTAGAAGTGAAAAAAAAAATGAGCTTATGTTGGAGGAATTTGTTCTTGTCTCTTAGCAGTTTCTTAAAAAGTAAATGGAATCAGGCCACTTTAAGTTGAAAGATATAGAAACCCACTCCAAACTGCTTATACAAAAATGGAATTCACTGGCTCACGATAATAATCATAGCCAAATTTTATCAAATGTTTCCCCTGTAACAGAAGTTGTTCAAAATGCTTATCAAATGTTAACAGATCTTATTCTCACAATAATTCTATGAAAGTTTTACTATTATCTCCATAAGGAAACTAAGTCATAGGGAAATTAAGTAACTGGTAATCAGCCACTAAATGGCCATGTTTTGTAAGTGCTACGGGAGCCCCAAGGAAGAAGTGAATAATTCTGACCTGGATTGAGAAGGTCTCATGGAAAAGGGGCATTTTTACTTTGCTTGGAAGGAAGGATAAAATATTTATATAACTGCAAGGTAAAGGGTAGAGAGGAGATAATGGTCCATCTCTCTGTGTAATGCTCATTGAGGGCTGTACTCTGGCAAAAAAAATTCTCTGGATTTCAAAACGTAGAGCTCTACTCAACTTAAAGGCCCCAAGCCATTTTCCCCACAGGTACACTCACAACTCTGTTGTGACTGGTTCAGGATGGATTCTGATATTACCCATAAAGTACTTGGGGCCAGTACTCTGACTTTCAACCCTTCTTGAAAACCCGTCTAGCCACTTTCTACATGTCTTTTAATGGGTCTCTTGCCATCCTATAATTTGACCTCAGTTGGAATTAGGGTCACCACATACAGCCTTGCAGGTTGTGCACTATACAA
>NC_043709.1:24111371-24206771 GCF_006229205.1 Suricata suricatta | reverse complement strand
TCTGTTGTGACTGGTTCAGGATGGATTCTGATATTACCCATAAAGTACTTGGGGCCAGTACTCTGACTTTCAACCCTTCTTGAAAACCCGTCTAGCCACTTTCTACATGTCTTTTAATGGGTCTCTTGCCATCCTATAATTTGACCTCAGTTGGAATTAGGGTCACCACATACAGCCTTGCAGGTTGTGCACTATACAATTCCAGGGCATCATTCACAGAAACCTATTAAATGTCTGCAAGAAGCTATACGCCTATGATTTTATAACCCCAAATACAACTCCTGGGGCCTCCAAGCCCACATAAGTAGGAAACATTTTTTTTTGATGCGTACTTATTTTTGAGAGAGAGAGAGAGAGAGAGAGAGAGAGAGAGAGAGAGGGAGGGGGGGGGGGGGGGGGGGGGGGGGAGGGAGGGAGAGAATCCCAAGCATTCTCTACACTGTCAGGGCAGAACCCAAGGAGGGTCTTAATCTCATGAACTGTGAGATCATAACTTGAGCTGAAATCAAGAGTCAGATGCTCAACCAACTGAGCCACACAAGCACCCCCAGGCTGAGAAAATTTTGAATTTCCAAGAAAAACATAGTCTCCATTACTGATTTCAGAGATGGTTACAGAGGATAATGGGTGTGAAAGAACCTCCCAGATAGCAGAATCAGGGTAGATCAGATGGGCCAATCAAGGGACTTACTTTCTGTTAGGGCAGGGAATCTTTGCATTTGCTGTGGATCAGTGACCACTATTTATTTCCCTTTTCTGACTTGGAGTTTTTATTGTGGTTATCATGTCTTTTCCACACACCAGTGCATATTGGGTGTCTTAGTTTATAAGTCACTCTTCCAAAAGGAGCCATATCCAAACTTGATGGAGAGGACTGTCTAACACTCAGAGATCTTGGATTCTGAGATGGGTGTGGTAACTTGGTGGGAGGTCATATTGGTTCTCTTTGGAAGGAGGTAAATGTGTTCTTATATATCAGAAGAGTATATATCAATATTTGGGCAGTCAGAGAGTGATTTATAGAAAAGCTTCCTAATTGGCCTATGATAGCCATTCTCTCAACCTTCCTTTTAGGAATAGAACTTCAAATTTTAGTTAGGCACATGGTTATCAAGCTAGAAACAACATTTTCTAGCTGTATGTAGGTGGGCCATAGAGCTATGTCCTGGCCAATGGGATGTGAAAAGAGATGATCTGTGCCCTTAAGAAGATATCATCACTTGTCCTTTCACCCTTTCACACAAGCTGCAATGTGGTAGTAAGTCATTTGACAGTGTGGTAGGGAGCTTCATTTAGTAAATTTTCTTTTCAGGGTCTTGGCAAATTTTCTTAAAGGGCCTGATAGGAAATACTTTGACTTAAACACCATAAAGTCCTTGTCATAACTACTCAAATCTGCCATCATAGTTCAAAAGCAGCCACAAATAATACTTATACAATTGGGCATAGTCATGTTTCAATTAAACTTTATTTACAAAAATAGGTGACCAGTGTGTCAACTATAATTTTTCTATCCCTTATTTGGTGGAACAATAAGATAGGTGAAATCTAGGTCCCTGCATGACACCAAGGAGGAAAGCCACCCGACATTCCTCCTCATCTACTAGTTCAGACTTTTATGTGGAGAACTAAGCCTTTTTTCCTTCTTTCTTTCTTTTCTTTTCTTTCTTTCTTTCTTTCTTTCTTTCTTTCTTTCTTTCTTTCTTTCTTTCTTTCTTTCTCTCTTTCCCTTCTTTCTTTCCTACTTTCTCTCTCTCTCCCCCTCTCTTTCTTTCTCTCTCTCTTTCTCCCTCCTCCTTCCCTCCCTCCCTTCCTTCCTTCTCTCCCTTCCCTTTTTTCTTCCTTCCTTTGTTCCTTCATCCTGTTCCTTCCTTCTTTCCTTCCTTCCTTCCCTCCTTCCTTCATCCTTTCCTTTTTCTCTCTCCTTCCTCCCTCCCTCCCATCTCTCTCTCTCTCTCTCTCTCTCTCTCTCTTTCTCTCTCTCTCTCTCTCTCTCTCTCTCCTTCTTTCCTTCCTTCTTTTGAGTGAGAGGGAAGGGGTAGGGAGAGAGGGAGAGAGGACAAGCAGGCTCCATGCTCAACACAGAGCCTGATGCAGGGCTCAATCCCATGACCATGAGTCAAAATCAAGTTGGATACTTAACTAACCAAGCCACTCAGGTGCCCAAGTAAGTCTTCATTCTTATTTAGGTCACTGTTATGTTTATTTCTATTAAGGTGTCCAAAGTAATATCATAATACAAATATATCTTGCTGGAAGAAATCCCTAAGTGATCCACTGGAAGCATTATTACTTTATTTTAATCATTAACCCATTTCTAGAAAAAGAAATGAGACTGGGAAAGTAACTTTCTCAAAATCCCATTGGAAGTCTATGATGGTACAGGGAAATGCTCCCATCTCCTGTGATTCTGAAGATGTCAGTTAGAAGTAGCAACGAAGGTAAAGTTTCTTTGTTTTGTTTTGTTTTTTATTTATATATTTAAAAAAGCATTTTTAATGTTTATTCATTTTTGAGAGAGAGAAAGACAGAGCACTAGTGAGGGAGGGGCAGAGAGAGAGGGAGACACAGAGTCTTGAGCAGGTCTCAGGCTCTGAGTGGTCAGCACAGAGCTGGACACGGGCTTGAACTCACAAACTGTGAGATCATGACCTGAGCCAATGGTCAACACTTAACCAACTAAGCCACCCAGGTACCCCTCTTTGTTTTTGTTTTTAACCCAAAACCATTTTGAAAGTGGTTAGGAGATGTTCAATGACTGCTAAACCGTTTATTAACTAGTAAAGATATAATGAATAACATTTCATTAAATGCATGTTAGTTGCAGGCTCCTACCTGCAATTCTGGTTAAGCATAAATATTCTAAAGGCAGTGTACTTGTAAAGGAGATTCCAGTATGTTGCATAACATATTCCCATTTTACCCATCATTCAAGGCATTGTATGTACTATTATCAACTTCCCTAATACCTTTATTTATTCATGATCAATATGGAGTTGAGAATATTGCAATACTTCTTTTCATGCTGCTGATAGCCCACTGTTTTCTGAAGAGCAAGATAAGATAATCAAAACAAAATAATTGGTCATTTTGACAATATTACTAACTGAAGTAGGAAGTTTGGGGGAATGGCTTATAATTGTTTTTGAGAAAGTTTATATCAATTGTTCATATGAAAAAGTAGATCTTTGGGGCACCTGGGTGACTCAGTGGCTAAGCAGCTGATTCGATTTCGGCTCAGGTCATGATCTCATGGTTTGTGGAATTGACCCCTGCCTCGGGCTCTGCACTGACAGTGAGGAGCCTGCTTGGGATTCTTTCTCTCCCTCTCTCTCTGCCCCCCCTTCCCCACACTCACTCATGGTCTTAAAACAGGTAGATAAATATGAAAAAAAATTTTTTTAAGTAGGTTTTCAAAGTAATCTTTCTCTGGTTTGATTTCTCTCTTTAGTGAAAGTATCTATGTGTTCTCTTTACGTTCTTTGTAGTAAATACTTTCATTCATTTGCTTTAGCTCATTCATTTCTTTTGGCTCCATTGTTTTATTTTTATTTAAAAATTTTTAATGTTTTAAAATTTATTTTTGATACAGAGAGAGAGCATGAGAGGGGGAGGGACAGAGAAAGAGGGAGACACAGCATCTGAAGCAGGCTCCAGGCTCTGAGCTGTCAGCACAGAGCCCGATGAGGGGCTCGAACCCACGAACATGAGATCATGACCTGAGCTGAAGTCAGATGCTTAATGGACTGAGCCACCCAGGCGCCCCTTGGCTCCATTGTTTTAAAAGTGCAAAGTGATGCATATATTGCCAGCTTGGAGTTTTGCAGCAGTAGGTGTGGTGCAAATGTCATGTTTCTTATTTATGTGTTATTTTCTAAACATATTCAAGGCAGCGCCCCCGCAGACAGCCGGGACAATAATGCCCCACCATGACAACAGAGGAACAGTGCCAAAGCTCAGCAAAACATTTACTTGGCTGGGGAGAGAGAATAGAGGCTTTTCACAGCCCTTTGGAAATGCTAATAAGGTCTCAACCTTGAATCATGTTTGCTTTTTATCTGGGAAACCCTTTCCAGTTATGATAACATCTGTGTAAGTAGAAGGAAGAGCTCCCAACTTACAAGTGTATCTCTTAGCAGATTTCTGAGAAGGACAAGTCCAAAATCCAGGTGCTTCCTTTTCACCTGAGAGAACAGTGCATTTGGGACATTTAAGGCCCTTGATCAACTTCTTTGCGTCCTTAAACTGAAGACAGTCTGAAGCTTGGCAGGCATAGCCACCAGGGGTGGTGGTGTGTTAAAGTGCATGAAATACATTTGCAATGTGTAAACAGTTGACTCAGAGCTTAGATTTTGTTCTCATGAATAGCTCTTGTAAGCTTCCCTGCCATATTTGTCTTCTGTTGCATACTTGGAGAAAAATATTATTATGTGATAGCTGAATTTAAAGACCCACATGAAACCAACTAAACTCAGCCTTCACACTCCCTCTGATATCTGACAGTAATCTTCCAAACACCTTGGCAGAGAAATACTCTTTAAAAGTGGCTGTATTAAAATAGGCCATGCTGTAATGTCCCACAACACATGAAGATTTGAATCTGGGTTATTGGGTGGAAGCTCTCTGCTCCTTTTCTCTGCCTCATCCTTTCTGGAATAATTATATGGATGATGCTTTTCATCTGTGATTTATCTGTGTTTTCAGTGGCATAAATCCCATGAAGAGATAGGCCATTAAGGAATTCTAAAAGGCAACAGTTGAAAATATCTGTTTGAAAATTTCCCTTCCTTCTTTGCTGTTTCTGAAAAACTTAGGAACTTGGGGAGTTATATATAATAAACTAACTCTCCTTTTGAGCATTTTTAGAGTTACTAATTTATAGGCCAAAGAATTATATGATACTGTTTAATATAGTGTATTACAGGATAATACAGGATCATGGGAAACCTGAGCTGTATCATTGCATAGCAATGCATGCATTGCATAGCAAAAGGCCACCTCTTGGTTATGATTTACTGCCTTAAAATTTATCCTTTCCTATAGGAGAAACAATATTATTATCAGCCAGCTCCTTTGAATGTTTACTATTATTACTCCTTAGTACTGGATGTCAGAGAACATTTTTCTCTTTAATATTTTCACATATACTCAAATAATAAGAAAGGCAGATGGAATAAAAACAACATAGAGATATTATTTATTTGTCTAATCCATGTGGCTTAAATAAACATAATTTAGTAATATGAATAATAGTATAAGTACACTTAGTAGTCTCCGTAAAAAAATGTTGAAAGTTGTGTTTATATGGATTTTCAAATTAAAGTGATTTAGGGACCAAAGAATACTTTCATAATAAAATCATTTCTCAGTGTTTCAACAAATCAAACTATATGTATGTATCTGTATGTAAGTAACAGAATGCTTATTGTAGAAAATGTGGAAAATTTTTAAACCTGACATTTTATCAGAGATTGCTACAAATATTTTCTTTCCAGTCTTTCTAAAGAAATGCACACAAGCATTTTCTCTTTTACAAAATTGATATCAAAATCTGTATAAATCCAACAGTGTTTACTATGTTTTTCCTGTCACCATATGATATTTTCTACGTTTAATTCTTTCTTAAAATATTACTTGGTAACATGATCTTAAAGCTTAATCAAATACCACAATTTAATCAAATTACTACTGTTGGACATTTAGATTGGCCTCAATTTTTCCTTTTTATAACAACATCTAGCTGAATACTGTTGAACATAAATCTTTGGATGTATCTTATATCCTTAGGATAAATTCCTAAATCTAAGGTTAATGAGTTCAAAGCTGTAGTCACCTCAATTTTAATGGATGAAATAATGAAAAAACTTGTTATTTTCAAGTTTATAGTTCCTTTCAGCTTCTATGTGTGAGAAATGAATGGCCTAACAAAATAGTATTGTTTTCTTAAGACAGGGAAAAGTTCTTTTGGGTAGTCCAAGAAATGAAACTTTATCAGTTTCAGGTGTTGGTGATTTTGTAATTACAAATATATGTGGGGAACAAACTGTCATGGATTCTCCTGCTGCCGTGAATGCACCATTACTTCATTCACAGCTACCCACGTGCAGCTATATTATCACTCGTGTCATTTGGGCAAGGGTTTAGAGGGTCGAGAAAGAGACAAAGACTGGTGACCAAAGATAGATTAGGAATTAATACCAAGTCAGGTATACAAATATTTGATAAGACATTCTCAAGTGTGGATACCTTTTAGTCATTAAGACATGACCCTGGGAACAGATTGGTTGGTTGTATTCTTCCTCAATCATTTATAGCACACACATGCACACGCACGCACACACACACACACACACACACACACATGAACGCACACATAACCAAACATGTAACTGTGTGAATCAAATTATTACTAAAAACATTTATCTTAGGGGTGCCTGGGTGGCTTAGTTGGCTGAGCCTCCGAGTCCTGATTTCAGCTCAGATCATGATCTCATGGTTCTTCAGTTGGAGCCCTACATTGGGCTCCACGCTGACAGTGCAAAGCCTACTTAGGATTCTCTGCCCCTCTCCTATGCATGCATGCACTCTCTCTTTTTCAAAAATAAACTTTAAAATAATAATTAAAAACATTTATTTTAGAAGTGGTACTATTTTGAGCACAAATGTAACTCAAAGGTAGTGAACAAGAAATAATCAAAGGCATTATGCATTGAACCCAGGCAGATGGTCTAAAAGCTATTTTGTTCTTCCATTGCTACTTTGGGAAGGATGGGGAGCTTTTTTTTTTCAGGGATAGAGAACCAGAACCCAAGAAAGTTGTCTGTTATTACCTGGGACAGTTTCTCTAGTGGTAAAAATCCCTTTGAAACTATTCTTTTCCATCTAAAACCTGAGAATAGGCATAAGTAATTTCTCCTGTCTAATTAAAACAGAGATCAGAAGGATAATCGAAATCTTGTGTGTCACAGTGTATGAGAGATGAGATGGTCAAGGATGAGCCCAGATAGGAAGAGATGATAATATTAGGACCAAACAGATGTAATCACTGTTGTTACTGACCCTTTCGTCCTCTGGCCAGGGCTTGGGTCTCTTGCTGCAGTGGTTTCCACATCTGAGCATCAGCCACAACTGGGGTGTTAACATGTTCTAAGTTGGAATTTGGGGGGTTGGGGCTTGAGATTCTATCTTTTAAAAAAGGTTTTCAACTCAGATTAGGAGCTGCTGTCTTGGAGTTTTATAACTCTTAATTTGTGAGATTGGTGATGTTGGACATTAGACCCAGTAAGAGTTTATAAAATATTAGAAATATTTTGTGTATTCATGTTAAAATTTTTTAACATTTATTTATTTTTGAGAGACAGAGAGACAGAGTGTGAGCAGGAGAGGGGAAGAGAGAGAGAGGGAGACACAGAATCAGAAGCAGGCTCCAGGCTCTGAGCTGTCAGCACAGAACCTGATGCGGGGCTCAAACCCAAAAACCTTGGGATCATGACCTGAGCTGAAGTTGGACACTCAACCGACTGAACCACTCAGGTGCCCCTGTATATTTTTACTTTAAAAATCTCCTTTAAATTGTTCTACTTTTTCATATTTTATGAAATATATAACATATGAGTACATATTACATAATTTATAAATAAATATTTATATGGTGGGACTTACACTCAAATGTTTTACTAATAAGGTTGAGCAGTCAAAACAAAATTTGAAAACCACTGCCTTAGAAAGCTGGGAAAATTAAAACTTAGCCTTAAGAAGCAGGTATTCAAAAAGAAAGTTTGGCCTCCGGAAGCAGATGTAATGGACAATATACTTATAGAGTCATTGGTATTTTAGAAAATGACCAATCCAGACAGGACAATGGTAAAATGCCACGAAAAGGAGGAAATGGATAGGAACTGGAGCTCTGGCTGCTGATAGCTTGAGAGGCAGTATGACATAGCCAAAAGAGAATATAGGCTTAGAAGTCAGCAAACCTGACCTGTGTTACCCTACCTCTCGGTCCCACTTTCCTCATATGCAAAATACTTAACTGGCAGGGATGATTTAAGGATTAAATGAGATAATGTATGTATTTAACAGGGTTCAGCACATAGGAGGTGCATTATAAAATAATAGCTAATAGCTATTATGGGGCACCTGGGTGGCTCAATTGGTTAAGCATCTGACTCTTTGTTCTCTCTCTTGCTCTCTCTTTGCCCGTTTCCTGCTCACACTCTCTCTCTCTCTCTCTCTCTCTCTCTCTCTCTCCCTCTCCCAGCAAATATATAAATTAAAAAAAATGATAGCTATTGTTATTGCAGCTATATTTGGGAATTGTACCACTTATAGAGGCAATATAAGGCAGCAGTTGATAGGCTCCAGAATCAATTAGCCTGAGTTGGAATCCTGGCATTGCCACCCATTGACTGTGTTATATTGGACCACGTCATGGTAATAATATTAATAATACCTATCTTCTGGGGTTGTGAGGTTTTAAAGAGATTATATATGTAGGGTATGTAGCATAATGTCTGGCTGATAATATATGCTTAATAAATATTTGTTGCTATCATCATCATGGTCATCACCATCATTGTCATTGTCATCATCGTCATCATCATCATCATCATCACCATGTTTGAACCAGGTGTTTTTGAAGGGAGAAGGTACATGATAATTAAACAATTGTAACTGTATGGTTAAAATTCTGTAATTAATACCTAATAAACTGACCAGTAAATCTGTTGGTATGGTTCACATACAACATTGACTCTTATATGTTTGAGTATACTAAATTTATCAATGGGGCTTGTGAAGAATACACCTGAGTCCCATTTTAGATTTCCTGAATCAGATGGAGCCCACACAGCTATATTTGCCACAGGACATATGAGTGATTCTGATACTTAATAAACTTTGAAAACCAGTGATTACAGTGTTCTCCTTTTAATAGTTTTAGTTCTCAATATCTTCAATTTCCTTCAAACCCCAAGGAAATCATCCAGATAGTGTTAAATTAGAAATGTCTTCATGATCCAGTTGACCATCTGATTATTACTTGGTGCCTAGAAAATTGTACTCTGGATTTAGACTATTAGGCCACTGGCTGAGAGTTTTAAAATATTTGCCTTTCATTTGGAGGTTACATTTTTATTTTCACTAAACTACTATCTTCCTTTACTTTTGGAGATAAATGAAAATATTCTTAACCAGGACTGAAAGATAATTTAGAGATTAACTGGTCCAATGTTCAAACTGCATTGATTAAGAAGCTATACTTTCCCTATATCGACTTAGTAGCAAAACCATCCTTAAGATTCTGTTTCTTGATTTCTGGCTTTGTGGTCTTTTTGTTACAACACCCTACTTCCAATATTTTGATCACTTGATTTGGCACAGAGAAAAGGCAATATGTTCACCTTTTGGAACTCTATTTTTTTAAAGTCACTAAAAGCATCACTTACCAACATTCTCCTATATCTTTGGAGATATGAAAGGCCTAGTACTTTCAAAATGAGAAGAGTACTCTTGAAAAACTACTATGAAGTTTTCTTTTATTACTTGTTCTCAATTTTTAGCTTCATTGTCAAATGAAAATAATGGAAAATTACTTCCCATTATCACTCAGTCAGTTGAGGTGATCAATATAGTTAAAATACACCCTGACATGTGCTGATGCTTTAAAGTACTATGTCACTGAAAACTTTTGACTCATTTGCATTTATCTACTGGGAGTAACTCCCATCTAACAGTGGAAGACAAAGCTAACATGGTATCCATGGTCCATCAGTTGTCTTTAAGTTCTGTTGTTACTATCTCATAATGTAGTCTTTCCCCTTTATAAACTTATGAGGTCATTTAAGCATATAGAAAAGGTAAAGAAAATCATATGACAAATAATATATACCCACTATCTAGCTTTAAAAAGTCTTAGCATCTTACCATGTTTTTTTTTTTTTTTTCAGATCTTTTTGTTTCTTTTTTGGAATAAGAGTACCAAAGAGTAGGATATAGTTGAAGTCCCCTGTCTATCCTTCCTCTGTCCCTCTCCTGTGGTAACTACTATCGTGAATTGGTGTTTATCATTCCCATGCCTGTTTTTTGTTTTTGTTTTTGTTGTTATTTTTCCTTTTTTTTTGTTATGCTTCTTTTTATTATATGAGTTATGCACCCATAAAAATAGGTAGAATTGATTGCATGACTTTAAACATTATATAAACGGTATACTGTACCTAAAGTCTCCCAATTACTTTTCTTTTTTGCTTAAGATAAAAAGATTCATCCATGTTGATAGGTGTTGCTCCAATACATTTATTTAAATTGTTGTATAGTGGAACAAAAAACTGCTGTGTAGTGTCCTAGTGCTTAAGTATACCACAATTTACTTATCTATTCTTCTGTTGGTGGATATTTAGGTTTTTACTTGATATGTTTCCTTGTGCACATGTGTGGGAGTTTTTCTATGGTATAAATCAAGAAGTGAGGTATAGCTTTAATTTTTTTAGTTATTGCCAAATTGCTTTCCTATTTTTTCCACCTCTTCAATATCACTGGATATTATCGGCTTCTTAATTTATGCCAGTCTTTATTTCATTCATCGTTTACATTTCTCTGATTACTAGTAAGATTGAAAATCTCTTCAGATGTTTATTGATCATTTTTTTAAAATCTTATATATTTTTTCTATGAGTGTTAAAGTTTTCCTTTTCATATTAAAACACTTAAACTTCTTGGACCTGATTTGTACACTTGTGCGTGTGTGTATGTATAGTGTATTTTTTCTAAATGTAAAACTACTCATACATGTTCTTTGTGTTAAAAAGTAAATCCATTTTTTAATTTTTTCTCTTTTTTAAAAAGTAAATCCTTTAGGGGCATCTGGGTGGCTCAGTTGGTTAAGCTTCTGACTTCGGCTCAGGTCATGATGTCATGGTTCATGAGTTTAAGTCCCTCATTGGACTATCTGCTGTCGGCACAAAGCCTGCTTCAGATCCTCTGTACTGCCCTTTCTCTGCCCTTACCCTGCTCATTCTCTCTTTCTTAAAAATAAATAAACATTTTAAAAAAGCCATAAAAAAGCAGATCTTTTATAGAACTGGTGGAGTTGCATCTTTGCAGTCCCACACCTTGTACTCTTTGATGATTCTGAAATTGCCAACTGCCCATCATAACTCTGCATCAAAAATAATTTTTTACATAGTTACCATTTTATATGGACATGGAAACTTAAGCCAGGTATAGAAATTTCTATAATCGGCTTGTCACTTGGTTTAATTATTTGCGTAATACCATAAATATTTAAATTTAAATTTGGGTCCCTTAGTGTCACTTAAAATAATTTCACAAAGATTACACTTTCATGTAGCATTGAAAAGAAAAGTTACTGTGTATTTGAAGGGCATGAAAATATGGGATATCTATGGGATATACATTTTTTCAGGGAACAAAAGTTTGTCATTCTAAGATTGACTTGCTGTCCATATTTTCTTGGTCAGCAAAAACCAAATGCTTTCCAGGTTCCAAGAAAGGGAGCCAACCACAAATACTTTGTTTCATTTTGTCAGTGATGTGTGCAAAAGAATTATGTATTGTGGGCCTAGCAATGCAATTACAGGCAGTAGAAATTGCTAAATATAGAAAAAATTGGTATCACTGATTCAGACATCATGAAAGATTTGGACACTAAATATATGTCAAAATTTTCTGGATAAGATTCAAGGAAAGCTTGAGTTTTCCAGTTAACATCCAACTAAGAAAATAAAAACAAATGTAGAGTGCAGAATACATCCTGGTATTCTTTAATTAATCTGCTTTGAAATTATTCTGTTAATCCTAAAAGTGGTAAAGAGGATCAGCAAGTATTATGCCAAATCAAGGTCACTGATGCCATGTATCATGCATGGTATGATCACTGTAAAAAGTGATTTGGAAGTTTGTAAATAGGAAAAGTCTTTAACTTTGACTATAATACTACATAAAAAGGTGTAATTGTATGGATAATATATACTGCTGTTTAGTAAATATTTTGGTGTACATTTAATATATAGAGTTTTAAATTTTTTTAACTTTTAAAAAATGTTTATTTTTGAGAGAGAGCAACGGAGGGGCAGAGAGAGAGAGGGGGACAGAGGGCTTGAAGCAGGCTCCATGCTGATAGCAGAGAGCCCAATGTGGGGCTTGAACCCAAGAACCCTGAGATTATGATCTAAACCAAAGTCCAACACCTGACTGAGCCACCCAGGTGCCCCTATATCGGGATTTTACAAAAAACTGCAGGGCCGGTGAAGCGTCCAGCTTCGGCTCAGGTCATGATCTCACGGTTTGTGGGTTCGAGCCCCACATCGGGCTCTGTGCTGCTGCCTAGTTCAGAGCCTGGAGCCTGCTTCAGATTCTGTATCTCCCTGTCTCTCTGACCCTCCCCTGCTCACACTGTCTCTCTGTCTCTCAAAAATAAATAAAAAACATTAAAAAATTTAAAAAACTGCATTATATTGGTGGTCTCTCTGATAATTGATGTCATTTTACTTATTTATTTACTGTTTTTAATGTTTATATATTTTTTGAGAGATAGACAGAAAGAGTGCAAGCAGGGGAGGGGCAGAGAGAGAGGGAAACACAGAATCTGAAGTAGGCTCCGGGCTCGGAGCTGTCAGCACAGAGCCCACTACAGGGCTCGAACTCACAAATGGTTAGATCATGACCTGAGCAGAAGTTAGATGCTTAACTGACTAAGCCAACCAGGTGCCCCTGAGGCCATTTTAGAATGAAAGAATTTGAAATGCCTCTTTACCAGGTATGGATCAAGACTCTGTTGGCTACCTCTTGCTTTTTCTTGGAGAGAACTACAGGAAAGGGATAGAGGCCTTACCTTTTTTTTTTTATGTTTATTTATTTTCAGAGAGAGAAAGGGAGCAAACAGATCAAGAACAGAGAGAGAGAGAGAGAGAGAGAGAGAGAGAGAGAGAGAGAGAGAGAATCCCAAATATGCTCTGCGCTGTCAGCGCAGAGCCGAAGGCATGATTTCACTAATGGTGAGATCATGACCTGAGCTGAAATCAAGAGTTGGACACTTAACCAACCGAGCCACCCAGGTGCCCCAAGGCCTTGTCTTTATCTTACAACAGAGGAGAGACTATAAAAAGAACTGGTTTGGACTTGGTGAAGCTGAGTTCGTACTGTTAATGCCTAAGCTGTGATGTTATTTAGGAAAGGAATGACCCAGACTTTTGAAATGTATTGAAGTGATTATCCTTGAGACTCTCAGAGCAAGAGCATACCTTTGTGAGTTGGGGGTAGTGGTTTCCATGATGACAATGTGAAATCCCTTGTCACTCCTATCAGAAGAAGCATTTCCTGGGACTGGAAAAAAAGGCAGGACATGGGTGAGCCTTAGACTGAAGGCAAGAGAGAGAATTCTTCTCTAGCTGGACCTTTTGACATTTTGTCTAAACTTTCTTTATAGACATGCCAGTACCTACTAGTGGTGGGGGTGAGCCAAATCTCGCCACAGGAAGGCAGCTTGAAATCTAGGCATGGAGGTACCCCGAGGGTCCCTGAATGTTGCTATCTGTCCAGAAGGCTCTGGGAGAAACTGTATCTTATAGCAGTTGTAAATTACTTCCGGGCCAGTGTTTCAGATATTGATGTGCAAGAGATATTTTGGGAAGATTTTTATAGATGCAAATATCTGAGACCCACCTCCAGAAATTTTAATTGAATAAGCGTGAAGCGGGGCCCTTAACCTTGTTTATAACAAATATTCCAGATAAGTCTAATGCATTTAGTTCACATTTTAGGAGATAATCTTAGGCTGTTTTCCAGTTGGCTATTTTTGAATCTTGGCTGAAGTCTTGTTAGAGCTGCAAGTCTGCTGTGACAAAATACCAGAAGGGCCTGTTACATACTTAAAAAGATGTGGCAAAGGGGAGGGTGATGCCCTATCTCCAAGGCCAGAGCAATAGGAGTGGTGGCGGTGACCAAGCTGAAGAAAGCCATGCTTAGTAGAATGGCTGTCTCATGAGGGACATCATGAGAGGCAGTGGACTTAGGCTGCTGGAGGAGGTGACAAGGTTGAAGTCTGCAAGAATTTTTCAGGGAAAAAAAATAACAGGAAATAATTTTGTATTCAAGAGTCCACATGGTTTAGGGTAAAAGGGTTTGAGAGCATAGAGTGGTTTCCAAAGGAAGGAATCTTTTTCTCGCCCTATACCACACCCAGATGTTAAATAGCTAGCAAAGACTGACTTCAGTCTCCCTCCAGGGTGACAAGGAGGAAGAAGAGACAGAGCGTGACAGTGCTGCCCTGGGGAGTCATTCCTGTCAGCCAGAACTTCCCTGGTAGCTCCCAGTGGTGCTTCTGGTCCTGGGGACTTTCTCAGATTTATATGTTGGGTAACCATCCCTCACACCACTCCCCACTCTCAAGCAACACAGTGACTGGAAACCTCAGTGTCACCTCCAGAGGGCGCTTGGGTCTCTACCAAAGCCCTGCATGGCCTTACCAGTTAGGGATTACACTTATCTTCCACGAAATTCCTTTTTTTAAGATTACACAAGAGAAGTAGGACTCTGGAGTCCTAATCAGTGTCCCGTATTCTCTGTATTCTTCAGTGCCAGGCTCAGGGCCAGCTTCTCTCCCTTGGCTCAGGAAACATTCTTGAATTTTCCTTGGGTACCCCATTCCCAGCGTTCTTCCTGCACTATAGAGTTTGATAGTAGAACCCATCACTTTCCCTTGGCAACCCCATCCTCAGGGGTCTGTTGGCTTTGGCAACAGCCCTAATTAGCTCTTTCAGTGTTGCCCCAAGTACAGGACCATAGAGGCAGACTGGACTCAGGAACTAGTCTAGGGATGGATCTCAGAGAACCTTAAGGCAGATTTACAGACGAAACCTCAAAAATCATCCTCAGAAAGCACCAACGATATTAATTTCTTTTTTTAAAATTTTTTAAAACATTTTTTATTTAGTATTGAGAGACAGAGAGAGATAGAGCACGACCATGGGTGGGGCAGAGAGAGAGGGAGACACAGAATCTGAAGCAGGCTCCAGGCTCTGAGCTGTCAGCACAGAGCCAGACGTGGGGCTTGAACCCACAAACTGTGAGATCATGACCTGAGCTGAAGTTGGACAACCAACTGACTGAGCCACCTAGGCGCTCCAATGATATTAATTTCTAATGCAAGAATAAGTGAAAAGTTTTCTGTGTTAACCCCAAAAAAGGCAGTTTTGACCTTTTGTTCTCAATAGATTGTTTGCTTGAGTTAAGAAATGTTCACATGGAATAGTTGTCATTAATATGGGTGACCTAAAGGTTAATATAGCTTAGGGAATGCTTTTCATTGTTCTGTATTGTTGGTTTCCCTTTTGTGAAATTCTGTGGCCAGGGAACTGCATAGTTCCAGTCTGCGGTCCAGTAGCACATTACTAATTGCATTCTTTAAAATACAGATTTATGTTGGTTTGTTTGGCCATACCAGGAGAGAAACCAATGTAGGGGGTTATAAAATGTCAAGGTCATAAACTTCATGGGGTTTTCAGGCAAATAAGGAATTTTTATTAATTCTTTAAATGCAAATGTCCAGTAATATCTCCACTTGTCACACCCCCTGCAGTGCTCCAGGTAGGAAAGGATTTCAACCTGCTCAGTTGGGGGCCAAGTGGAGGAAAAAAAACAAAATCTGATTATTCAGAGGCTCTCTGTTGTCAAGTAGTATAGCTAAATATAAAACATCCCCCTTTCCCCCGACTCTGTCCTTAAAAGAACGTGTATCAAATACAGATGCAAAACTAGAAGAATCACTCTCATATTGTACCCCCTGGAAGGACATATTTTAGAATGAAATCAGCAAGTACCTTGGCAGGTACCCAAGATATCAGGTAAATTGTTAACCATCTGACTATTCTTTTACAAGAGCAAAATTGAGTGTGATATTAAAGCAAAACCTCTTTATTTTAAACTAGTGGTTCATAGTCCCATTTTTGATGCCCCTAAATACACCTTCCTAAGACCTTTTAAAAGTGTGCTTTTCTTTTTTTCCTTTTTGTACAATAGAAGCAAAAATTCAAATCTGGAATGACAAATCATCATGTTATCAATCACCTTCCTATTCTGGTCAAGGGCATATTAGGTTACATGAAAAAGATCCTAAATCTGTCTTCTTGTGACTAAGTCAGCATGGGATGAAGTTTTCATACTCTACCACATTACATAACCAAATATTATTCCTGACCTGGGTTTTTATTTATAATCACACAGTAGAGAGTTAAAGAAGATTAAAGAAGGAAAAGGTTGCTTTATACTAGTAATTTTCAATCTGTGGACTCAGGACTCCTGAGAAACTGGGGAATTAGAGACAGAGTTCTCTAATCAGTGAAATAGTACTGTGTGTAGATCAATAAGTATCAAGTCGTGCATATACGTGCGCTTTATGAGGTTGGGTGCCATATTGGTTTTCACCCACCTCAGTGCCTTAGACACATTAGGCATTCTGTAAATAAATAAATGAATAAATGAATAATGAATATTATTTTTCTAATATATGTGCATGCTATCATGATAAATAAAGTACACATTTATTTAAAAAGCACTACTAAATAAATATTTTCTTATCATGATTTCTTGTTTTTTACTATGGTAAACTATAAATAACATAAAATGTACCATTTTAATGATTTTTAAATGGACAGGTCTGTAGTACTAGTCATCATGTTTCTTAATGGATATTAAGAGCACAGATGCCAACCTGGGGGTCATAGCTAACCTCCAAAGCAGTCCTCATTGTCCTACCAGGGTTGGAAACCACTCATGTTCAGTTTTTCTGATAGAAAGTTATCTCTTCTTGACAATTTCCAGTGTCATCCATCTCACCCCTTCAAAGAAGCTGATAAAAGGGTTAAAAAATACCTTTCTTAAGTATTGAGTTGAAATCTATCTTCCTGTACTTTCCCATTGGTCTTAGTGATTCTAGTTTGAAGAAACAGAATCAATATATTATGCCTTCTTCCAAGGAACAGCCCTTATCAGTTGCCAGGTTTTCAGGGGTTTTTTTCTTTTAAAGCAACTTAGTATAGAATCTGGGTCGCATCTAAGCAAAATTCCTCCTTTTGAGATTTGAAATTGAAGGATTAAAAATTGTGCTGCTTTCTCTCAGTTCTAGGCCTTACCAAACATGAATACTTATAAATAGCATTTGTAGGTTGAATGGACTGGGCATGTCTTGTCCACACTCCAAAGACCAAGGCCAATGGAATAGCTCAGCCTTGTGCTTGTGCAGGAAAGGCCTTCCCCAAGACAGAGCCTCCTTTACTTCTCCTGTCAATACAGATGAAGGACATACTGGGATACCATTTATCTCTGCCCTCTTCCCTACAACCAACCTACCATGTAGGAGATTTGGAGCTCCTTCCCCCCTCCCCAAGCCTTATATGTCCCAACTTTTTTTAAAAGATTATTTATTTTTGAGAAAGAGAGAGACAGAGCCTGCGTGGGGGAGGGGCAGAGAGAGAGAGGGAGACACTGAATCTGAAGCAAGTCCCAGGCCCTGAGTTGTCAGCACAGAGCCTGACACAGGCTTTGAACTCATGAACAGTGAGATCATGACCTGTGAGATGATGACCTGAGCCAAAGTCAGACATTTAACTGACTGAGCCACCCAGATATGCCAACGTTTAAAAATGTCTTTGAACCTAAAGCAATCATTATCATTTCTTTTTCTTCTTTTCTCCCCTTTCTTCTATTTTCCTTTTCATCAGATATTCGGGATATTTAAAAACAAAGCAAAACAAAAATATTCTTTCTTTCTCCTATTTTCTTCTCTTGCCACTGTCTTTTCTCTCCACTATCCTGCCTTGTGTCTCCTTTTGTGGTTTGTTTGTCAACAATAGCATCTTTCTGAATTATCCATCTTAATTAAAAGTGAATGTCAGTGTTAAACCAGACCCCTGGCTTCACATTTTGATGAAGAATCATTAAACTCAGAACACAGTGGACCTAGTGCTAGGTCATACTCCAATGAATGCCCAAGATAGGGTGATTATTAAGTGAAAGACAAAATGACAAAACAAGCTAGTTGGGGTTGCCAGTCCATACTTGGCTGCCTCTTGTGTTTCCCTGATTACCAGAGCCAGAATTAGCTATGAGTGGGAGACTGTGCTTTCTTTTTCCAGTTCCCACTCCATGTTGACTCACATGGACATTTCAAAAGAATCCCCAAGTCCAAAATAATTTGTAATGAATACAAACACCTCATTTATAATTTTGGCCTTTTATTACAGTCTAAAAAGGATGTTGTATTTGATGGTTAAATAGTGTGGATGGGAACCAATATCTAAATTTAAGTTTTTGACTTGGTTCCAGAAGTCAATTCTTGGTCAAGATCTTGAAAATGTATCTCATTGGTAGTTATTTCTACAAGTGATCCTTTGACAAAACCTATTCATACCATGATATAGAATCAACAGGGGCTACATTTACTTTGTTTTTCTCCCTCTTATCTCAGAAAACCTCTTCTGCTCATTCAGAATTTATCAGTGTCCTTTTAATTCTTTTGGGTATTGTTCTATTGAAATTATTTGAAAGAATTGATGAAAGCCAATTAGCTCTTGTTAGGACCTCAGAATTGAATTTAGCTAAATTCAGTTGGGCCATCAGTTTTAAGAGCAGTATAGGCTTTCATATTAATAACTGACCCATCTCCTTTCACCAAGTCAAGAAATATTCTTGTCATTTCTTATCAACAAAGAAAAAATTTATTTTAGGTTTTTAAAAAAAATTTTAATGTTTTTATTTTTTCCTTATTTTGAGAGAGGGGGAGAGCAAATGAACAGGGGAAGTGAGAGAGAGAGAAAGTGAAAGAATCCCAAACAGCCACCATGCTGTCAGCACAGAGTCCAATGTGGGGCTCCAACCCATGAATTGTGAGATCATGACCTGAACCGAATCAACAGCCAGGCACTTAACTGATAGAGCCATGCAGGCACCCCAAAGAAGAATTTTTTTATTGCTCTTTAACAGAAAACAAGAAATTCTATTAGTGTTTTTTTCCCATGGTGAACATCTAAATGCATATCTAATGATAGATCCCAGAGAAATCTAGGACTGGAAGAAAGCCCTCAGATCTTATGATCTATTTCATGATAGTACTTTATGTCCATATTTAAAAATCTAAGGCCAGGTCCTTACCATATTAAATGGCATTTTCTCTACAAGTGTTGATAGTGTTGACTGCCTCTCTTAGAAGCAGAAAACCTCCTCCTCTCTGAAAGCACTTGGATGCGATAGTGCAAAATGTAGGTTTGATGTACTTTGCATATGGAGGGACTATTACTGACCTGCCGTTAATAGAGCATATCTTTCAAATGACAGTTTTTTCCAAATCCAAACATGGGTGGGGGGGAATAGAAGAAGAAACTGTCACAGATAAAAGGGGACTTGAGAGCCTTATCAGCCAAGTGCAATCTATGGGCCTGGTTTAGATCATGATTTGAGCAAAACAGTTGTAAAAAAGATACTTTAGAGGTAGCTGAAAAATTTGACCATGGACTGGATTTGATGATATTAAGAAATGATTGTTAGTTTCATTAGATATGTTCACTGTATTGGGTTATGTTTTAAAAAAAGTTCTTGTATGTTAGAGATGCAAACTGAAGTATTTATAGTTGAAAATGATAATATATTTGGGACTTGCTTTAAAATAATTGAGAAAAATAAGATTAAATAAGATTGGATAAATGCTCATTATTGAAATTGTATACATAGGTTTCTTTAGATTACTTGCTTTAATTTTGTGTATCTTTGAAAGTTTCTAAAAATACCAAGTTTATTTTTTAAAATTTGCTATTGTTATTATTCTAGAAGCAGAAAAGAAACATTATCTGGTATGGATGTTGCCTGTGTAATTTTTAATAATGATAAAATAATTCAATAATTAACCACTAAATTAAATACAATGGTGCTTTTTAAAATTTTGTATGGCTGATAAAATATAGTGATATTTTAGGTGCTTCACACATATCTCATATAATTAATAACTGTGGAGTAGGTTATATTATTCTCCTTTTGCAGTTGAGGAAACTGAGGTTCAAAGAGGTTGCATAGTGCAAGGTTAATAGAACCAGGTGGTGATGGAGGCCGAGATTTGGACACAGATCTGTCTAATTCCAAAGCTCATATTCTTTGCACTACTGTCCTACCATTCATTTTGTTTGTAGTTTGGTGTCTTGCTGGCTAGAGATATCCAAGTATACTGGCTAAGAGTGATTCTCTTAAAATATAAGCCAGTACGTCACTGTGCCACAAACCTCCCAAAGACTTCTCATCTCATATGGAGTAAGACCCAAGACGTTTATAGGATCCAAATGGCCTTTTATGGCCGTCTCCCTCTTTGCCACCCACTCCACCTCGTCTGTTTCAACTCTCTTTGCTAACTCTGCTGCAGCCACACTGGGGTCTTCAGTGCTTTCCCGTAAGTGTATGGAGCATCCTGCTTAGACCCTTCACTTGGTGTTCTCTCAGTCTGAAATGTTCTTTCTCAGATCTGACATGGTTCACTTTTTACTCCCTCCGTAAAAGACTCCTTCAGTCTTTGCTCAGATGTCTTCTTATCAGAGAGCACTTTCCTGACTAAGTAGATGGGCACCCCCACTGAAGTTTTTTCTTTTTTCCTACCCTTCTTTTCCTTCATAGTGCTTATCACTACCCGACATCATGCACTTGTTTGTTTCCCCTCAGTAGAATGTAAACTCAGTGAAGAAAGGGGCTTTGTTTATTCTCTACTATATCTCTAGCACCTAGAACAGTGCTTGATGCATAGTAGTTCCTCAGTAATATTTGCTGAATCACTAAATGACTCTCTGCCTCATCAAAACAGTGATCTGAGTCACCTGGTCACATAAATCATGCCCAGGCTGGGCAACCTGTGGGGCTGAAATGGAATCACCAACAAAATCAGCACATCGTCTGACATCCTATGTTACGATGTGGACATTGTAGAAAGGTTAGCATTGCAGATCCATCATTTCCTAGCTGCCCTACTGTGAACAAATTTCTTAACTCTTTTTAGTCTTAGTTATCTTATCTGTAAAGTGAGATAATAATTATTAGACAATTATAGGATTATTAGATACTTATGCAGAATACTGACCAATCTGTCCAGTTTAAAACTTTTTATGGTAAGTCAGAAGTTCCTTGTTAAGTTCCAAAAACTTTCTTTGCTTTCATAATTCCAGACATCTGATCAGGCAGCCAAGAGCTCTGAAAGGCTTTTGGCTGGAAACTGAGGATTTATGAAAGCCAATGTGCTCTCTCTCTTGTTTGAGCATGTAGATGACATGGAATAACCCCTCTGATTTATTGAATTAGCTTTTCCAGTATTGTTTATGCAATCACATGATCACTTCTCAATTTGATAAAAATTACTTCATAATGGGGATTAGATAGTACAGAAATGACCTGTTAGATCATTCTCTCATGGAGAATGGTCTCTGCTAGATCTATCACATTCTTTTTTTTTTTTTAACCAAAAATCTCTAAGATGCCAACTTTGCACAAAGACTTACTGTTGTTATAATTTTCCAGGACTTAATAAATTAGCCATTGTTATAAGATAACCTCAAAACATTAAGAGATCCTGGCTGGTTAAAAAAATTTTTTTAATGGAGCAAAAGTATGGACACATTGGTAAGAAAAAATTTTTAATACCATGTAGTATTTTTTTAAAGTTTGAGTGGAAAGTGGTATAACCACAGGAATGTACTTTAACAAAAGCAATACACTAATTAAATAACACACAAATGTTGTATTGTCTGGGTATTAATGCTTGAAGGTCATGTCTTAGTTTATAATAGTGAAGGGAATTTATTAAGGGAGGATTATTTGACAGGAATCTTTCTGTCCTACAAGTTATGTGTAGGTTAAGATAATCAACAATTCTCTTTTTTTCTATATGAGTAGAACTACAAAGAAGACAACTCTCTGCATTTATACATTCTTATTATGTGATGATATTTAACTCACAGGATCTTGGGAAGAAAAGAGAAGAAGGAAGAGAAGAGGAGAGGACTGTACTCATGGGACATTAAGCTGGGGGTTAGTGTTCTAGTTAGTTAGCTATAGTAAGGGAGACTTAGACTTGGGCAGGTTGCTGGGGTTTAATACCTAACAGAGCAGGAAGCAAATGAGCGCTGAGCCATGTGGCACTTTTTTCCTGCCATCTCTAAACAAACATAGCAACAGTCGAAAAGCACAAAGGTGGGTCTGGCACATGGAGCTGGGTTTCCTGGTGACTTTGTGTCTTGGCATTTGGTCTGTGTTTACAGTCTAAGCAACAGATATAAGGTTGCTTGACCTCAACAGATATGAGACCCAAAGGAGGGAAGCACAAAATAACGACCATAACATAAAGGTACCTTTCACTCAGAGGTTTTGGGGGGATACAGGAGGGATGGAGGAGTCAGCTCTACTGCATCTGCTTTTGGATCATCTGTAGCCCAGGCTTGCTCCATTCAGCAGTCCAAGCTCCCCAGTGTTGCTCCATAATTACTGGAGGGCAGTGAGGCCTATGAAAAGCATGTGATGTAATCACCCTTTCAGGGAAACCTGTTGGGATTAGTGATAATAGCTGGGTGACAAGATCTCCTTGATATTGGGCATAAAGAAGGTGCTCAATAAATATTTGAAGTGACGTGACTCTGACACAGGCTTTAGTCATGGGCTCCATTCCTTTACTGATGTAACCCAGGCTGTCACAGGTCTATGTTGGAGAAACTAAGAGATATTCAGGGCTGGTTTTCTCATGTGTCCCTGTTTCATCTGGGGGTGGTATACAGACAGGTGAGGGTCATGGAGGAAAGGCCAAGAACACATTTCAAGGCATGAGGCCATGTTTTGTGTCAGAGACCCAAATGACAGAGTCAAGTGGCAGCTTTGCGTGTGACCGTGGTTGTTCTTTAAGATAGGTTTCCTACTATGATATTTTGGGGCCTTAAACAAGTTAAATTCAAAAAGGTTGTATGGAGAAGCTATGAGATAGAATCTATGTGAGCAATGGGGATTTTCAGTGGAGAAAATGCCATGAGCCACTCTTTGACAAATGTAGTGTAGAGCCACTCTAAGAAGTGTAACTAACTTCTGAGGCAGCAAAGGACATTAGAGTTTCTCAGAGCTTTGCCATGAGGGGGTTGCATGGCTGAAGGGAGCAGCACGGATCACAGTCTTGTACTCTGGCCCCTATCAGACCAGAAGAGTAATTTAGTCTAGGTATTACAAACTCTGAAGTAATCACATAATGAGATATTCTGAGAGCAGAAACCAGAGTTGAAGCTACTTCTGAAGATGCCTAATGTAATGTGAGAACAAGGCAGCTCTGAGTGGCTCTGTCATCAGGTGGGCAGCATAGTTACTCTTTGCCTTATTTCCAGAGCAGAGATGAAGAGACCACAAAAGGATTCTATGGCCGTAGCTGTAGCTCGAGCCCAGGAGTGGTGCAATGGGAGCGAGTTTATGTGTCACGGTCAGTTTCCTGGTGAGCACTATGGCCAAATGAAATCCTACGGAGGTCAGAGAAACAAATATTTACTAAATGGTAGTGACTGAGAAGAGTTAGCGAATTTCCAGTTTTGCCATTTTTAGTCTTTCATGAACAGTGCAAATCAGGGTTAAAGCAAATATTTGTTTCTACCTAGTCTTTTGTGATTTGAACACTGATGTCATTGCTTCCTAATTTCCAGTTTTATGATTTTCTCCATTCCCTGCTAGGACCAGTCAGCTAAAGACTATTTGGCTAGCAGACAACAGGAAAATACTATGCATAGCAATTGAAGAAATATGTGTTAGGGGAAAATATCATGGCCCCATAAAAATAACAGGGGAAGTCCTGGCATTTATCCAATAATGACTTCTCATTTTAAACCATAACTCATTTCAAGTAACTCTTGTGTTCTAGAAACAACACCTGTTAATCTTTCTGTAGAAAGGCATGAGAACACGTAGCCCAGGCATGAGAACGTAGGAAAAATTTTCCAAGCCAAATTACTATGAAATACCAATGGTAATATTTCACTATGTGGGGCATTTGTTGATGTATTTGCCTTTTAGGCTTCTTAGAAAATGGTGCAGATTGAGCCACATAGTAAACAAATTGTTTCAGGATCATTGCTTGCTCACACCCTATCCCTACCTCAACCCCCTGCTAAGAGTCACTAGAGGCGCCAAATGGGACTCTAAGTAAGAAGAGCATTTGCCCAAGATAGATATCCCTCAGAGGCCAAGCCTAAGATGAGGAGGACGAGAGCCTACACTAGCAAGTAGGAGGCTACTATCATGTTCTGAACTCCATGAGCTAACTTTCAGTGTGCTCTGGGAGAATGGACGGGATGGGCTGGCGGAAGGAAAGCACCAGGAACTCGGGGAACAGGTCTGAATAGCAGCCCCCTGGAATTGTGAACAAGTCAGGCTGTGGTTTCATGCTGCCATATGAAGGCCATTGGTGGAGGAGTTTCCTGCAAGGACACAAAGGGAAAGGTGACACTTCTAAATGAGTGAGTGCTGAGATGGAAGGGGAAGGCAGAGGTTAGGGCCCAGATTTTGATTAGAAAGTTATCATAAGTCATTTAAGGCTAGGCAGGCATGGAGGAAGCAGGCAAGAAAGATTTTAATAGCAACAAGCACCAGGGACTTGATCTAAGGGAATCTAAGTCTCTCTGAGAGGCGAGGGTCTGGGCAAGAGGTCTGAGCAACAGGTCTAGGTAACCTGTTTCTTCGCCACCAGTCTCTTCTCTCAAATCCATTTTACACTGCAGTTAGAAGCAAAACTTGGTATATATCACTCTTCTACTCCAAAAGCTTTGAATGGCTCACTGTTGTTTAAAGAACCAAGTTTCAGCTCCCTAGGCAGGTGTTGAAGAACTTCAACAATCTGGCCTTAAACAACCTAATAATTAATCACTCACCATCCTATTCTCACTGTTCCTGACAGAATGGTGATTTTTAAAAAAATTGTCCAAACATAATTTGCTTTTCTGCTGCCCGAGAACCCAGGATGAGACCGTAGGCTCTTAACCCTCTTACCTGTCCCAGCATCCTTTTATGGAACACCTGGATTGC
The DNA here is from genome assembly GCF_006229205.1 of Suricata suricatta. NCBI lineage: Eukaryota > Metazoa > Chordata > Mammalia > Carnivora > Herpestidae > Suricata > Suricata suricatta. The sequence goes on along the minus strand of NC_043709.1, from coordinate 24,181,688 downwards.
TGGGCCATGTTGCCAGTTACCACAGACCTCTCTGTTCACATCCTATTTGATGTCTCAGTAACATTTGACAGTCTCCTTGAAACACTGTTCTCTCTTACCCCTCTCATGTTCTCTTAGTTATTCTCCAAACTGCACTTGCTCCTCCTAAATCCTTGCTAGCTTTTCCTCTTCTAGCTGAGTGGTAAATGCTGAAGTACCTTGGGAATTTGTGTGAGTCTGGCTCTTTTAACTATCTATATTCTTACCCTGGCTGATCTCATCTCTGGCAGACTAAGTTATAGACCCTAATTTCACACCCTCCCGCCCCTGCCAATTCTTGCAGCTAGGATGTTGTCACAGGGAGAGTCTTGGATGTGTAACTTGCTTTGGGTAATGATATACTGCTGAAAGTCAAGGCGTATCATGTGTCCAGGACTTTAAAAAATTGAGATATAATTGACACATAACATTGTGTTCTAGAAATAACACCCAACCCTGTGGATAGAAGTGGAGATACCTGGATTGAACCCCAGCCAATCTGTAGATGTGAGTAAAAATAAGGTACTGTTGCTTTATGCCACTGAGTGGTGGGAGTGGTACTGTGGCAGTAATGAACCAACATATAATCTATTTACTTATGACTTCCAAATATAGACATTTAGCCTTCCGCCTCTCTTCTGTACTCAGGGCTTGTACATCCAGCTGACTATTTGGCATCTCTACTTGTTGTTTAATAGGGATGGGACTCTATATTCATCTCTAACTTTGCCTTTTCCTATCTTAGTATATACCATTATCCTTCCAGTTGTTCAAGCCAAAACACTGGGAGTCATTTTTGACTCTCCTTTCCTTCACTTCACACATTTAATCCTTTAGCAATCTCTGCGTCGTTTCCTACAGAGTTCTGCATATAAATACATCCACTTTTCTCATCTTCATCAGTATACCATCTTTTGTCTAGAAAAGTTTGGTAAATTTTTGGTTGTGTTTTCTGCCTTTACTTTTATCCTTTCTTCAACCCATTTCTCACATATTGTCTGGAGTGATGTTTTAAAAGAGTAAATCAGATCCTTCCATTTTCCTCCAGGTGCTACTCATCATTACTCAGAATAAAATCCAAACTCCTGAAGCTTCTCATGTTCTGGCCCCTGTCTGCCTCTTCATACTCACTTTATCCTCCTCTCTGGCACCACTGCCACCTTCTTGACTTGAAACAGTCCCAACTTATTCTGACCGAGGGGATGTTGTACTGGCTATTTCCTTTAGTAAGAATGCTTTCACCCATCTATTTGTTTGGCTGCTGCCTCCTCACTGTGCAGTTTTATCAGCTTAAATATTACCTCCTCCGAGGTGCCTCCGCTACCCACTTTGCTTTAGGGAGCCACTCACACTCGCCCTCCTGTCTCCTGGGGGGAATGCCTGCAGCCTTGTGCTGCCCTGTGCTCCCTCACCGGAGCCTCTGCCGCCTCAGTTGCTGTGTGTGTTCTTGGCAGCCGGTCTTCAGCTGTCAGCCCTTTTAGGGATTGCTTCAGCTGCGGAGCGCAAGGCCGCCCCCCTTCCCAGGGTGGCCCACACCCCATCGGGTAGAGCGGTCAGGACCGCTGTGAAGGGTCATTCCTCTTCAGCAGGTAGGCTCAGGCTGTGGTTGGGTCTGCTTTGCCACCGTCTTCTCCACACACCATCCAGTTTTTTTCTCCTCTCTCTCACTGATGCTGGTGTTACAGACCCTCCTTAGTAAACACTTTGAATGCCAAACTCTACCACGGTGTCTGCTTCTCAACACCAGGGAGCATTATTTTCTTCATAGTGTTTAAAACTACTTGTAATTATTTTATCTAATCATCAGGAGGTTGATTGTTTCTCCTACTAGAATATAAGTTGCAAGCACTCAGAGACCTGATTTCTTCACTATTTTATCCCCAGTGTCCTGAAGCCTGGAACATTATCATCATCATAACAGCAAACACCTAGCATTTACTGTATGCCAGGAGCTCTTCTAAACACTTTACTTATGGGGCTTCTGGGTGGCTCAGTCATTTAAGTGTCTGGTTGTTGATTTTGGCTCAGGTCATGATCCCACGATTCCAGAGATCAAGCCCTGCATCGGGCTTTGTGCTGACAGCATGGAGCCTGCTTGGGACTCTCTCTTTCCCTCTCTCTCTCTCTCTCTGCTCCTCCCACTTTGTTCCCTCTCTCTCTCTCAAAAAATAAATAAATAAACTTTAAAAATATTTTACTTATATTAATTTACTTCATCCTCTCAGTACTGTGAGTTAGTTCTATTATTTTCCCCATTTTACCATTGGCTAGCCCAGGATCACACAGCTGGTGACAGAACCAGTATTTGAACCCAGGCAATCAGAGTCTAGATTCTATGTACTTAACCAATCCATTATGCTATTTTTTTTGCAGCAGCTGTTTAATAAATGTGAATGATTGAATAAAGAAAAAACGAGTAGTTGGGTATGCTTTTCTAATTTGGGGATATCACCTATTTATTCATTTGACAAATATTTTCTGAGCACCTACTATATGCCAGGAATTATGGTATGCACAGGGTATGCAATGTGAATGAAATAGATATGATCCCTGCCCTCAAAAATCTTGTACAATCTAATGAAAGAGACTAGATTAACAAAATTTGAAAATAGCAAATATATTATTTGCTGTCACTTTCCCGCCTTCTAAGGTGGTGGTCTAGAAGTATAACCACTATCATTGCTACCCAAGATGTCTGGTTTCCTTTTCAGACATATCCTTTCAAGCAATCAGAGTACCACCCATACCTGTTCTATAGGGTATACTATTATATAATGGAGCCGTGATGACATTTCCTACACAATGACTTTTTAAAAAATATTATAGTTATTTCTTAGTCACAGTAGGGAGAAGAAAATGGAGATGCTAAGCTCCTATTGCTGATGGAGCCTAGCTCTAGGAAGAGTTACCAGGTCATTGCCTTAGAACTCAGTCTCTGAGTCTTTTCAGAAGAAAACAAGAAGGAAGAGAGAGATCTATGGAGAAGCAGGGCATTTGGTCACCTCTGCAGACTGGAAAGTCACATGTCGAGGAAGAAGTGCTATAGTGTGGTGACTAGGAGCACGGAGTCTGGGGATCAGACCTGGGCTTGTACTCTCATACTGCCTGTAATACAATTGCCTAGTTGCCTACTTAAGCTTCCTTTTCCTCATGAGTAAAATGGGAATAATAACAGCACCTGCCTCAGAGGTTAGCTCCAAGTTGTTGTGAAGATAATACATTTAAAGCAGATCTCAGTAACAGCAGTATTTGGATTTCAGGAGAGTCTGGGCATATGAGTCATCACAGTTGTTCTAAAACCACAATGTAGAGTCTATCTCCTCTGCTTAGTGAAATCCCAAAGCTGAGAGGTTATTGATATATCCAGGTAAAACCCTCTTCTCTCTGGTGTTTTTCACAATTTCTCATCAAGGGCCTCCTCAGCATCGTTTATTTGTAGTTCATTAATAGTACTTCTCCCAGGGTTACACACTATTGCTTGTCTGTGTCATTTTCCCAACCAACCTCTTTGCTTGTTTGAATTGTATTAATCTCCTTCCTTTTCCACCCCTCAATTTTTGGGATGAGGGTATGTGCCTTCTATATTGAAGGAAATGCATATTGAATTTGTGGCCCAGTGAAGAAACAGTTTCTCTTGCAGAGTGTATTATCTCTGCCATGTTATCAATGTCAGCGTTTTTGACTCCTGGTAACAGTAGCCAAATGTGTACCAATTGAAGATCCTCAGGGCCACTTCTCAATGATGGGAGAATTTTTTTCCTTTCTTAAGAAAAATTAGAGCAACTTCTTTTGTTTTTCTGTTTATTTTTCTTCCTTACTTTGTAGAGAAAGAAAATAGCAAGGAAGAGTTAGGAGGTAAGCAAGAAGTAAGACATCTTCCTAAATAGAATCACAGATGAGAATGAAATTTTCAGGGGAGGTTCAATTAAGAGTGATTTGGGGAAAACACTTGGGCCTAGAATAAAGCACAGGAACTTTTGGCTTTCTGGACCTTGAAAAGAATGAACACTTTTTCTATAATAGTCATAAGACTTCATGGATGTAGATTTCCAAAGCTTATGGAATAACGTATTTTGCAAAATTTCCAGGTCACAACCAATTGGCCCAGTGCTCTAGAATAGCAATGCTTTGTGTTGAGAATCTTCAAACTTCTGAAATCTGTCATTGCTTGGGGACTGTCAAAGTCTGAGGATAATTCACCAAATCCTAGATTGACTTCCTATAGAATCAGCTTCTGGTTCATGATAAAAATGGCAGGGAGTTGAGGTGCCTGGGTGGCTCAGTTGGTTAAGCATCTGACTCTTGATCTCAGCTCAGGTCTTGATTTTGTGGTGGTGAGTTTGAGCCTTGTGTTGGGCTCTGTGCTGGGCATGAAGCCTACTTTGTAAAAAAGGCAGGGAGAAGATTTGCTGTTAATTACAGGTCTTGTTCTAGTAAATGTACAAAGCACACAATGATGACACTGGAGTTTGGACATGAGTGGAGGGACTTGAATTCTTTCACAACTGGAATGTGCTGGAACTTCCCAACAGATTGAAAGAATGCCTAGAATTTCGGTTTCTATTATGGTCACTGTTATTTCTCACAGAAGCAAGTGAATCTTCCGGAGCTGCCCTGGTTCCAGTAGATGAGCCCGCAGCAGGCTCCTGGGGGAGCAAAGCTGGCCAGTGCACCATGGCTTGGGCACTTGGGGATCCCTGTGTTTCTCATGTATAAGTGTCAGACAGAACTATTGTAAATCTTTAAAGCCAACAGGAATTTTAAGGAATACAGCACAGAGCAGGACCTTGTCAGCTCCATAATGGGTGGTGGGCGGAATTCTGCTACTTTCTTCCAAGTGTTCAGTATAACTCAACGACAGCAACAAAAAACAAACAAACAAACAAACAAACACACAAAAAAACCCCTCCTTCCTACTTTGTGGTCATTATCCAATTATAACAGCTTTTCACTTGGAAGAATTTTTTTAATTTATTTCCTTCAATTCATCTGGGGCATAATGGTATTCAGTACAGTCAGGATGATGGGTGTAGGGCATTGAATTTTCCCTCAGTGATGGTAAAAGAATATTCCACTTAAACCATTCAGGACAATAAATGCCTGAAAAATAAGCCCTATATTGTGGAGAGAGAGTAGGAATATTACAGCTATCTCCTGAAGTTTACCCTCCCACTAGAATGTGAGCTCTAGGAGAGTAGGGATTTTGTTTTGTTCACTGCTATATCCCCAGGGCTCAGAAGAGTGCACAGTGCATAGGAAGGTCATAAGAGGTATCTGTTAATACATAAAGATCTACAATCCAACAAAGATGTTGAAAAAGAAGCTTAGAACTTTAAAGCAGCATTATGCAGTTAAAGGAGCATAGGATTTGGAATGAGATGGACACCTGTTTTGGATACTTGGCTCTGGTAGTTACTGGCAAAACTAACGTGGGGGAGTTACTTCACTCTTCTTAACCTCATGTTCCTCATCCATAAAATGAGATAATAACACCTACTACAAAAGGTTGTCCTGAGGATTAACTGAGTTGAAGGTTGTGATGGTGTTGGGCACTTGAAAAATGCTGGTGCTACCCCTATCCTTTCATAAATCCAAAGTAAGATTTTTATATGATGGACTCCCTACAATGGGAGAATAACATTGGCGTGCATCTATTTATTACCATAAAAATAGATTGTAAAGAACTCTTCTTTATGTTGTAGGGTATTTATTGTTTTTTTTCACATGTGCTATTTCATTTTCTATTTAAAAAAGGAAAACACATTTCATAAAGATATTGAATGGGAATCCTGGAAAATCAACTATGGCCAATATGAGGCTTTACACATCACTTCTCAAACAGCTTTTATCTAAGCCTAGTAGGATAACATCTGGGGACCTTGGAACAGTCTTTTCTTTTTTTTCTTTATTATTATTATGTTTTCCATTTTAGAGAGAGAGAGTGGGTTGGGAAGAGGGGCAAAGGAGAGAGAGAATCTCAAGCAGGCTCCACACTCAGCATGGAGCTCATTGTGGGCTCAATCAATCCCACAATCCTGAGATCATGACCTGGCATCCTGAAATCAAGAATCACTCTACCAACTGAGCCACCAAGGCACCCCAAGAGTGGTCTTTTCTAAACTTGGTCTTCTTTCCTGAGACATTTGGTGAAATGTGTAAGATTCTGGAGGATTCTAATTAAGAGTCCTTGTAGATACTGGCTTAAAAAAATGTATTCCTTGTGTTTTTGCTTCAAACTGCTTAGTATAACATTTATCAAAGGCAAAGCATGTGCTGATAAAAATATCCATTTGTGCATTCTCAAATGTTATAAAAAGCTCTCTAGGTTGCTGAAGGTCACTGATGGGCAAGTCTCCATAAGTAAGAGGTTGGAGTTCATGTGTGTATGCAGCATGAGTAATTCTGAGCTTAAGGAATTCTATTTGGTGTGATGTAGTGAGTGTACATTTCCTTAATTTGTGTCTTCATACCTATCGAGGAAAATGTAATCCTGGCTTGTATTTCTTGTTTACAGGAATGGGAAAGAAACATGTGAAGTCTGTGTGGTTTACTAGTTTAATTGTGGCTTGAGTCCTCATTTCTGAGACAGGGTAAGATATACAGTCCCCCATGTTTTCCATCCCCAATCCCAATGTCACTGCTTTTTCACCTTTCTCTTTACTTCATAAGCCTCGGACTGTGGTACAATCAAGTGTGTCAGCAGGGCAGGCACTGCCTAAACAGATATTAGGAAGCTGCCTAAGCAGCCTGATTTATGAGGCATTGAAAGGCACATGTGACCAAATATATCTCTTCCACCCATCTGCCATCAGTGTCTGAAATTCCTATGATGAGAATCACCCATTAAAAATTTTCTGCCGTCACAAATGGTTTATTTGGGCCAATAAAAGCACTGTGTTGGGGAGAAGGAGAGAGGTGGGAAAATGGGAAAGTCTTTCATTAGAATGATTTTATCTTCTGAACCTCTCAATCTCTTGGTCAAAGGTAGCATCTTGGCAAATTAATATTCTATATAAGGCTGCAGGGGAAATTGGGAATTGGGAGTCTTGTGGAGCATCTTCTTGTACTCTCTGAGCAGTATGAAGCCAATGTGCCCTGCAGAGGAGATTGCCCAAAGTAGATTGAGGAGCTAAAATATCAAAGACACATTTAGATATGTCACAATTCTATTTAAGGCCAGATTAGGAAGTAGGGTACATAATAGCTGAAGGTATCTCCTTTGAATTCCTTTTTTCTACTATCTTAGTTCTTGGGTGACCATACCAAGACTAATGATTCTTTGATTCATAAAAGAACATTTTGATTAAGGCCAAGTAGACTTATGACCAGAGGGAGATCCATTTGTAGAAATAGAACAAATGATTAATTCTACGACTTTGTTCAGACTACTCTATAAAAGTGTCTAGAGTAGTGTTTCTGGTACTTATTAAATTCTCCATCCTGGTCCCCACCAGACCTTCTGAAACATATGTTCTGGGGGAGGAGCCTGGACTCTACATTCTAACAAATATGTTTGCTGATTTTTATAAACATTATTTGAGAGTTACTGAGTTATTTTATTAACATGATTTGAGAGGTTTTAACCTCTAGATTAATAAGGTTAAAAGTATGAGTCCTAAAGGACAATTAAGCTTCAAGTCCTTCCTTCACTACTTGCTTGTTTTGTGACTTTGGACACATTATTTCACTCTCTGGTTCTCAGTTTCCTCATAATAGTAGTAGCAACTTTGCAAGGTTATTAAGTGAGGTCTGAGGAGGTAAGTCGTGTGAAGTTTAGCACGGCACCTGGCATCTAATAAGGACAAAAATGATAACCATTATTACGATGAGTATGTGTATTGAAAAAGACTCTTAGGCAATGTTTACTAACATTAAATATTTTGTGGAATATTTGCTTTATAAGAGCTAAATTTAAAATTCTGTTTCAAGGGATGCCTGGGTGGCTCAGTTAATCATCCGACTCTTGTTTTTTAATTTAAAACTTTAAAAAAAATGTTTATTTACTTTTGGGGGGGCATGGGTAGGGGAGGGGTGGAGAGAGAGGGAGACAAAATCTGAAGCAGGCTTCAAGCTCTGAACTGTCAGCACAGAGCCCAAACGTGGGGCTGAAACCTGTGAACTACAAGATCATGACCTGAGCTGAAGTCTGACACTTGACCAACTGAGCCACTCAGGTGCCCCACATCTGACTCTTGATTTTGGCTCAGGTCATAATTTAACAGTTTGTGAGTTCAGTCCCCACTTGGGCTCTGCACTGACAGTGTGGAGCCTCCTTAGGATTCTGTCTGTCTCTTTTTCGAGATAAATAAATAAATATTAAAAAAAATAAAAGTCCATTTCAGTATATGATAAAACCAATTGGTTTCCTAATTTCCTAATTACAATTACTTAAGGTTTCTCTGTTGCTTTATCCTCTTTAGCTTTTCTGTCTCCTCAAACATAACTAATAGCAAGAGACTTTGATGGGAAAATTCTGTAATAAATATTCAGAACTATCTCACATAAATCATGGTTAGCTAGCAATGAGAGAATTGGTTAACTGAATTATGTTCTACTTTGAAATATTTTACATATTCTTCTAGAACAGACCACCTGGCTCCTTTCCCAGCTGTTGCTTTCCTTTATTCTTATATATATATATATATATATATATATATATATATATATATATATATATTTAACACATTTTATTTTATTATTTTTTTTAAATTTTAACACATTTAAAAAATATTTAATATTAAGTAATCTCTACACCCAACGTGGGGCTCAAACCCACAACCCCAATATGAAGACTTGCATGCTCTTCCAATTGAGCCATCTAGGCATCCCTATTCTTTTATATCTTTATGCCTTGTTTCCTGCCTCTTGCTCTCTCTCCTTGGTTGACAAAGTGCCTACATTCTCTACTTTTTTTCCCTGTTTCCTTGTCTCTCTCTGGTGTAATTTCTTCTCATTCATCTTGCAAGCAGAATTACTCTACACAGCATAAGTCAGAGCTGAGAGAATTGATTTGAAATGCTGCTGAATTTCATAGCAGCTTATTCAGAGTTGGTACTGATAAATGCAAGAGCAGATATTAAGCCTAAATAAATCTCAGAAAGCCAGACCAAGAGGAAAATAGCAAAGGTAAAAAAATACTCTTTTTATTTCATTTGGTATCAGTTATGGTAAAGAGTATTATCCTATGGCAATGTGAAAATGAGAAAGTTAGTAAAAGATTATGTAATTGCAGGGGGGAATAATAGGATACATTATAATTTGGAGTTTGGAGAAGGAAAACTGGGGGAAATGACTTTCAGCTGTCGTTTCCTCAACTATGATCTAGAAGAAATAGCCAATGAGGAAAATGGTGCAGTTGACATCACCTCACATGAATTCCTTTCTATATGCCAGAATCCCCTTTTAGTGGTTGAAATATGAACTCTGGGAAGTAGAATTCATGGATTCAAATCCAGGCTCCACAATTGTCCTTGGACAACTTAGTCAGTCTCCCTGTGCCTCAGTTTTCTTATTTGGGATATAGAGATAATAATATCACTTACTTTACGGGTGCTTAGGAAGATCAACTGATAATAACACATGTAAAGCACTTAGAAAAGTACCTACCTTGAAGTAAATTCTCAATTATCAATCATCATCTTTCATATTTTTTATTTGCTAAGCTTGAAACCCTTGGTGGTATCCTGACTGAGAAGAAGGGGTCCAGGGATTTTCTGGGCAGACCAATTTGCTCATACTGTGAGACTTTTAGACAGTAGTTATTTTTCTTTCTTCGAAGCAAGGTTCCCTGCTTGGCTGATGGCTTATTTAGATAAGTATACTATGATATGATCATTTCTAATAAATCTTGGATATTTCTAGATTTATAAATTAACTCATTGCTCATGATCACATTTTGGAACATGGAAATCTACCTTTGACTACATGTTAAGAAACCAGACATGTATTCACTGTGTACTAAAACCTTCCCTTAATGGAATGTGCATCTCAATTCTAGAAGTATCCATTTGGCCCAGGGCATATTTCTTTCTCATGACTAGCGCTCTGCTTTTTTTGTTATTTGGCATATGTTACTGACAAATAGTAAAACTGGGAATTTGTCATTTAAAATATTGCCGGTTTCAAAACACAGTCAATAATGCTCAAAAAAGTAGAGAAATGTTTATATCCTCTCAGTGAAAGTGTAGGAAAACAAGGAAAAGGACATCATTTTTCAGAAAGTATTCTCAGACAAATAATTCTCTGAGAGACTTAAAATAACATCAGGAATGTAAGGCACACCCCTTTACTTCTATTCCATTTTTATCATATCAATCTCCCTTGCAAAATTGAAGTTGTTCATAAATATTTTCCTTCCAAACTGTGGGAAATAAGTCATGAGTAACTTTGGCTCTTTGATAAAGTTAGGTTAGGGGACTGCTTATCATTGAAACAATGAATACAAAAGCGATTCAGTCCTGGGGCCTCAGACAAAACTCCTCAATACCAAGGCGGAGCTCACACTCCTTTTTCTCAGACATTCCAGGGGAGTGGCTAACAGGACAGCCGGCACAAGGAATTCTCAAGGTTCTTTTTCCCACCCTTCAGAGTTGATAAGTCTCTGATCATTCAGAAAAGGATTTGTTCCGCAAGAACCCAAAGTATCCCAAAGAACTATGTTTACCCTAACAAGCCTTGCTTTCTGTTTACTATAGCCAGATGGACACTGCTTTTTGGACTCGTGGTCACCTCCCCACAGAATTGACTTCATCTGGTGGACACTATTAAAAGATTATCCTATTATTGAGAATTTCCATTGCATCAAATACTAAATATTAGCAACATTCCTTTATGGGGAAAGTGATGTAATAAGAGGGCATAGTCTGAGTTGACCTCAGGCAAATTATACAGATAGGTATGTGGAGATTATGTAACTAATCTGCTGACTAATAAAGCCCAATGGAACAGCGTAAAGCTCTGGGCGCAGAGACTTTCCCAGTAACTCTTGAAGGAAGTGTTCACTTTCATATAAAGCCATAGATGGAAATTTTGTTTGACTTGGTGCTGTGATGGCTGTTTTGCCAAGGAGGAGAAGATGCCAAGGAGGAGAAAGTGTATATAGGAAGTGTGGCAGAATGATGGAATAACGGAAAAGGAGTGGGTCCTGGGGCAGCTTGCTCATACTTTTATGGATGGGGGACATAGATTTTCTTTTTTTTCTACTTTGGAAGCCAAATGATGCTCATAAGGACTTAAAATTGCAGTGGAAGGGCTGCAAGTGACCTAAGAATGAAGATACTAAGAAACGATTATAACAATGATCTATTTTTTTGAATGTTGCCAGAAAAGGTGTTGAAAGAGCACCTGAGGAAGAAGATCCTAGTCAAAAAGGAATGAGAAAAGGTTTAGGGCTCAATAATTTGGCAAACTACTTAAAACTGAACTTTTAGTTATAACTATGATTGAACATACTTTATAAACAATGAATTAAATTTTAATTGTCAAATACATTACAAAAGTAGCACATGATCAATGAAAGAATATCAAGCAATACAGATATATGCAAATTAAAAAGTGAAAATCTCCCTTCTTCTTTCCATTACAGGGGTAAATATTGCTATAATCTATCTTTCAGGCCTTTTAAAACACTGTACATAATATAAATGTGGTTTGGAGTTGGCACTATTATTATAAGTATTGTTCTGCAATTAAAAAAATTTTTTTTAATGTTTTATTTATTTTTGATACAGAGAGAGACAGAGCATGAGGGGGGGGAGGGGCAGAGAGAGAAGGAGCCACAGGACAGGAAGCAGGCTCCAGGCTCTGAGCTAGCTGTCAGCACAGAGCCTGATGCGGGGCTCGAACCCACAAACGTGAGATCTGACCTGAGCCGAAGTCGGAGGGCCAACCGACTGAGCCACCCAGGCGCCCCTGTTCTGCAATTTTTTAAACTTAATAATATATTATGGACATTTTTCTACTTTTAAAATATAGACATTATTTGTTGTCTCTTTAATGGGTAATGCTTATTTTAAATAGCCTTTAAATAAAGGCTACTTGGCAATTCTGAAACTTAAGAAAATCTTATATTTGATGTGTTTAAAATATTTTTCTTCTTTTTAAATTAAAAATATTTATTTTTTTAAAGTTTATTTATTTTGAGAGAGAGAGAGAGCACGCGTATGAGCAGGGAGGGCACAGAGAGAGAGAGGGAGAGAGAGAGAGAATCCCAAGCAGGCTTTGCATTGTCAGTGCAGAGCTCAATGCGGGGCTCCACCCCAGGCACCCTGTTTATTTATTTTTGAGAGAGAGAGACAGAAAGCTCATGAGTGAGCAGGGAAGGGGCAGAGAAAGAGGGAGACAGAGAATCCCAAGCACGTTCCACATTACCAGAAAGGAGCCCAGCTCAGGGGATCAAACCACAAACCATGAGATGATGACCTGAGCTAATATCAGGAGTCAGTTGCCCAACTGACTGAGTCACGTAGGTGACCCTAAAATATTTTTCTTGATGTGCCGTGACATACCGACACTTTTGATAAGCTGTTTGTAAATGATACCCTAACAGATAGCATTCCACCTACCAGGTGGAATGAAAAGATAAGAAGCTGAGAGACATGTGACAGGTCATAAAAGCAGATTTCATAAGAGATTTCATAGCATAATTCCAATTCTAGAAAAGGTAGGTACCTGCATAGAAAACAGACTAGCGGCATAGGCACTCATATGCTAACGCTGTCATCATAGGATTGTTTTTTTTTTTAATATTTTATTTATTTTTGATCAGAGAGAGACAGAGCATGAGAGGGGGAGGGGCAGAGAGAGAAGGAGACACAGAACCGGAAGCAGGCAGGCTCCAGGCTCTGAGCTAGAGTCAGCACAGAGCCTGACGCGGGGCTCGAACCCACGAATGTGAGATCTGACCTGAGCCGAAGCCGGCCGCTCAACCGACTGAGCCACCCAGGCGCCCCATAGGATTGTTTAAACACAGGATTTTCCCCCCAATACAGTTTTCTATATTTTCAACAATGAGCTTTCATTGCTTTTTAAAAAAGTAAATATAGTATAAAAATGCATTGCAACTGATAAAAATTTATTTTTCATGTGACAGAAATTAAACCTGTAGCTTCCTCTCTATCTCTATGTTCCAGAGTAAAAGAGTCGAAATACTGGGCCCTTGTTTGATTTTTTTTTTTAAGTTTATTTATTTATTTATTTTGAGAGAGAGAGAGTGCAAGCTGGGAAGGGGCAGAGAGACAGGAGGGGGAATCCTAAGCAGGCTCCGCTGTGCTGTCAGCATAGAGCCCAACATGGGGCTCCATCTCACAAACCGGGAGACCACAGCCTGAGCTGAAATCAAGAGTCAGATGCTTCACCGACTGAGCCCCGATTTTCTTAGTTTAAAGAAATAGGTTTGAGTTCCTTCATTAAGAAAAGGTAATCCTTAGCATCATTAAAAGAGTGATCAGGAAATGAGACAAAAATCAGGAGATCATATTCCTTTATTACATATATGAAATATAAAAAAATTAACAGAGCAATATATATATATATTTTTGCAAGTCCACAGGACCTCAGGAAAAAAATATGTTCTGTATGTGAAGTTAATCTTACGGCACTGTGGTTCATGTTTTGTGTATTCAAGTACAGAAGAAACTGTATGCATTGTGGTTATGCATGGGTGCAGATGAATAATAATGAAGACTGTAGTTTAGTGAACTATCACGTACATTGTGTCAAAAAAGTGAGCAAATATAATGACCATATATTGTTAACAAAGATAAGGAGAAACCACTTCAACATTCAGGTTTAAATACTAAACACAAAAATAAAACAAATTCTGTGTCTACAATAATTTTTGTGGTGTTTATAGTGCATTGCAAATAATGAGCTTTTAAAAATTTAAAGTCCATTTCCTCTTTATCCAAGCATATTTCTACACTTATGATTTCTTCTTTCTCTAATTTTAAAGTCTCATCTTGTTTAGTTTTTAAGAAAGTTTTCATCATGGCTGGTATCTGTGGAATCTAACCTCTAGCCTGAAGCTGAGATTTGATATGCAAACATGTTCTTTTAGGTTGTATCTTCACATATTTTTTTCCCAAGTGTTCAGAGTTAAAACGTACAACTTGCTTTTGTCCACATGTAGTGGCAGTGCTTCTGTTTCAGTAGGTTTTCATACACACCCTTTATTTTTCTTTCTGTCAACAACAGTTTCCAAACTTTCACAACACAAGTGGTAGGTAGTAAAGTGCTTTATACAAGGAAATACTATATACATGTGGAGAGGTTCCATTTAACACCCCACAGACCAAAGTTCACACACATCACACAGAGGAAGGCTCTTTTTTAAGAAAAACCTTTTTTGATAGTAGGGTTGGGGAGTCCTTAAAATCTCTTTAATTATTTTAAGTAGCACAAATATAAGTAACAAATCTGAAGCCAGAAGGAGTCCTTGTTAGATGCACTGCCCTTAATGGATTACTGCTAAAATATCACACTGCTGTTAAAAATACTCTTAATAGTTACGAATTTAGACTCAGTCCCATAGAACCCAGGTATCAGCATAGGGTCTTTCATTTGTCTTTATGAAACAAACTGTGTTTAAATATGGCCCCAAAAGAGTCAGGTTAGACAGGTCCTATGCATTGGAACATTTCTATATATTTTGGCACTTTAAAAATTCCAGTTTCATTTTTGAGGTCTCCTTTCCATTAAGTTTGTGTTTTGTACATAGAGAAGTGCCATTATGTGTTATATACCTTTATTGCTACTTGCACTCTCTTTTTAAAATATCCATCACTTTTCTTCCAAGGGATGGCTTCCAGCGCTGGACAAAACTTTTCATATTCACAACTAATTTGCCTGTTCTTACATCTTCATGTCCTGCCACAAGGTACTCCAAACCTACAAGAGAACAAAGTTAGGGGCTATAGAGTATCGTAATTTATTGAAGGGGGGGGATGTGATGTCAGTAGTTTTATAGGCATGGTTCGTGCTTTTATATATATTTATAGTCAAAATAGGGACTCACAGGTAGTACAGCTGACACTTAGTAAGCATTTACTATGTGCTAAGTGGGTTACATGCATTATTTATTTAATCTTGAAAATAACCATATGAAGTAGGTCTTATTTTTCTTCTTGTTTCACAAATAAGGGGACTGAGACTCAGCAAAATTACAAAACTTGTTCAGTGTCTCTCAGTAAATAGTAGCACTCTGACTTAAGCTAAAGTCTGTTTGGCTGTAGAACTTTTACTTTATACTCTGCCACCCTTTATGGTAAAGAAGTGAGGATTCTGTGGGTGCTTAGCACACTGCTATAAATTGGTGTTTCTTGGAGACTCACTATGGATGGTAGTGTATATTGAGGATTTTATAAAAGTGAAAAACCATCTGGGAAAACATTGGAAGAGAGTTATGAATTATACAAAATAACAAGTATTTCCTATAGAACGTCAGTGTACTTTTGGGATATAGGATGTTTGTTTGTCATAGATTGAAAAAAATGGAGACTTCACTGGACCTAGTGTTGACTTTGTAATTGAAACTTCTCTTCAGATTTCAAATAACAATTTTCGGATAACACACAGAAAAATGAAAGGACAATCTCATTACCTATAGACTAAAAAAAGGCAGTATGTTAATCTTCTTTAGGAGATGTTTATAGTAATATCAATCTTGGTATTTTGAAATAATGTTCTTTAATATTATAGGGTAGAGCAAATAAGTAGTTATGTTTATAAAAAACAGCTTTCCAACATAAAGAGACATATACTTTAAAACTTAAGGGTAAATACTAGATGCTAAAATTAAACTGAAAAGTTAAACTCATGGCTTTTATGTATATATAAAAATTAATATATATTAATAAAATAATAAAAATAAGACATAGTAATATGTTATGTATATAAATTTTGTTTATTCACTGAAATGGCCTAAGAAAAGGCATCCTAATAGCAATGAACACCTATAATAGATATACTGTGGTCTCTAATTAAACAGATCTCACTAAAAACAAAATAAAACAAGGCTTCTCAGACAAATGCTATTGCAGGTCCAGGGCAGGGAGATACAAGGTAGCATGGGACACCCTATTGTACTAAAAAGCACAGAAGCTTTCAAAGATGAATGGGGATCAATTCAGAAGGTCATGGGAGTGGCAAGAAAGGGTTACAACCTGTTAAAGTTGTGATAATCTGAGCACCAAGGAACATAATAATTGGTATCTATTGAAACATCCCCAATCAACCAATATCCATAATTCCAAAATGATACTCAAAAAAGAGAAATCCAGAGAAAAACTAAATTTCATCTTTTTTTAAGGTTTATTTATTTTTGAGAGAGGGAGTGAGTGGGGGAGGGGCAGAGAGAGGGAGACAGCTATGCTTTGGCAGCAAAAGCCCAACTTGGGGCTCAAACTCCTAGAACGCTGTGATCATGACCTGAGCTGAAGTTGGTCGCTTAACACACCGAGCGGCCCAGGCGCCCCTAATTTGTCATCTTTTAAGGCAGTTGTTAAAACCATTACTTACTTTGAAAATTGGAAATTATAAGGAAAGAATTTAGCATTTATCCTGCCTTTTACAATAGGAACTGTATTGAATGGTAACCTAATAGCCCAGCTTTAAAGAGACAGAAGCATGTCAACTAATAACTGAGGGAAATTAGAAAAACATCATTTCTCAAACTCTGATGAAATTGTTGATTCAGGAAGATTACCATTTAGTGATAAAGTCATTAAATTAATAGTTAATGGGAAACTGGATGTTTGTATCATGTCTAAGTAATACCATGCTTATTATTTTCTAGTCTCAAAAGGAAAAACAAAACTGCCCAATCGAGAGATCAGACTGACATCATTCTAACCAAGGGGTCAAGTTTAGCAAACCTGATGGTAGCTATCCAGGGACTGTATGTCTTCTGATGTGATTCAACATGAAGTACGCACATAGCAATATCTCTAATGGTTTCTAGTCAAAATGTTTATCTTCAATCTATCAAGCTTTTCTTTAAAGATTACATAGGCAGTAAAGGGACAAGATAAATGACACCACAAGGAACCAACCAGACGAATATAGAAGGTAATATAATCCACAGGACCCTTGGCCTGGTTTCTTCAACACTAATAATTTTTTCAACAATAAATAAGGAACTGTGCTTGATTAAAAGAGACTTGAGAGTCTTAGAAACCAGATCAATGCATGATCCTGGACTGAACACTGACAAGGACAAACCAGTTCTAAAGGACATTTTGGGACCAATTAGGAAATTGGAATATGATCTGAATATTATAGTATGTGAAAATAAACTATAATTGAAGGCAAAGGTCACAACTGAATAAAGTAGGTTGCAGAACAGAGCATAGTGTGAATTTATTTTGGTTAAAAATTATAATATATACATGAACTGAGGAAGACCTGGAAGGATTTACACCAAGCTGTTAACAGCTGTTAACCTTCTGGAGGTAAGAAATGTGACATTTAAAATTTTCCCCTGATTTTTTATAATGGACATGTAGAGCTTCTATAATAAGAGGGTTATATATTTATTTTTAAATTTTTATTTATTTTTGAGAGAGCGAGAGAGAGTGAGAGAGTGAGCTGGGAAGGGGCAGAGAGAGAGAGAGAGAGGGAGAAACAGAGAATCCCAAGTAGGCTCTGTGCTGTTAGCACTGTCAGCACAGAGTGCCATGTAGGGCTGGAACTCAAGAATCATGAGACCAGGGAGCACCTGGGTGGCTCAGTCGGTTGAGCATCTGACTTCAATTCACATTATGATCTCATGGTTCATGAGTTCGAGCCCTGCATTGGGCTCTGTGCTGACAGCTCAAAGTCTGGAGACTGCTTCGGATTCTGTGTCCCCTTCTCTCTCTGCCCCTTCCCCACTTGTGCACTGTCTCACTCTGTCTCTCAAAAATAAATTTTTAAAAAAATAAAAAAAAAAAAGAATCGTGAGATCATGACCTGATCCAAGATGAAGAGTCAAATGCTTAACCAACTGAGCCACCTAGGTGCTCCTTAAGATTTTTTAAACTTTTAAAAGTAATCTCTACACCTAATGTGGGTCTCAAACTCACAACCCCGAAATCAACAGCTGGATGCTGTACCAACTGAGCCATACGGGTGCCTCAAGAGGGTTATTTTAAAAATTATTAAAAGAATTCAGCACTAAACTTAAAAACAGCTATGATGATGTTTTCAAAAAAAGAGAAAAAAGGAGACAATAATGATAGAGATTTTAAACACACTGTAGAGTGTGAATGTAATATGGATTATAAAGTATTAAAATTCTTTGAAGAGTGACCTTAGCTTCTGCGTGAAAGAGAATCTTAATATTAAATTAACAGTCTAATTAAAACATGATGGTCTTGATATAATATCATGTTTGTATCATACCTAAAGTAATAACATCTTCATTTAAAAACACAGTAAGTAGTTTTTAGAAAACGTCATTGCTAAGTCTAATATCTTAAATGAATTTACTTTGAAACTATAAATAGAGCAAATACTATAGGAGCTTGCCATTAATTTAAAGTATAAATATAAATTTGGGACACCTGAGTGGCTCAGAAGGTTGAGCATCCTACCTGCTCAGGTCATGATCCCCAGGGTTGTGGGATCGAGCCCTGCATTGAGGTCCACACTGAGCATAGAGCCTGCTAAGGATTCTCTCTCCCCCTCCCTCTGCTCCTCTCCTCTGCTCACTCTCTCTCTCTCTCTAAAATAAATAAAGTGAAAAAAATTAAAGTTTAAATATAAACTAATAAAAATGATACTGAATAAATCCATAAATTTTGGAGTTGCATCATGCCAAAAATTAGCATCAAAAACAGTATTATCTGTTATATCACTTACTAGCATTTACATTTTGCTTTCCTATTTTCATGCTTTTGACATCTACTTTGCTTTACGTTTGAGGGCACAAGGTATATTTTGTTTCCATAGAAAAAGAAAATAAATACTTTAGTGCTAGTCTTGATATCCTAAGTTGATTGATGAATGAGTAAATGTATGTATGGATGTAGGAATGAATGAATTTGCAGAGATGCCAATTAGATTACTCCTTTTCAAAAAAGTAGCAGAGGAAGCAAGTTGGCGTGTAAGGTTTCCGAATTTTCTTATCAGCTTTCTTTGGCCTTAGCTATTGAACTTATAAAAATGGAAAAACAAAGTGAAATGAAAGAGTGTCTGGTTTTGCTTTGGCAGGTTCCAGTCTTTTCTTCAAAGCAAGTAAACATGTTTTTAAGAATTCTTTGAATAATTGCGCTTATGTTTTCAATTGTGATGAACTCAGTTGATTCTTTGACTCTGGGAGAAACATGATTAGGAAGTATACTTCACTTCCTGGAGGGTGGCTCAGATGGTCAAAGGTTTCTTTTTTTAATGTCTTATTAAAAGACTGGGCATATTTTTTTTCTTTTGCCAAGAGAATAGAAAGTGCTTATAGGAGGAACCTCTACATACGGATTATTAGGAAATAGAACTTAAGTTAATGACTCTTAGTTTCTTGTATTCAAAATCCAAGGTTCTGATTACTTCATGTGTTCTTTGGAAAAGTATTTATTTATTATTTAAAACATCCTCTTTTCCTTTTTTTAATTAAAATTTAAAATAAATAAAATACTAAAAAGGTATAAAAGGATGTAAGAGATTAGTCAACAGGTCAAAATGTCAACAGTTTTATATTACTTTTAAATTGTTTAGGGGGGAATCTTTTATTGAGTGTTTCTCTTTTTCTCTGCCAGTCAGTTATCTGTTTCTCTCAAAATGATTAGTCAAAGATTACAGTAACTTCTTATTAACATAACTGGGGTTTCCTGTACATCTATTTTAAAGGAATTAGATCCAGAGCATAAATTATGCATCTGCTTTAGCAGTGCCACTAACATACAGATGGCAACTACATAAAGTGGAAAATACAGAGGATTGTTTAAAAAAATATTTGTTTTAATAACTTACTCTCTGGGTACTATGTTATTTTTTATTTACCAACGGTAGGTACTAGAGATGCTGTGATCAAAAATCTACATCCCATCCTCAAATTTAATGAAGGAGACAGAGAAATAAACAGCTTATGACACAGTATGAGAGTGTACTTGTAGAGCATAAAGGTAAGAATGCCATACTTACTCTTTCGTCTCTACCACCGTAGTAACATTTCAAGGTGCAAATTTCCCTTAATTTCCAGTGTTCCTAAGATTCTACAGTGTTGTTGTTGTTTTTCCCATTTCTGCTGTTTCTAATTTGAAACCAGAATGATCATTTAATGAAAAACAAGATGATGAGAATTTGAGAGTTGTTTTCTATCCAGGAGAAACAGATGCTTCTCATGCAATTGTAAGAATGAATTCAGTATTATTTGCACAGATGGAATTTTGCATTTGAAGTTCCTTTGGGAGCAAATTCTACCCAGGGCACTGTAACAGAACCTAGCTTTCAGATGAAGTATTAGTGGTAACTAAATTGTGAAAGTGTTTTCCATGCTACTGGCACCTGGAACCAAGCTGAGACTTCTCTTTTAGGACAGAAATTATTATATTGCTGGATTTTAAAATATTTTAATTTTTAGAACATGTGGAAGAGAAACAGTTTTTTGATGTCAGTTCAAAGAATACCATTTGGATTTTCCCCAGAATTCAGGTGGTGAAAAGGAGACGTACTCTTGGTGAGTTTATTTTAGTTGTGGTTTAGAGAATGTTACGACAAGGAGCAAATCAGCAGAGACAAAGTAGTTACTAAGCCAGAAAAGTCTAATGCTTACCAGGATTGAGGATTGGACAAGTGCAGCCTCTGTTAGTCCACGATTCTGGGTATAATGTTCGTTTTCCTCGTAAAATTTTCAATTTGGTAGATTTTAAGACTTTTTTTATGTTCACATTGACCTCAGCATGAGATCCTTTGTCATGAGCTGATAAGATCTTTATTTTTAGCACTGTAACAATACAATTCCAAAAGTTAAAATGCATAGAATTTTGAGTTATGATTTGAACTCTGAATAACTTAAATATGCATTTCAGAGTATTGTGGAAAAGTGATGATGTAAATGTGGAAATTTGCTTTAAAAATCACATTAGGCTCACTAACTTTTGCATTGGCTTCACCTTATTTTATCTATATTAACTATCCTCTTCCTTCTTCAACATTTTCATGTGCTACTGTTACTCATATCATTATGCTAAGAAACTATTAGCCATTTGTCTATTGCAAAAATAATCTTGAACACATTCAGCTATCAAATCCAAATAGAAGAAAGATGTATAGGAAGTAGAATTGTTATCCTGGGTTTTTATTTAGATTCTGATTATATTTTACTCTGTGGCTCACTGTGTATAAAGTTACAACAAAGAACAAACAAAATGCTACTGCGAGAATATCTTTTACGTATTCTACAGAGATTAAATAGTTAAATATTTAACCTTCTTCCTCAGATGTAAAATGCAAGCCATCTGGGCTTGGAGTGGCTGTCCTTCTACATGAAGGCAGAGCTTCAATATTCTCTATAGCTCATGATTCTATTAAGCTAAGTTCTTCCGTCTATGAAATGATGTGGCTGGGGATTAAGCAGTGAAATAACTTGGGGTGAGGAAGAAAGTAGGTCTAAAGAACACTGGATGTAAAGTTCTAATATTATTAGAGGAGTTCTTATGGCTCATCTCTACCTTGATGGAAAATTCTGTGTAATGAGGGAACCCTATACTGGCTGGTCCCATTTTCTAGGAATGTGGTTGTCAGAGAGCAATCTTTATAGAATCACCAAATTTTTGACTTCTAAATGGTCTTAAGAGTTCACCTAATCTTGTTTTATGGAAGCAAGTTATAACAAATCAAGTGAACTTTGCAAATTCGCATGACCAGTCAGTTAGAGAGGTAGAGTTTGGGCTGGAATCCCAATAAGTAAATGCATGAAGGGTACATAGCATAGTTCCTAATGCACAGGTAATGCTCAGTAAATGTTTACTGTTATTTTTCCACTAGACTGTATGCTCAAAGAGAACAGGGGCCTCATCTATTCATTATTATAACTTAATATTTTCTAATGGAATAAACAAATGAATCAAGCTTCTTTTTTCCATTAATAGAGAGAATGGGGATGGGAAAACCATTTTTTCTTAAGTCAGTAGGTGTATTGCCCTTAATAAGAACAGGAGAAACCTAATGGAGGACCATGGGGAAGGGAAGGGGGAAAGAGAGTTGGGGAGAGAGGGGGATGCAAAACCTGAGAGACTATTGAATACTGCAAATGAATAGAGGGTTGAAGGGGGAGGGAGGGAAGGGAGGTGGTGGTAATGGAGGAGGGCACTTGTGGGGAAGAGCACTGGGTGTTATATGGAAACCAATTTGACAATAAACTATTTGAAAAAAAAAGAACAAAGTATTTCAGGATGCCTTGGTGGCTCAGTTGGTTGAGTCTCTGACTCTTAACTTCAGCTTGGGTCATGATTTCATGGTTCATGAGTTTGAGCCTTGCATTGGGCTCTGTGCTAACAGTGTGGAGCCTACTTGCAATTCTCTCTCTTTGCTCTCTGCCCAGCCCCCCCCATAAATAAAAATAAACTTAAAAAAAAAAGAACAAAGTTTCTTAAGCAGAAAATAATACAATTGTGTCAAAAGATGCCAGTGCTATTGTTTATAAATTCAGAGAGCTACGAAATATATGTAATTTTGAAAACTAGTTGATGTTTCCACTAAACTGACCACCTTTGGACTAAATTGTCCTTTTTTTTTTGCTTTTGATAGTTTTCTCAAAACAAATTTTTCTTTATTGGGTACTATACATTTCAAAAGTTTTCTTCTATTAATTAGCCAAGTTTTCAAGAGTAAGGAGAGAAATATGCATGTAATTTTAGATAAGATTTATGAATTAAAAAAAAATTTTTAACATTCATTTTGGAGAGACAGAGAGACAGAGCATGAGTTGGGGAGAGACAGAGAGAGAGGGAGACACAGACTCTGAAGCAGGCTCCAGGCTCTGAGCTGTCAGCACAGAGCCCGACACGGGGCTCAAGCTCATGAACCGTGAGATCATGACCTAAGCTGAAGTTGGATGCTCAACCAACGGAGTCACCCAGGCACTCCAAGATTTATGGAATTTTTAACATTTACTTTTTAAAAATCTTTTATGACATTAAATACAATGTTATCAAGAACATAGGAGGAAAAAAAGAACCTAAACACTTGGTTTCAGAGATCATGACTTAAAATTTTCTCTTCATTGTAATATGTATTTCAGGCAGTATGAATTATGAAACAATACAAAGCCTCAGATACTAGTCTAAAATATGTTGGCAAGATAAGGCATCTAGTATATTTAATAGTAAGCATAAAGCCATTTAGAGTTTGAAGATAGGAACAGTCTTTACATAAGCAGTGAGGTTTTCCTTTGTATTTCCCTGGTATTTGAAGAGTAGAGGAATCTAGAATATACTGAGAGGGCAGGGAAGAGGCTTGAATGGACAATTAGTCTCAGTGCTTCCTAAATATATATTCTCTTCCTTCTCCCTACCAGTTACTGAGCATATAGTGCATGCTAGGTAATGTGCTGTTTGCTTTTCAAAACTCTCATTTTATGAGGAAAGTGGCACCATCCAATTTTACAGATGAAGGAGCCTAGAGAGGTGAAGTTACCCTATAAGCCAAAAATCCAACCCACATAGATCTGAATCCAAAGCTCGAGCTCTTGCCCATTGTGACAAAGTGTTTAAACTGATTTTTGCTTCATATTACGACATGATAAGTAGTACAGATTATTACTTGAAACTGGTAATACTACATGAAACTGGCACAGGAATCATTTTAGTGGTTAGAGATTTCCCTTTTAGGTTACTAAGACAAGAAGCATCCATAAGAAAGGATTATGTGTCATGGTTTTCTTCTTTTTATTTGTCTCTTTTCCTCATAGTAGGATGACTTTGCCTTTGCTCTAGCAGCCTCCTGCCCTAATTAGGACCTTCAGCACCATCTCTATTAGGTATTATTATACAAGACTTGGGCTAGACCTTCCATTTCCTAAAAAAACTCTTTGGATTTAGTTTGAATAGATTCTGAGAAGCATTCAGGACTTCGAACTCACCATACGAATACTTCATTCCACAGAAGGCCTTGGGGTTTCTTAACACCTGTTCTTTACATTCACATTTACCTACGAAAAGCAAGTGAAAAATTGTGTCAGTTATTTAGAAACAAAGAAAGAAAAAAAAAACTCAGAAAGTAAACCCAGGTAGCATAACTCATTGTTTTAAAAAAATTGCGGTGTAATTAACATGCAGTGTTATATTAGTTTCAGGTGTCAGGTAGCATAACTCTTTAAGGGTTGAGTGCTTCCTATAATCCATAAATACTAAAAAATCATAAAAAGTCATTCAAACAAAGTAGAGTCACTATGAATTCAATTAGTTATCATCCAATACAGTATTGACTTAAGAGAAATGTAGAAAGCTAGAAATAATGATATATTTTAATGCTTGTAATTGATGTTATGATAGATATAGTCCAGTATTAATATTTCATGCTAATGGAAAGGAACAACTAAATTGATAAACTATAGAAAAGGCAATTTCTTTTCACAATTAATATTCACTACAGCAAATGTCAAATAGAGTAAAATAAAAAAAGTCCAATAAGCAGTCCTTTGAAGGTAATGCCATCCAATTTAAAAGTATTTATTGAGGACCTATTATATGCAGGACATGGTGCTATATACTTCAGAGGATATAAAGATGAGCCATATACAATTCTTGCCTGAAGACTTACAACTCAGTCATGTGAATAAAGCAGGTGTATAAACAGTGATGTGTTCTGAGACAGATACAATATGCTTGGGTGGGAGAGTCACATGTTTGGGAAGATGGAGAAAGGTTCCATGGCTGGAAGGATTTGAAATGGACCCTGAAGAATCAGTAGGATATTCTCCCAACAGTTTAAATTATGTGTTATAATTATTGTGTGTGAGATATTTGTCAGGCCCTGTGGAAGACTTTCAAAATGCCTGTGTACATAGTCTATATATAGCATTCTTATTTATCTGTTTCCCCTCTAAACTGTAAACCTTGAAGAAAAGTTGTCTTATTTATTTTTAAGTTTCTAGAAGGAATAGGATTTCTGTTCTTATTTAACAATTTGATATAATTTTATCATCCCTCCCATCTGCCTTCATGCATTGCATTTCATAGGCGTTGAGTAGCACGAACGTAGATAACATTTACTGAGGAGCAGCTACTATATGCTAGGTACTATTTTATTTACTCATCTAAGATTCTAACACATAGAAATTTGACAAGAACATAGAGATAAAAGAGTAAGTAAAGAAATGGCGGAGTGTGTTCATGGAAGAATGCATGGTTCTGTCTTTCCTGGGTACAGACGGAGTTGTGAATAGTAGAGGCATCATGGAGGACCTTGACTGATATGCAGTTAGGGCCTGAATTTAATTTGTTAGATAAAGGGGAAATTTAAAAAAAATTTGAGTACTGGTCACACACAAGGTTACATTAGTTTCGGGTGTACAGCACAGCAATTCAACAAGTCTGTATGTTATGTGTTCACCACAAGGGTAGCTAGCATCTGTCACCATGCGGTGGTATAACAGTATCATTGACTATATTCCCTATGCACTGGCTTTTATTCTCGTGACTTATTCATTCCATAACTGGAAGCCTGTATCTCCCGCTCTCCTTCACCCATTTTGCCCATTGATAAAGGGGGATTTTCAAAGCTTATCAGATTAAAAAAGTTACATGAATTAAAAAATACATATATATGAAAGGTAATGAAAATTATCCTGGTATTAAAGTAATTAAACATAAATTAACCTGGAATTAGCATATCAAAAGTACTGGAAAAGAGAGGAAAATGGAGGTGGAGACCAATTAGAAGATGATGAAATTAATAGTAACAACAGTAACTGAATTGAGTGCCAACTATAAGCCATAAACTATATAAGGAACTTTATCCATATGATCTTATTTAATCTTTAAAATAACCTTATGGGATAGGCTTTATTAACAAATGAAAAAATAAAGGCTCAGAGAAGTTAATTAGCTTGTCCAAGGTAGCAAAGCTAACAAGTAGAAAAGCCAGATTTTAGGCCCAGGCCTGGGAGAATCTGAAGCCCCAGATCTTTTCACTGTACTCTCCACCTAAGTCAGATGAAATGTAGGTCTGAACTAAAGAAATGGCTGCAGGTCTAGAAAGGAAGAAATATTAAGGGAGGCGGAAGCCTAAGAATGAAATTGGAGTTTTCAGCGAAGGTGACAGAAGACTAAAGTATTACTAACAGAAATAGGGACATTAGGAGGAAAGCACTTCAGGAGTGCGTAACTTAAGGTTTTTGGGTAGCAACCAATGGTTTACCTTAATTGTTGAAAGGATATGGAGTAGCTCGTAGAAAGGAGAAAACGCTCCAGAACCAGAACGCAGAAAAGACAAGAATTCGGAGAGTGCCAGAGATCTGGGTAGAGGATGTTATGCAGTCTCTTATGGCTGTGCCATTGGAATCATGGACTGTGATCACTTTCTGACTTTGTCACTTCCAGCTTACGATCTGAATTCCGGGGAGAGAACATCTGATTGGCCTCACCAAGACTGTATTAAATGGGGGAAAGCTGGTTCCCTAGAGAAAGTTTGGCTTAAGTTGTCACAGAAATATCAGGAACAAAAGGGAAAACAGATCTGGGTAGGCAGCAACAACAGAGGTCTAGTATGAGGAGAACATAATGACTTAGAGTTGCTGACAGAATATGCTGGTGGAAATGTGAGTATGATTCTGGTGAGATGAGGTTGGGTAGACATGGTAATGTGGCAAATAGTGACATGCTGACTCTAACTAAAGCTGCTAGAAACCAGAGAATGAGATTTTGCAAGTGGAAAACCACAGTGGAATTCAATAGTGGCAAATGAGAAATCATAGGTGTTTAAAATTAGCTGTTATGATTTGTTAAATAATATTGCATATCATCTAAACATAGCAGAGAGAGTTACTCATTCAGAAATTGTAGTAACCTAAGTAGATAGCCCATGGCCTTTGATAATTCCACTGAAGTTGGAGAGTATGGCAACCACCATGCTAAAAAACCCAACTGAACTCCAAAGGGCATGTTTTATTCCTTATGTTCAGCCAACAAGAACATACCAAGTTCTGTTATTTGAAGATTAATTAATTAATTAATTAATACATTAAGAAATCAGACATTCAAATTTGTTTTTGAATGAATCGTTGTGATCAAGCTTTAACCCAGATGTGTTTTCTTTTTTTAAATTTTTTTAAATGTTTTTATTTATTTTTTTGAGAGAGAGAGAGAATGAACAGGGGAGAGTCAGAGAGAGAAGAAGTCACAGGATCGGAAGATAGGCTCCAGGCTCTGAGCTAGCTGTCAGCGCAGAACCTGACATGGGGCTCGAACCCACGAACCGTGAGATCGTGACCTGAAATAAAGTTGGACGCTTAACCGACTGAGCCAGCCAGGTGTCCCCTAGATGTGTTTTCTTAAAGGAAATATGGAAGGGAAGAGAAACCTAGTTAGGTAATACTGGGTTATGAGAACGTCATTTACAGTGCTGTGGGACCAGTTAAAGTCAGTTGTGTTGTACAAATTCTGTAGGACTAGTTCAAGCCAGTTTTGTTATGTAAGTTCTGGGGTACCAGTTACAGCCAGATTTGTTGTACAGGAGGTATAACTTTTTATCTAATGTTCTCTATCTCACAAGAAGTAGTAGAAATTAAGGTTATCTTGCTGGTATAGTGCATTACACTTCTAGTTAGAGAAACTTATGGTAGGTAAATGGGTAGGCAAGCACATGTATTCGAGAATGAACTGTGGTGCTTAGCAAACTGATTATCACTTCTTTGTTGGTAAAAGGTGCCCAGGAGCACCATTCTATACCCAGTGGGAACTTTGCTGTGTAGCAGGAAACGGAACAATGTCTTCCTCAATCTGGAGCCCCTCCAGATGAATTTCAGAGACTCTCTGGGGGATATCTCAGACCTAACAGCTGTTGTGAATGTGGTCTGGAGTCATTCTGATGCCAGCAAGTTATGTGCTTAATTGGTGTGCCGCCAGCTCCCTAGTAACATGATTAGCTTCATGAATGTCCATGGTGCTAAAAAGTTGATTTTTACAGATTTGGCTTAGCAAAATTGGATAATCATGAAAATCATTGTTAGAATAATAGAAGAAAATTTCCAAAAGGGGTTAAAGTTAAAATTATAGAATTCAGACTATTTAGTATTGAGGCAAAAAATTAATGGGAAAGTTTTTTCTATTTCAAATGCTAGAATGACAAATACAACAACTCTGTATTTCTTTATCTTTCCCACCTTCTTTCTTGTTGTGACCTAAAATGAAACCATTAGGAAAAGCTTGTAAGATCATGTTGAGTGAAAAAACAAACAAATAAACAAACGTGATACAGAATTGCAAATACCAGTGTTTCTCAAATTTGGGTTCTTGATTCTTGAGAGTCCATAAGTTCTCTATGAAAATGTATTAAAATTGGTTTCTTACTCTGCCCCACTCACCCTGGTCTCTGCTTACCACAGAGCTTTTGCACTTGCAGTGTCTTCTGCCTAAACTCTCCTCCCTCTTTTATCTGTATAGCTCACTCTCTTACCTTTTTCAGATGTTTTTTCCCAAACATCACCTTTCACAGGACTCTCCTTGATTACCCTATTTAAAAGTATGCCACTCCCAACCACTTATTATCTCCCTCCCTGCTTTATTTCTCAATTATATTAGACAACATGATGTGAAAATTTATTTATTAATTTTTTAGTTTCTTCCTCCACAAGAATGTAAGCTCCTTGGAATCTGAGATTTTTGTCTGTTTTGTTCTATTACTATATTTACAGTACTGACACATAATATGAGTATTCAATAAATATTTGTTGGATAGATGAATGAATTTATAAAGAACTACTAAGTAGTGAGAAAATTAAAAATTGGAAATGCACAGAAAAAGAGACCTGAATTGCCAAGAAACCATGAAAAGCTACCAAAACTCTTAGTAATCAGGAAAATACAACTTAAAATGGCAGGGTCCCATTTCACACTCATCAGATTGGCAAAAGTTGAGAGAGAGGTTTGATAACGTTAACTTCATGAAGTCAGAAAATATTAAAGGAGTTGAGGGGCACCTGGGTGGCTCAATTGGTTGAGCATCTGGCTTCGGCTCAGGTCATGATCTCACAGTTCGTGGGTTTGAGCCCCACGTTGGGCTCTGTGCTGACAGCGAGCTCAGAGCCTGGAGCCTGCCTCGGATTCTGTATCTCCCTCTCTCTCTGACCCTCCTCTGCTCATGCTGTCTCTCTCTGTCTCTCAAAAATAAATAAAAAACATTTAAAAAATTAAAAAAAAAAGGAGTTGAATTGTGCCTGAGTTAGTGAGGTAGAATAGTCCTTGGCCCCTTGTATGTGTTACATAAAGATTTGTTACATGAATACAAAGTATCAGTAAGGATGTGAAGCAACAGGATATCATACTTTTTTGGTGGAATGCTAATCTGTACAACTGCTTAGGAGAGCTATTTGGCAGTATGTGATTAATTTGATAAAAAGCATACTTGTGACCCAACAGTGGCTAGGTTGTTCCCTAGAAGAAGGATTGGCAAACATTTTCTATAAAGGGACAGATAATAAATATGTTGGGCTAAGAGACAAAATGAAAGATTATCATGTAGGTACTTATATAACTATTTTATTTTTTAAAGTTTATTTATTTTTGAGAGAGAGAGCACACGGGGGAGGGGCAGACAGAGAGGGAGACACAGAATCTGAAGCAGGCTCCAGGTTCTAGGTTGTCAGCTCAGAGCCCAACTCAGGGCTAGAACCCACGATCCATGAGATCATGACCTAAGCCAAAGTCGATACTTAACCAACTGAGCCACCCAGGTGCCCCACTTATATAACTATTTAAACTATAACCATCTAAACCTTAGAGCAGATAGTTTGTGGGCTGTAGAAAAACAAATGGCAGACCCGATTTGGTCTGAGGGCCAGGTGGCCTGCCCCTGCGCCAGTGAAACTCCTTCTCAAGTGCACAAAGTTACATTTAAGAGGACATTTGTGGTAGAATTAGATATAACAGTGGAAAATTAGAAATTAGAAATATCCTAAATGGCAAATAATGAGAGAATAAAAAGTGGTATATTCAAATAACAGAATGCATAAATTTAAAAAATACATATTTAGGTCAAAAAAGGACTTTAAAGGGGTAGGTAAGTTATGTACATGCAGTTTTAAAACACTCTATGTATATGTGTAGTAAAATAATAACAATATGAAAGTGAATGATAAGTACCAAAATTCAGAGTGGCGATTACTCTGTGGAGTAAGGGGAGGCTAGTGAAGTTCGAGATTGGTACCGGTCCTCAGACATATCTACAACACTTTAAAATTTAAATGAGAATATAAAACAATTATGGCAAAACTTTGATAGGTGTGTCTATGAGTGTTCATAATACATTTTCGGCATTTGTAATGTTTAATAAAAAGAATTCTTTTGGTGACCATTTCACAATACACACAAATATTGAATCATTATATCGTACACCTAAACTAATATGTTTTATATCAATTATACCCCAATAAAAAAGTTTAAAATTTTCTTATAAGTTTCATTTGTAACAGTTGGGGAGTTCTTTACAACCAAATGCTGACTCAAGATCTCATGCCCACATTTGTATTTGTGTTGTGATGTGGGCTGGTGCTGAACAGCACCACTTGACATCCTACAAGAAAAGAATAGAGGCAGGATGAACACAGAAGTCAGGTATTCACAATGATATCAGGGCATGCTCATCAAACAAAGACGGATAAACATCATAGGAAAGTTGAGAGGAAAAATACAGATCTGGCAGACTTAAAGAACCATATTTATGTAGTGAAGAGTGTTTTGACTTCAGTAAAAATCATTTTTTATTTTGAATTATGGTGTTAATTTGAATTTGTTAGTTTGTTATTTGGCTTATAATTCATTTATAAAATTTATTTTTGTTTTCTACTTGTATAAAAGATATAAACACAAGGAGTTCACACTGGCTTTGTGCATATTATGTTACGCTAGGTCTGTGAGGACATTTTTCCTTTAAATGGATCTCTACATTTCCAAACCTGACATAGTTGGCTCTCAACTCTGTAAAAGAGTATATTTTAGACAGAGAAAGACACACAAAAACATTAACATCTTGGGTAATGAGATTTGGATTTTTTTTTTTACTGTGATGTTTTGAATTTTCCAGATTTTCTATACTAATTATATATGTTCCTCTAATAATCAGAAAATAAACATAAGCTTGTCAAAGTACTCCTTAGCTCTATTGAATAGTTTTATACTTAAGGGATCACTACTTTATTAAGCTTGGAGCTAAAGCGTTCCCTTCATAGAATCCAAGAGTTGTTTTCTGGTTTGTCACAAATCGCTGTTACTCAAGACCAGACCTGGAAATATAGTATCTGGTTATATCTATTGTCTCACCTGAGTGTCGAAGTGCAGAAAATCCTTGCTCACCCTCCCACTCCCAGGCTGGTTCACTTTTATTGTGCATGGAATGGAGGTCAGGAATTTCATGATACCAGTCCATGTCTGTGCTGCTAATAAAATAAAAAATGATGAAGTTAAGGAATTTCTTAGAACTTGAATGAAATGAGTATATTTATGGAGACATAAACCTAATCAGGTACTTTCCCATCCCTTTAGTTTTCAGAAATAGTGTTTTAAGGGCCTATTGTTAAGATTAATAATTTATTTTGCAAAATGAAGCAGACCATGTCAAGAATCTTGCAAGAATAGATTTGACAAAGATTCTTCAAAGAGCTGTGCAAATGCATCTTTGCCCCACTAACAGCATGCAAGATGTTCTAAATCACTATCAGATCTTCAGAGCAAGAGCCATGCATACTCACCTGCTGATGCAATCGCCCGTGAGCGGGTCACAGCTCCCTGCGCAGTCACAGGGCCTGCAGCCATAGTCTCCGAAGCCCCAGTACCCCACCATACACCTGTCGCAATGTGGCCCTGCAACCCCGGGCTTGCAAGGGCAGTCACCATTGCTGGGGTCACAGAAGGTCACTGAGCTGAAGGGAAGGATGGCTGATCCAACTGGATGACAGGAACACTCTACAACAGAGAGGACACGTAGGGCTGATGAGAAAACTAGGTTATCTGTGAAGATCAGACCTGGCAATCCCCAAAAGTTTCCCCTCACCACCCAGCATACTTCTAAGACTCCTCCTTTAGCCAGTTGGCATATGCTGAGAATGAAAGCTAATTAAATTACAGATGAGAAGATATAATCAGGAAGGCCAATTGCTGAAAATGAACAACATTACTTATTTTAAGTTAGTGGGCATTAAATGTGAATGGCTTTTGCTTGGAGTATTGAGAATAAACCAGCAAAGGTGACAAAGAAGGAGCAGTTAGCGAGAAAGGAAAACAAGTCATGAGACGGTGGTGTTTTGGAAGCTAAACAAGGTTTCCACATCAGGTATGTAGCATCAGCTGCATTAAATACTGAAAGGCCCAAGCAGATGGGGAATGGGGATATATTTTTGCATTTGACAATATGAAAACCATTGGTGTCCTCAATAGGGACAGTTTCACCACAATGATGAGTGGTGAGCACATCTGAAGACGACTAAGGAGATGACAGGAGAGGAATTTGAACATGGGAACAGGTAGCTCAGAAATGTGGTGGTAGCTAAAACTAGAGCGGATAGGAATGCAGTTGAAGGTCTGAGTTTTTGTTTTGTTTATGTTAAGATGAGGTAGATTGCAAATGTTTGATGTTGAATGGAAATGATCCAGTAGAAGGGGGAAATTGATGACCAGAAGAAAGCTGGAAGCATTTTTGGAGGGATTCTTGAGCATACTTGAGTGAAGAAGACGGACAGGATGTGGTGCAGAAAAGGAGGTGCCGGCCTTGGGAAGGAACACGATCTGTTCATAGTGACAGGGTGCAGGGCAGAGCATATGGGCACAGATGCAGGAAAGTGGATAAATGCAGTAATGGGAGCTGGTGGAATTGTTCTTCTGATTGCTTTTTTTCTCATGTTTCCAGATGAAATGGGAAGCAAAGCCACCAGGTTAGAGTGATGGAGAGGGGAAGTGGGGCAGTGAATGAGAGACATAGATAGTGACATATATAATTGTCGGTCACAGAAAGGCCACGCTTGAGGTCAGTAGTCATGAATTTTTGGTGACACAGCTGAGAGGGCTCAGGTCTGGGATACTAAGAAAGCTGGATTTAATTCACATGGTGCTGTTGACTGTGTACTCTTCAGATTCATCTGTTGAAGCCTAATCTCCAGAGTGATGGTATCTGGACGTGGGGTCTTTGGACATTTGGATGTGGTCATGGAGGTGACAAGATTGGTGCCCTTGCAAGGGGATGAAAAGTTCAGCACTCTCTTCTCTGTGAAGAATGTGGAGCTACAATGAGGAGTTGGCAGTCTACAATCCAGAAGAGAGAGTTTCACCAGAGCCCTGAACTTCAGAGGGGTACCTGAGTCTCGTGGAGATTTCGTGAGGATGAAATTATTTTATTTTACACTATTAATGTTTATTTTTGAGAGAGAGGTAGAGAGAGAGACTGGAGAGAAAGGAAGAGAGAGAGAGAGAGGAGGATAGAGGGTCCAGGCTTTAATACAGAGCCTGACACAAGGTTCATAATCTGAGCCGAAGTCAGACACTTAATTATTTTAAATGAAATGACTTCAGCGAGGTACTTAGCATAGTCTGACACCTACTAGGCTAATACCTCCTGATAAGTCTTCTCAACTAATATTGTAAATCCCACTCCCTTCTTCATCCCCTTGGAAACACCTTTTTATTGATTATTTTCTTTGTTATTAAAATCACAGTTTGGCTTCAATCTGGCCTCAGATCTCCACTACTGACTGTGGGGCTTCTGGCAAGATACCTAGCTTTTCATTATCCCAGGTTTCTTGTCTTTAAAATGGAAATGAGAACAATATCTACCCTCATTCAGTTGTTCTATGGATAAAAGGAGATCAGGTATGTAGCACATGGCTACATGCATGTAGTGGCTGGCACATGGTTAATTGTGGATTAACTAACAATTTAATTCAAGAAATAATTCTTGTAGCGGTGTAGGATCTATGCTTGTATAAGTAATGGTGCCAGCCTTCAAGGAACTCAGTCTTGTTGGAGAAACAGGAGGAAACAAAAACTTTCCCTACACTGTGACTAGGTACTCTAACAGAAGCCTATGAGTGCCACGGGGAGTATAGGAAAAGGAAGACAGGCTGAGGGGATCACATAGGAACCACAAAGGAGGGGTCATTTAGATATGTGAGCTGATCCTAAAGATAAGGAGGAGTTTGCAATCTGAGAAGGAGGCAAAGGCAGGCAGTTGTTTATCCCAGGCTTTAGATACTCCCCCCCCCCCCTGCATTTATTTTAAGTAATGAAAACAAAATTTAATTGTGGTCAAAAACATATGGCACAAAATGTAGCATCTTAAACATTTTAACTGTACAGTTCATCCCCATTGTATTTAATGTTTCCACATTACATGTGGAAGCTATGACTGCTTCCTGAAAATGCAAAGCTCTTTCCTGCCCCGGTGCCCCTTGCCATGGCCACATTGCCTTTCCCACCTTGTCCGTCTGGATCCTGACATGTTTCCTTTTCCTTCTCCCTCAGGACAGTTTACCACTCTCTCCTCTATGCTGCGTCCGCTTTTAGTATATACTTCCATTTTGTGTGTATCATAGTACATCATTATTGTTTGTATACCTGTTGCCCTTACTACCAGACTTTGGACTCTCTGACAGAAGCATCTTTGTCTTCTTACTTTGTTTTCTAGTCCCCAGAACAGTGTCTGGTATCTGACAGATGCCCGCATCAGCATTTGTGGAATTGACCTGAAGGACATTCCAGGCACTGGGAATCATATGTGAAAGGGCATGGCCTCCTTGGGGAACATGAGAATTTTAAAATGTCCACCGAATGGAAAGTAGTTGAAGTTGAAGCAGATTAAAAAGCCACAGAGTTAGGGTCGGAGCTAGATTGTAGAAGGGCCTAACTGAAGAAGTTGATTTCTGTCCTATGGGTATAAAGAGACACAGGAAGTGACACTTTTTAAAAAAAATTTTTAAATGTTTATTTATTTTTGAGTGCGAGCAGGGGAGGGACAGAGAGACAGAAAGACACAGAATCCGAAGCAGGCCTCAGGCTCTAAGCTGTCAGCACAGAGCCCAACATGGGGCTCCAGCTCAGGAACCATGAGATCATGACCTGAGCTGAAGTTGGATGCTCAACTGACTGAGCCACCCAGGCACCCCAGATGTAACACTTTCAAAGAGCAGAATTATGACATGGTTATAATTTAATTTTGAAGATACGTTGGTGGCATTGTGTACAATAGACTAGCGTAGAGAGAGACTGATAAGAAATGACAGAGAACAAGGAACTGGATTAAGAGAGTAGACATAGGAACAGGAGAAAAGGTTGGATGTGAAAAGCTGTTATTTTTAGATTGAAATTATAGGATTTGGAGGTCATTGAATGAGAAGGAAGAGGCATTGTTGAGGGACAAACAAATTGAGGAACATTTTAATGTTTCTAGCTTATGAAAGTGAATGACTAATATTTCTCTCATGTTAGCAAGGCATTGTTGATTTGTTATTTGTTTTTAATTAATTAATTAATTAGGAAAGAACTTGGAGGGTTATATAATATGTAACCACAAAATGTATCAAAATGTATCAAAGTGCTATGTGATGACACTAAATGAAATCACATAATCCAATATAAACATTACATCATTTTGAGATGACAAACCAATAGTTATTGCAATATTAAGTTCTAAGTGAGCTTGGTTCTTTAATAAAAAAATTTTTTTAATGTTTTTATTTTTGAGAGAGAGAAAGAATACAAGAGGCAGAAGGGCAGAGAGGGACCTACAGACTGTGAGATCATGACCTGAGCCAAAGTTGGATCCTTAACCGACTGAACCACCCAGGTGCCCATAAGTCCGCTTGGTTCTTGAGAGCAGATAGGAGAAGCCAGAAGAAAGATGTCCTGGACTTCCACCTGTTGTACTATATGGTTTCCTACCGCCACCATTGTCTTTAACTCTGATACAAAATTCAAGCCTTTCTAGGATTTGACCTCTGTGTACTACCATATACTTTAAAACCTACACATATTTCAGGAATGATCAGAGAAGAATGTGATTCTATCACATGTGCTATGGATTTCTGTCAATGTGACTTTTTTGCATAATTACAAGATAAAAATACCACTTGGAAACTATGCAGAACTAGCTCCAGGCAGGCGGCACTGATAACTTTCACAGCATATTTTTCAAACTGCACACCAAGGCTTGCCTTGCATACCTCTCTCCTGAAGTTTGTGAAACAGTCAATATTTGACACACATAAACTACATTTCTTATTTTCTTCCGAGATGCAAATATATTTTCATCTTGCTTGGGGGAAAAAAGGTTCTGCCTGGATTCTGGTTCAGGTTCTGATTCTTCAACATATATTTCTCAATATATATATATGACTGTTGATTCTAAAATGCAACCCAAGCACTTAACCTTTTACATATTCATTACGATGAATGTCAAAGTTACAATCCAGGTGGCATACATGAATCCTTGACATCAGCTTTGTCTTCTTGTTGGAAAACAATAGAATAGTAAAGATTGAACAATTATCATACATGGTTGTTCTGAACTTATTTTTCTTTCACTATAATTTTTGGTGTATGCAGCTATGATGAGTTGTCCTTAAAAGCCCAAATGGTGGGGTACATGGGTGGTTCAGTTGTTCCAGGTTCCAACTCTTGGTTTTGGCTCAGGTCATGATCTCACAGTTTATGAGTTTAACCCTGTGTCAGGTTCTGTGCTGACAGCAAAGAGCCTGCTTCAGATCATCTGTCTCCTTCTGTCTCTCTGCCTCTCCCCCTCTTGTGCTCTCTTTCTCTCAAAAATAAATAAACATTAAAAAAAAAAAAAGCCAAAATGGTGCCTTGAGTGGCAGGCAGCCAGATGGCCTCTCTAGGTCTTAAATGATCCATTATTGGGATAATTATCACCCCTCTCAAACCTCTTTCCCAAAGCATTTGCCCATTGCTACTCTCTCAACCAAACTGACAGAAGAAAGTTATTAAAAATGTTATTTTAAATTCCTAAATAACGTCACAAGATTTCTTTAATAATGCACACGAATACTTTAAAATAATACATTCTATACTGATGTGTCCTGTTATAAGAAAACTTGAAGTAATAATACAAAATACTTAAAACAGGTGAGGGAAATGGGTACTTTTACAAAAGATTTCATGACAGGTTCTCTTCAAATAATGAATATATAATTGCTAAATATT
Source organism: Suricata suricatta (assembly GCF_006229205.1). Taxonomy (NCBI): domain Eukaryota; kingdom Metazoa; phylum Chordata; class Mammalia; order Carnivora; family Herpestidae; genus Suricata; species Suricata suricatta. The sequence continues at coordinate 24,144,339 of NC_043709.1, read as the reverse complement.
GCCCAAATTTTATTTACAGATACATGTTTGCACCAATGCATTTATTATATGAAACACTGTCCCTCTATGAGCATTTTCAGAAAAGAGTTAGGACATGGGGCTATTCTGGAGTAACTTCTACCAGGAAACATACTGTTCATAAAATAATGGATGAACACATTTTTAAATAATTTGAAATATATATATTCTAAACAGTATAGCTTGTTTGGAAATTGCCTGTAAGGTCTTTTAGGAAGATAGAAAAGAAAACAAAAGCGATATAATAGAATTTTTAAGGGCACAAACTTAAAAATCAGGCTAGATGAGTTCAAAATTCTGGTTATGAGGCTGATTCTTTACAGGATATTGTGAAATTAATCTCCTCAAGTTTCCATTTTCTTATTGATGGTGTAAGATTAATAATACATATGCCATAGGGTTTTTGTATGAGGAATGAATGAGATAGTGTATATATTTAGCAATGTATCAGGCAGTTAGTATATCAAGTGCTCAGAGAATGACTGCTAATTTTATCTGGCTGAAATGTATTGGTTAAAAGAATTAAAAAATTTTTTTGAATATTTATTTTTGAGAGAGACACACACAGTGTGAGTGGGGGAGAGGCAGAGAGAGAGGGAGACATGGAATCAAAAGCAGGCTCCAGGCTCTGAGCTGTCAGTACAGAGCCTGACGCAGGGCTCAAACTCACAGAGTGCGAGATCATGACCTGAGCTGAAGTCGATGCTCAACCGACTGAGCCATCAAGGTTCCCCAAGAATTTTTTTATTAAGTAATCTCTATGCCCAATATGGGGCTCAGACTTATGACCCTGAGATCAAGAGTCACATACTCTACCAACGGAGCCAGTCAGGCATCATCAACATCTTAGTTTTTAAAAGTCCACCATTTATTCACTCACTCACTCATTCATTCATTCTCACCTTTGCCAAAGAGTTTTTTTTTTAAATTTTTTTAAAATGTTTTTTTATTTATTTTTGATACAGAGAGAGACAGAGTATGAGAGGGGGAGGGTCAGAGAGAGAGGGAGACACAGAACCAGAAGCAGGCTCCAGGCTCTGAGCTAGCGGTCAGCACAGAGCCTGACGCGGGGCTCGAACCCACGAATGTGAGATCTGACCTGAGCCGAAGCCGGAGGCTTAACCGACTGAGCCACCCAGGCGCCCCTGCCAAAGAGTTTTTGAACTTTACTGTTAACATGAACTTTGCTAGAGACTGGAGATATAAAGAGGAATACAGAGTCATAACTAGCTCTTCAGTGAGTCAAGGGAGATATGAAAATAAATAATTACAGACAGTAAATGTTATATTGAGGTAGCCCAGGATGCATGGGAACACAGAGGTAACAGTAATAACTACCTTATTGCATATATGGATTGTTTTTATAAGAAATTTTAACAATTTGATTGGTTTCCAAAATAGCTTAAAATTCCTCACTTTGCATCTGGGAGGAATTTGGTGGCAAACAGCTTTCTTGACTACTTTGTCTTACAGAATTAGGTTAGCCTCCTGTTGCATGTTCCTTTTTTTGGATAAAATAAATTCATCTCCTCTTACTCTCCTTTTGTGGATGAGAGTATACTGAAAAAGAGTAGGGTATGATCTATGAGACTGCTGCCAAAAGGGAGATATCACACCATGTAATTTAGGACAAGAGTCACAGCTGTCAATCTACGCGAACATAACAAGTATGTCAACATGAGTACAAAACGGCCAGGGACTTAAGGGAGAGTTATGGCTTCCTTTATTCTGATGAAGCTGCTAACACTTTGGCTGCCTTCTCTCTTTATTCCCACCTCCGCCAGAACTCCAGAAGTCATTTGCACATCTTTCATTCAGAGAGTGGTCCATGATGCCAAGCTTACTGCAGAAACAACCAGTTGCGTTCAATTTAAAAATTGCCAGGACTCCTTACTATTACCTGATGGTTGTAGCTTTTGCTATTCTGTTAGTAAAAGCTATGCTGGGAGAAAAACACTCTGAAAGTATTTGCTCCTGATTTAGCTTTTCTAAAAACAGAACTCAAAGTTCAAGGCCCTCAGCTGGGAAAGCAGCAGCTTGTCAGGGGTTTTCACCACTGCCCAGTAGCCACTCCTTCAACAGAGCCTCCCAGCCTCCCAACACTGTCTTCCCCTGAAAAGGCCAAGCCCCTATATGATTTCTGATGGGGAATTTTAAATATCAAAATCATTTCAAAAGCTGCCCAGCTGCCTGCTGAGGTTCTGGGAGGGAACTGGAGCTGTGACCAAGGCAATGACTGAGATGTAGCTCTAAACAGAAAAGAGGCAGTATGATCTGTTATTACTGTATCAAGTGTGCAGTTAAGTTTAGATAAAATGAAGTCGTCTATCTTTTTGGATACTGTTTTCTCCTTTCCTTCTACTATCAATTATTTTTGCTAGTGGATGAATAGCTATAAAAAAATAAAGAAAAAGTTATAAACAAAGGTAATTGTCAAAGGCAATACGGTTTACCCCTTTAGTCTCCCAGGGATCAATTTTTAATTCATCTTTTAAATATGATACATATTGTGTTCAAAGATAGCTAGTTCAACAATATTCAAGATGAATATTAATTTCAAATAAAACTATATGCTAGAATAAATCTAAAAGAAAATAATCTAAATTAAGACTTGCCTTTCACTTACTGAAATGCAATGTCTCCTGAGTTATGGTACAACCCACACTGAAGAAAATCCATTTATGCATAAATCTATTGATCTGTGCCTCTAATGCTTTAAAAAAGAAACATAAGGTATTTAAGTATATTTCCCATGTTTTCTATATACTTTAAATGAGTAATGCAAATAAATGCAAAAGACATACCCTTTATTTTTAATGCTTTACTATGTGATCACTGCTCAGACCCTCAATGTGATTTCTGTGTCATTCATTTCCTGTTTACTAGTTGTAACTGAGCCAGTTACTATTTATTTCTGGGTATATCTAAAAGATCTTAGACAGCTAAATAGCTAATTTTATATTCCTGGGTTGCTACTTCAGTTAAAACTGAAGAAAGTACTTTTGAGGGTAGGGACACATTCTGTTATGGGAAGACTTTTAAGTATTATTTTATTTTATTTATTTATGTTTATTTATTATTGAGAGAGAGATACAGAGCATGAGTAGGGGAGGGGCATCGAGAGAGGGAGACACAGAATCTGAAGCAAGCTCAGGCTCTTATCTGTCAGCACAGAGACTGATGCGGGGCTCAAACCCACAAACTGTGAGATCATGACGTGAGCTGAAGTCGGACACTTAACCGACTGAGCCACCAGGTGCCCTTTAAGTATAATTTTAGACACTGTATTTTGCTTTGAGAAATTGGGTTACATAAACCCCATTATCTTTTTGTTGAAGAAAGCCTCCTGTATTTCCATTCTACTCAGCCACCATCTAACCAAGCACCTCGCCAGGCATTGGAGTCACCTCTACCTCCTTCTTCTTTTAGATAAAGAATCCTTCTGACCCCATCAGTCTTCTGCTTCGAACTGATGTGGTTCATCCCTGCTGTAATCTATCCTGGTACCCTTTCCTTCGTAACACTTACTGTAGTTTGAATAAATTTATTTATAGTCTGTTTCCATGGAATTAGAGACTCTGTTTTATTGTATATACAGTGAATAGGACTGTCACCTGGTAAGATTTACTGGTAAGTAAATCTGTTTGAGTTTTTTTTTAAAAAATGGATGAATTATAGTCACTTAATGAGTATTTGTTAATGATTGATGGTCTTCCGGCTTCCAGTTTAGTCTCTTTATGATTTTTCACCTCCCTGCTGTCTATATAGTACACTATCAAGGCCCAGAAGGTAGAAACCACATCTTTCCATCTCTGTATCCCCAAAACCTAGGACCATGCTGACCCATTTTAGTGATTCACTCAATCTTTGTTGAATGAATGCGCCTTGGAACGAGTGACAGACATGAAATATGTTTTCATGAATCTCCAGAAAGGGTCATATTATTTCTTTTATAGTATTTTAGCACCACAATTTTGCAATCCTAAGATATACTAGAAACAGAACACACACACACACACACACACACACACATGCACACGCACACACACACACACACACACACACACACCAAATCCAGAGGAAACTGAAATGGTTAAATAGAACAGATTATTCTGAGTTTTCCTAATACAGGATGGTTCCCTACCTTTAATGCTTTACTCAGGCAAATCTTATTATTTATTATTTGTGGTAAAAGTTCTTTATTCTAACTCTGTAGGGGACATTCCCCACCCATAAATGCCTTTCACTGGCAGTGAAATATTTTTTCACATTAATCAATCTTTTTTCCTCACTTTCATCCAATTATATCTAATTACAACTCTTTGTTGTAGGGCAGTAAATTATGTTTGCCACTCCCTATGTCCCCTTATACCCTTTGAGTGTTTGAAGAAAGTTGTATTCTTCTTGAGCAGTTTCTTAGTTGAGTTGAGACTATTTAGCCTCTTTCATATTTATTCATTAGTATCTCTGTTTTCTTGATTATTGTGTTAGCCCATGTGGAACACTCTTCAGTTAGCTTCATTTTTCTTGTACAAAGATTCCTTAAGATAAATGCAGCTCCTGAGGTTCAAACTTTATATGGCTATTGATCTGTCAAAACCCAATACCATACATTTTTTCAAGAAGTTAGGGCCTTTAAAAACTATATACATAATACATATGTCCACTCATTTCTGCATTTTAAAACTCATTTTGTTTTCATTTATCCACAGTGTGGATTCAAGTTCTTTAAATCTCTGTATGTATTTGGGTCAGACAAACCTGGGTTCACATCCCAGTCCTGCCTCTGACCAGCTGTGTGAAGTTGGACAATTATATAATTAATTTAAGCCTCAGTGTCTTCATTTGTAAAATATAAAAGACACCACCTAAATGATTGCTAAGTGAGATAACATATATAAATTGCCCAGCACAGTGTCTGGCCCATAGTAGTCATTCAACAAATGCTACTTCTCTTCTTTGTACCCTATCTAATTTTGTCCAAACTTTCTGAGAGTTTTGATATTTCATAATTATTTGATTATTTATTGCTTGTCCTCATCAAATGCTTAATGGTGTATTGTTTATTTATTTAGTGAATGACACTTTCTGTTTTGGAAATATTTTAGAAAATCTCATGATCTCTCCCACTTCTTTTTCCAAATTTAAATGATTTTTATTATTTGTCAGTTCATAAAATTTTTCCTTTTTGAGGGGTGATTTAAATTTATGTCATTTGATCTTTTTAAGGGATAGTCCTAGTGTGATTACTACATTATGATACATGTATTTTTTCTATCTTTTCCTCTTTTTAACCATCTGGTTTTACATCCTAGATTTTTTTAAAGCTGACATTAAAGTTTCCCAACTATTATTGCCAAGTGACTGGTTCTATTTAAAGTTTACTTTTCAAAAACAGTTACTTCATATTGATTCTATGCTGAAATCATTCACAGTTGCTTTCAGCATAAAATAGGGATGTCTAAGTTGTTTAAATGACATAAAATGGGCTCATGGTTTTGCTGAAACTGTAATTTGAAAGAAAAAGCCCACTAAACTACTATAGGAAGAGACTTTAATGACCCTTGGGAAACAATCTTTTTCTGATATGAACTGGAACACAGGTGCAACAATGAAAAATGGAAAGTGTTATGGGTTCCTAAATGCGGTAAGGTATTTTGGGTTTAATTATTTTAAACATTTTACTTTTGATAAAATTTGAAGGGAAAGTATGACTGTCCTAGAGGTAGAATGAAATAATTATGAAATAGAAGTACAGGCAAGCAGAGAAACACAGCGATTCTTCTTGGGAGCATGACGAGAGGGTGGTGTTTGAGTAGACTGGATGGAAAGACAGTCTGCAGCAAGAGAGTCACCATCCTAGACATGGTTTCCATCCGTTGGGCAGTTTTCACCTCAGACAGAAAGAAGAAAAGAAGAAGAAAAAAAGCAAAAAGAAACAGAAAGATAGATTTGAATGGATGACTGAGCTCTTTACAAAGATAGCCGGCTAGTCAGGGTAACGGTAACCAAGTAACAAAATGGTATCTCGGTAAACACTTGGTTTGGGTTTTAGGGTAGAAGGACCAAGTTTATTTTTATTCACTCTTTGCTGAAAGGCAATGGACTACATTTATTTTGGCCTGCCAGGGAGGAAGGAAGGGCATGTCAGTTTTTCAGGAGGTTATTTACTTTGACAGGGAATAAATTCTGCTTTCTTTTCCATTTGCTGATTTTTCTTTAAATATGGAGAGAGACAATGTAATAGTTAAAAATATGTCACAACATAAAAGTCAACAAATTCATTGTAAAGGAACTAACTGGCTGTTTCCTAAAAAAGAGAGCTATCCTATTCTTTAAAAAAAAATTTTAATGTTTATTTATTTTTGAGAGAGAGAGAGAGAGAGAGAGAGAGAGAGACAAAGTGTGAGCAGGGAAGGGGGAGAGAGAGATAGAGACACAGAATCCAAAGCACGCTCCAGCCTCTGAGCTGTCAGCACAGAGCCTGACTCAGTGTTCAGACTCACAGACCAGGAGATCATGGCCTGAGCTGAGGTCAGGCACTTAACCGACTGAGCCACCCAGGTGCCCCAAGAGCTATCCTAAAATAGAAATCATTTCTTCAAACATCAATTTCAACCATGTGTTGTATTTAAGTAAGGGAGATTTTCTGTAGAGAAGAGTCATAGAACAGCTGACATACTCCACACCCACCTTCCCATGTGTCTAACATTTAAGATATTCTTTGGTGTTAAATGGTGGGGGAAGAATGGGGCTTCACGAAGAACTACATTCAACATTATTTAAATCCAGCACAATGATATACTTATAGTCATTTAGTGCATGTTCTGAAATATGCAAATGCAGAAGTAAAAGTAAATTGTCAATGTAGTGGTATAAATTCCAGTTTCATTACACAAGAACACACTCTAAAATATGAGGTACTTACGGTAAATCCATTTATATACTATGAATAAGAGGGAGTTCTCTGAATTGAATTGCTAAGTATTTATTTTGAAACTGTTACATGAAAAACAGGCAGGTAGAAATCTGCCAGGATTTTTTTTCCCTTTTTTTAGAAAAGCAGAGGTTCTAAGTTAGACAGTCTTAAGAGGAAAAGATAAGCAACATGAAAGCTTATGAGCATTTATACCTGTCATTGAGTCAGGAAAAATGTCTAGGCAAGAGTTTTGGTAATCCTTTAGGATTTTCTGTCAGAGATATGGCTAATTCAATGAGTAGATAAAGTTACATATTTTTTTATGGTTTTTATTTATTTTGAGAGACAGAGACAGTGCGAGCAGGGGAGGGTCAGAGATAGAGGGAGACACAGAATCTTAAGCAGGCTCCAGGCTCTGAGCTAGCTGTCAGCACAGAACCTGACGCAGGGCTCGAACCCACGAACGGTGAGATCATGACCTGAGCTGAAGCTGGACGCTCAACCGACTGAGCCACCAGGCGCCCCAAAAGTTATAGATGATTATTAGCTCAGAATCTTTCATCCAAGGATGGAAGTGAACAGAGCTCACACTAGAAACAATGGTATTTGTACTGGTTGTCAAATGCTGGCCAGGAGACCAAACGGCTGAATCAGAATCACCAACCTTGCTTTAAAAAAAGACGAAAACAAAAACAAAAACAGATTTCTGTCCCCGATCCTTGTTAGAGATTCTGATTCAGAAGATCTAGGGAAAGCTCTAAGAATTTATATTTTCAGTAAGTGCTCCCAAGTGATTCTGATCCATATACAGGTTAGGGAACCAATGATGAGATGGGAGCAGTGCTTGAGATCAGAGAAAGAAGCTGTGAAGGTGGAGGCAAGGCTTTGTTCAAAGGAGAGAAACCATCCCATTTGTGGTATAGAGTATGAGTCTATCTGAGTTCCTGATTTGAAAATGATCTGATAGCTTGAAATTGGCCACAGGGGAAATACTTAAACTACAGAAATTGGCTAATGTTATAAATCTGGGCATTTCCCCTCCCTAGAAAACTAGGACACCACAGTTCAGTGAGGTCATTCTCATAAATTTAATGTCTGCCAAAGAAAAATCTACTTAGGTGATAGGATACAACAGGTAAAAGAGATATTGCTCTTTTAAAATGTAAAGACAGTATTCTTCAAAGTATCTTAGTACACAGTGATAATTATATTTTACATTTTACTTCTGTACTTTAGCAACCAGCCAGTTTGAGCCTCCATTCTCCTCTCAACCTTAGAGTCAGCTGGAAAGATTCACATTTTCCCTTGTGTTTACAGACCTTAAATGCACTGTCCTTTACATTTTTTTTTCTGAGTTGTAGAAATAAATTTAGTTTCAATGATCCCTACTAGTCTTAAAAAAATAAACATCTCTAGAATCCTCAGAAGTGCTTTCTTGGCTATGGAAATGTGTAGTTGGTTGTTTGTGTCCTACAGTTGATCCTGCTTAAGACTGTGACAAAGAGGAAGTGAGAACAGAGATGATTTAATTATAAACATATTGGCCAGTAGATTTGGTTTAGAGCTCTTTTTATTCAGGTTTGATGAATTTATGACCATCAACTAAAAATATATATGTAGGGACAATAGCATTCGCATAGAGCTTGCAGGAGAGTGGAAGGGAAAAAAATAGCCTGGACATCAATGGAGCCAATAAATCCTTGGCTTATTTGGCAGAGTTAGCTACCTAGCTGTGAACAGAGTCCCAAGATGAATGTCACCAGTATTTGTTGGATGGAATAATGTGTCCAGGGAAGTATTCTATTACATGTATGTATAATCTGTGAGGAAGAATAACACCAGTTCATTTCATTTTCTAGATCAACTCATTACAGTCAATAGTACTTTTAGGGAAAAAAATAAAACCAACCATCAAGGAACTATCAGAGGTATCTCTTCAAGGAAGTCTTCCCTTAATTACTTTCACCCTACCCTACACTCTCTCTAAGAAACTTGATTTATCTCTTTCTTTTTATTTATTTATTTATTTTAATTAAATATTTTATTACCAAGTTGGTTTCCATATAACACCCAGTGCTCTTCCCCACAAGTGTCCCCCTCCATGACCATCATCCCCCTTCCGCTTACCCCCTCCCATCTCAGCCCTCTCTTTCATTGCATTTGCTCATTTAGTGGGAATGATAATAGTACCAACATCAAAGAGCCTTTATGAAAGTTAAATGAGCTAATACATATACAGCCTTTAGAACAGTAAACAGAAAATAGTGGGCACTCAATAAATGTCAACTGTTACTTATTTTATCAACACCATCACCACAGGATGTTGAAATAATCTGTTACTTAAATTCCTCCCCATTGAGAATTAAAGATATTTCAGGGAAGACCTTTTCATCTTTATAGACCTAGTGCTTACCACAATGCCTGGAATAGAGGAAGCACTCAATAAGTGTTTCCTGAGCTAAACTGAGGTATAATTTATATACTTGTAGTAAATTTTGTCTGGGCTGCTGCCTCAGGTTTTCAATGATTCCAAATCCTGAGAAAACATCAACTAGGAAATAAGGGAGAGATTTATCATAAATGATCCCTGGAAGTCCAACAGACTATATTACCCTGCCTTACTTAATATTATGTTTGTGATTATTTCCTTGATATACAGTTGTAGGCTCTAACACTTAGAAATGAGGAAGAAATATACAGAAGGAATCTTCTAGGATATCTCTTCCCCTGTGAAGTCTTTCCATTGGTATCTCACTATATAATAGCAGTATTTTCCAGTATTTTCCAAGATGAAGCATAGTTTGAGCATAGCACAGTAACAAAAAGAAAGCAAAAAAAAAATTTAAAAAGATATTTATCTTGGCCGCTTAAGATACTCTGTAAGAAAAGCAAAATTTATAGGAGTTTTACAATGAACATTATTAGCATAATAAATGTTCTGACAAATCATGAAGAAGTATTTGATTAACTCATCATTTCTTAAATTTGAAAGTCATACAAAAACATTTTCATTATCTAATTACTATTGATATTTCATGGAGTTAGTGTTCCATGCATCAAACTTTGGAAACGCTGTACTATGGAAACATATTCATCCAGATATCCATTTTTGCCCAGTATATCTCTATGTAATTCATTTTTATAAATTCTAAGTTCATATGCACACAGATAGAAATGCAAATCTTGGTTAATTTGGATGTTCAGGGAATGGTAGGATATACTAGCAAACTTAATTGTAGAGTAAGTGCTAAGATGCATTTAACCTTTGTTGAAAAGTATTCTGAGGGGGCCTGGCTGGCTCAGTCAGTAGAGACTCATGTTTTAGGGGTTGTGAGTTCAAGCCACAAACTGAGTGTAGAGATTACTTAATAAAACATTAAAAAAAAGAGAGAAACATTCTGGAGCAATCTTATACTTTAGTATGATACAGTCACCTGGAAATTTTGTTAATGTGCATATTTGATTCATTAGATCAGAGATGGGATAAGAAGTTCTGCATTTTCTAATCAGCAACTGGATGGTGCCAATGGGGCTGATCTATGGACCACACACTAAGTAGCAGGTTACTTTTCTGCCTTGATAAGCACAGTAGAATAAATATAATACAATTGTTATTTTGAATAACATTGTAAGTGTTGATATAAACACACACTGAGATAGTTTAAATTTTTTAATATCATACCATAATATTGACTTGTTTTCTTAATACTACCTTCCTCAGAAAAGTAGGAACTAGTGGGGTGAAAGTTCTAGTTACAGCAATATCTCTGTCAGCATCTAGCAGTAAATTTTTACACTGTCACATTAGTAAATGCTATCATATTAGTAAATTTACCATAAACTTTATTGTCAGACTTAATAACTCTGCAGGTGATACATGGACACATCTGTTAGGGAGGTAGTCAATGATATGAAAATATTACTAGATAAAAAATGAATACAGTGCCAAACATATTGACAATCAAACAATATATTATGGAGAGTATGAAAGTAGAGAAAAGAATAGAGGTACTAATAAGTATTGGGAGTTACCCCTGGCTCAGAAAAGGTGAGACAAGAACAGAAAGAGTAATATTCTGAAAGAAGGTGCCAGTAAGGAAATCCATGCTCGGGAAGTTGACACAGATATCCTGTCCCAAACATATGCCAGGATAGTCATAAACTCAATGGAGATATGCCTTCCTCAGCTGTCTAATCAGTGGATCAGGGGGCTGTCCGGAGAAGGAAAGAAGGAAATATGGATCTTCCCTACTAATCCGGCTACCACCTACAATTACGCCAAAAGGACTAAATTGGTATCAGTTATTTTCATAACTTCCTTACTTGGTGCGTTAAATACTATGAAGGTGTTTGTTTAGGAGTGATTAGCAATTCACTTCCTAGTAGTAATTTCTATCTTCAAGTCTTTCAGAATCTCATGACAACTTAAAGTGTTGAGTAATTGAGGTAAATATATTCTAAATACCTCATAATATTTCAGGTTTTTTGCTTTTTTAAATGTATTAATGTGGTCTTGATGGAGTTTTCACTGAAATGGTTTTGGTGCTCTAGCTCTTCTAATACTTAAATAATGCCTATAAATATCAACTTGGTAGGGCCCAGGAAAAATGATGCTAAATGATATTTATTGGCTGATTTTCAACTACTTGTGGGTAGGTCAGTCAGCTCCATCTCACTGACTGAGATGTCAAAGATGAGCACACCTCCAGGCACCCACCCATATTTTCTAGTATTCTCATTCCCTTACTTTTTGTTGGCTTCCCCCTTCTTTCCTTTATGGCTATTCTGAATTTTTTTTCAGTTCTCAGAATATGTTTTGCTCTTTGTCCTTCTGTTCCTTTTTCATGCTGGTTGATTTTCTACACTAGGAATAAACTTAACCGTGTTACATTGATTCCTATTAATTTTCAGGTCTCAGGTCTTAAGTCAAAACTCAAAACATTTAACTCATTTTTTATTACTTTTTAAAAAAGTTTATTTATTTATTTATTTAGAGAGAAAGTACCAGCAGGGAAGGAACAGAGAGAGAGGGAGAGACTCCCAAACAGGTTCCACACTGTCAGCACAGAACCCAACGTGGGGCTTGAACTCATGAACCGTGAGATCGTGCCCTGAGCCAAAATCAAGAGTCAGATGCTTAACCAACTGAGCCACTCAGGTACCTCAAACATTCAACTCTTGTTGACTACTCCTATGAGCTCCCCTCCACACTCTCTAACACAATACTGAGCATACTTATGTGGTCTAACATACATGAGCACACAAACATACCACTATTTGCTTACATAAAAGCATACATACTTTCTCACAAATTCACACATAAACACTGTGAAAAGACTGTGTCTCTCTTACGTGTTGTTAGTTTTAGCTACATTCTCACATTTTGCTTATGTTTTTATAGAACTGGTAGTTTGGGGACCAAAACCGATGGTCATTTTTTTTTTTTTTGGTACAACTCTATAAAGAGTTATATAAGTAGTGACCATTAATAAGTAGTTGCTTTTTTAACTAATCGCTGTTTTCATGATCTTTATATAAAATTCTAAGGTGGTGAGTTCTATAGGATTTAAAAAGCTAGAGCTGACAATCTTTTTATATTTTGTAAGAATATGAGCCATAGCTTGAACATAACACGGTAACAAAAAGAAAGCAAAACAAAAATTTTTAAAGGTATTTCTCTTGGCTTTAGGTCTCCCAATAAACCTTCTCTATTTCTTTTAAAATCATTTTTTTCAATGTTTATTTTTTTTTGGAGAGAGAGAAAAAGAGAGAGAGAGAGACAGACTGTGTGCAAGCTGGGGAGGGATGGGGGGCGGGACACAGAATCCGAAGCAGGCTCCAGGCTCTGAGCTGTCAGCACTTACCCCAATGAGAGGCTTAAACTCACAAACTGTGAGATCATGACCTAAGCTGAAATCCAATGCTTAACCGACTGAGCCACACAGGTGCCCCAAACCTTTTGTATTTCTATTTTTAATGGTTAAAGAACTTTGTTTTGTTCCCTGATGCATCCCTAGCTCTTGGCACATAATAGGCACCAATATATATCCATTGAATGATTGAGTGAACAAATATATGTTAGGTACATTGTACAACATAATGTTTCAAGTCAATGCTATTTAATAGGAGCTTTGAAAATGTATTTTGAAAATGTCCCCTCTTGGGGCTCCTGGGTGGCTCGGTTAGTTAAGCATCTGACTTTTGATTTCAGCTCAGGTCATGATCTCATTATTTGTGAGTTCAAGCTCTGTGTCAGGCTCTGCACTGAGTGTGGAGCCTGCTTGGGATTCCCTCCCTCCCTCTCTCTCTCTCTCTCTCTCTCTCTCTCTCTCTCAAAATAAATAAATAAACTTAAAAAAGGCAATAAAAAGGAAAATGTTGCCTGTTGTCCTACAAGAGAGTTACCTTATCTAATTTACTCAATGATAAATTAATTTTCTTTCCTATATTATCTGCTTAGTAGTACATTCTCATTTTTAGACATTTCTACTAGTGATCAGAGGATATGCAATACATATATATATATGTATATATATACATACATATCTATCTATTATATATTTTTAAGTATTTTCTTTTTAACCTTTTAAGTAATTTCTATACTCAATGTGGGGCTTGAACTAACTCATGACCCTGAGATTAGGAGTAGCATGTTCAGGGCGCCTGGGTGGCTCAATTGGTTAAGTGTTAAACTCCAGCTCAGGTCATGATCTCACAGTTCATGAGTTCAAGCCCTATGTTGGGCTCTGTGCTGACAGCTCAAAGCCTGGAGCCTGCTTCAGATTCTGTCTCCCTTTCTTTCTGTCCCTCCCATGCTTTCAGTCTCTCTTTCTCTCTCTCTCTCTGTCTCTCTCTCCCTCAAAAAAGTGAATAAACATTAAAAAAAATTTTTTTAAGAGTCGCATGTTCTACTGACAGAGCTAGCCAGGCATTGCTCTGTTTAAATATATCCTGTAGAAAATGGTATTAGGACTGAATATATTCTGAGTCTAAGCAATTTTATAAGCAGACCCTTCATTCAGCATTTTATTTCCCAAGGTACTGTGGATTTTAAAGAAGTAACTATCTTTGACATAAAGTATTTTAAATCAATCAAGAGTAGATATTTTGTAGTATTATTTCCCACCTATCTTATAGGACAATAATAGCTATTATAATGCTAATTTTCATTTCTTGAGGGCTTTCTATGAAGGCAATGTGCTAAATAGTTTACATACTTCATTTTATATAATTCTCATTACCACCCTGTGGGGAGGAAAAAAAATCAAAGTCCAAACAGCTTTAATGGCTGGCATAAGATCACATAACTATAAGGAGCAGGGAAAGCTTCTATTCCAGGTCTGTTCAAGACCTATTAAAATGAAAGGAACAGGAGTAAAACAAAATTCTCAGAGAAATATTAAGATGCAAATCTAAATTTGGGGCTCAGTGTTGAAAGTGAGCTGTGCCACCTTCTGTCTTCTACGATTTAAGAGAGAAAACTCGTTAACAAGCTAGACCATTCAAATTTCATGTAGACATCTCCTTTTTGATGTTAAAAATATGTATTTTTCAAGAGCAATAGAATTTTTTCCTTTAAATAAAAAAAACCCAAGCTTTTAAATGATTATTTCCCGTTGTATTGCTCCCTTCCTGTCACTGTCTTTGAGCTAGAACATGAAGTCCTTGGTGGGGAAAGGAAGTGCATGGTCATCAATCTCTACTAACAGTCTTGAGTGGGTTTTGTCATCTAATAATTTCTGAGTTGATGGATGTGTAACTACTCATGGGGTTGGATGAGCTATTCGTCCACATTGGACATTTACTTAAGCTCTGCCTGTGCCCTACAGAGTCACAGGTTCCAGATAATGTCTCATTAATTGAGCAGATCTTTTAAATTATACTCTTTTTTCATATAAATGTCTTCTTGGAATTATGCTAACAAAAAAGCAAAATCCATTTTATGGTGTTTGGGGGAAGATTAGGGGATTATTGTTATGTTCTAAATTAGTTTATAACACAGGGGTATATTAGGGCAGTGTCGACCAAAGTGTGTTCACAATGACACCAAAACCTCTGGTTATTCAGGTGTTCAAATCGCTGTAGAAATGAAAGCTAGAATGACCCAAGTGCTGATAATCACTATTTCATCAGTTTGAGTCCATTTATTGTCTAAGTCCTACTCATATATTTAGTCTTAAGATAATTTTACATACCTTTTCTTAGTAACCTCTGCACCAAATGTGGGGCTTGAACTCATGACCCCAAGATCAAGAATCACTTGCTCTACTAAACCAACCCAGGCAGCCACCCCTTAAAAAAACTTTAAAGGGCACCTGAGTAGCTGGGTCGGTTGAGTGTCCAGCTCAGGTCATGATCTCGCAGTTCATGAGTTCAAGCCCCACATCTGCTGTCAGTGCAGAGCCCGCTTCAGATCCTCAGTCCCTCTCTCTCTGTCCCTCCTGTACTTATGTTCTCTCAAAAATAAATAAAGCATTAAAGAAATTTTTTTAATATATCTTCCATTTCAGCATTCTTTTTTCCCTCTTTTATTTGTCCTCTAGTTTCCCAAAATGTGATGCTATGGGAAACAATTTTACTTCATGCTGAATGATAAAAGAGATTATTCTTATAAATTTTGTCCTGTTTTCACCTAAGAAGTTCAAAGTTCATGCCTTTTATCAAGGAAGAAATGAACTAGTGTATGTGAGTATATTCTCTGACAATTTCATGACCTTTCTCCCATGGATCAGCATATAAAAGATGGAAAGATACATCTCATTTGTACAAATCAAGGTTTTTCCCCCAGTCACCACTAGTTGACTTACTTTTGCAAGCATCTGGAGCAGAGAAAGGTCTCCGGAGGTCCCGGTAGAAGCCTGGCTTACATCGCTGGCAATGCTGACCTTCCGTGTTGTGCTGACAGTCATTGCAGACACCCCCACTACGATTACCTGATGCCTCCCACACCTTCATGTCAAAGTGACAGGCATCGGCGTGCCCATTGCACTTGCAGGCTGGGGGTGGGGTGGGGGGAGGCATGGGAGGAAACCAAATAATTAAAAATAAAACAACAGGTTATCTAATATTCAGGCAGTTAAAAACAGGGTAAGCTGATTGCTAATTTTTAAATTCAAGTATTATTAACATACTGTGTTATTTTTTTTCATTTATTTTTTGATTTTTAAATAGTGCACATTTTCACAGTACATGCTCAAAACAGTATATAAAAAGGCAGACAATGAGAACTCTCGTCTCTCTATCTCTGTGTATCCTGTCTTGCCTAATTTCAACAGGTTACTACTTTTTTCTTTCAGTTTCTTGTGTATCCTTACAGTGTTTCTTTGTAATTTTAAATTAAAAAAATTAAGTTTTAGGATATGCCTGAAAGTCAGCAAGGCATAGATCCATCTTCTTAGGCAGAGATGTTACTGTTTCCTTAACAACCAGGGTTGACATTTATTTTGGAAAAACTATTTGAGTGGCTACCCATTTCCTTCCCTCTTCAATGGTAACACTTCACCATTTCTATTCCTGCTACTTTCCAAGGATCAGAGTCATCACTGTGTGTCCCCTGACCATGTTTAGAAATCTCCACATTGTCAGGCATTATTTGAAAATGAAAATTTATATTGCAGATACAGGCCAGAATTCATGCTCGTTGACAAGTCTGGAAGGAACCTTCTGGGGCACAGGGGTTAGGAACTTGGCAGGTAGATGTGTCTTTCATGAAGTACTATTCCTCAGCTACTGATGTACTGGTGAGTATAAGATGGTCTCCTAGAGAAGCCTGAATATTTTTAGAGAAGAGGCCTCATTGTTTCTTTTGTAACAATTTCTCTAAGGCAGTTATAATATCAATAGCACCACGTGACAAGTCTCTGTGTTCTACCCGTCTTTAGATACGCAGTTGGTGTCTGTGGAAAGGACCAGAATGGCACTCTAGGAATTTAGGAGAAATTCTTTAGATTCTCTTGATGAGTGATTTAGAATAAGAATCCAGACATTTTCGTGGACGTCAACTGTGTTTGTGTTATTGTTTTTTCATTGTTTCCTTGATGTGTTGTTATGATATTTTGGCCAGATTCATAATCTTTAAAAAGCATAATGTAAGATAATTTAGGATTTATGCCTACAGGAAATCCTTTACATTTCATAGAGACTAAAATAAATAAATTATGATTCCAAATTATGTATGGGAAGAGACTTCCCACAATGTTATCCCCAGCGCTGGCCTTTAAATCCTTATAAAATTGAAGTTTGTGAGTATAAACATTGTTATGGGCATGTGTATTTCCCTGAACATTTTGGGCTGCAAAGAAAAAAATGGTTTTTATTCCCATATTTTTTACCCTTCTATCTAATCTTGAAACTTCAAGTCAGCCTTGATAATGTTGTCCCATTCTTGACTAACTGGCTTAATTTCAAATCTGATTTGTCATTTCAAGTTATCATAAGTGAAAAGAAAGGCATTATGGTATTATTGAAAAGAGAAACATTTAATTTGGAGTTTTAAGAGCTGTGATCAAGTCCTGACTATCATTTACTAACTTTGGCAAGTTACTTAATCTCATTGAGCCTCAATTTCCTGAACTCTAAAATGGGATTAACACCACTTGCTTTATAGGTTGTTTTGAGAACTGAATTGGAGATGGCTATTTTCATGATTATAATTCAGTATCTCAGCTACGAGGGTAATTGTATGCCATAATCCTCTTGTTGCTCTTGTGTCTAGCCATGTTTTTATTATGTCAACTTCTCAAGAAGGGTGCTTAGATCCTGCAAAGTGTCCAAGCATTGGGCAACACATTGTTGGTAAAATAGTCATGTTGGCAACTTTACAAGCAGTAATTGTTTCCAATGGTTGAGGTCCTGGCGGGCAGTGATGTGGGCTATATTTGTGTAGGTTACAGTGCCTGTCACCCACTACTTTATATTGTGTTTCTAGGGACCAAGGAGTCAACAGATAAGTTTACTTAATAAAGAAGGTTTTTAGTCTTGTGGGCTTGGTACTCACTCCTGCATTCGTTAGGAGATCCTGTTTTGCCATCAGCTGCCTCCCAGGGGCGGTCATTGTATAATGGTGCACAGTGTTGGCAGTGGGTGCCTGCCGTGTTGTGCTTACACATACACTTCCCATGGACCTACAAACAAAAATAAGTAAGAGCTGTGAGGCACAAACAATGCTGGGAAGGAATATCCTTCCCACAGTCTTACCTCATTGGTTGGCTTTAGCAATATGATATTCATATATTTTCCTAATGAAGCCATCAAGATGGGAGATTCTTTCTTTAGTTTGTCTTGTGATTAATTCAGAAGGTTACATATATATTTTTCTTGGCTGTAGGTAATGTGACCCTAAAGAGCAATTCTGAGGTACTGGCTAGATATTTACTTAAATGTTTTTTTAAATGTTTTTATTTATTTTTGAGAGAGTGTGTGAGCAGGAGAGGGTCAGAGAGAGAGGGAGGCACAGAATCTGAAGACAGGCTTCAGGCTCTGAGCTAGCTGTCAGCACAGAGCCTGACGCAGGACTCGAAACCATGAACCATGAGATCATGACCTGAGCCGAAGTCGGACGCTTAACCGACTGAGACACCCAGGCGCCCCATACTTACATGTTTAATGCCTTAACATTTAAAAAATTTTTACACAAAAATACTACATCCTCAGTATAGAAAATTTGGAAATCTGTAAATATGATTAATTCATATCATAATCAGAGTCAACATTTGAAGTTTATATTTCCAGTACTTTAAAAATATAACTATATACTTCTTTTTCCATATAACAATATATTGACATCATCTTTCCATTTCATTAAGTATGCTTGTACAACACATTTCTTAATGGCTTCCTTGTATGGTATACAACTTACTTTACAATCACCTGTTTTTTGTTATTTAGATTTTTAATATTTTTACATATTTTTAATTCTATAATGAATATCCTTTAGCTATTGGTGTCCATCTTTATTTGGAATGTGTTTTCTAGAAGTAAAATTGAACAATAAAAAATGTATGCATTTTTGAGGCAGCTGGGTGGCTCAGTCACTTGAGCATCTGACTTCAAAAAAATTTTTTTTATGTTTTATTTATGTTTGAGAGAGAGAGACAGAGCATGAGTCGGGGAGGGGGTGAGAGAGAGGGAGACACAGAATCTGAAGCAGGTTCCTGGCTCTGAGCTGTCAGCACAGAGTGACATGTGCGGTTTTAACTCACAAAGAGCGAGATCATGACCTGAGCTGAAGTCCAACACTCAACCAACTGAGTCACCCAGGTGCCGCAGAGCGACTGACTCTTGATTTCAGCTCTGGTCATGATCCCAGGGTTGTGGCATTGAGCCCTGTGTTGGGCTCCATGCTGAGCATAGAGCCTGGTTAAGACTCTCTTTCTCTCTCTGCCCCTCTCCCCTACTTGTGTGCTCTCTCTTTATCTCTCTAAAATAAAAAAAAATTGGGGCCTCTGGGTGGCTCAGTTGGTTAAGCGTCTGACTTCAGCTCAGGTCATAATCTCACAGTTCGTGGGTTTGAGCCCCACGTCAGGCTGTGTGCTGATAGCTTGCTCAGAGCCTAGAACCTGTCTTCAGATTCTTTGTCTCCCTCTCTGACCCTCCCCTGCTCATGCTGTCTGTCTGTCTGTCTGTCTGTCTGTCTCTCTCTCTCTCTCAAGAATAAATAAAAGCATTTAAAAATAATAATAAAAATTTTTAAAAATTACAGACTTTATAAAAATAAACAAAACCAAAAATATACATATATATTTAAGGCTTCAAATATATTTTGCCATAATGACCATAATAATTTTCTTTTCATCCTATAATTCAGAGTAGTTGAGGGTTTATTAAAATAGCATTTCTCACAGGGGAGGAATTCGCTAGTAGAATTCTCTAGGATGTCACAGTTTTATGAGGATTTTAATATTTTTTTGCATAATCTCACCATCAATTTAAAAAACTTAATATTTTGGATTATCTTGAATGCTCCCTCGTAACTAAGTATTGCCATGAGTTCCAGTACAAAAATGGACTTACTGACATATGATGTCATGACTGTACAAATGAGAGTTTTGTAAAGTAGCTCAGAATGGGGTTTCCAAATTTGAATTTATGAGGGTTTTTTTCTTGAGAAACAGTATAATAGGTAAATTAGCATGAAAGGAATAAATTATATCAACCAGTCAACAAATATTTAACATATAATTACCAAAATAGGCAATATTTGGTACACAAAGCATTACAAATAATAATTTGTGTTTGAGAATAGTGTAATGTAACTGGATAAAAGATTTACATTTAAAAACATTACAGACAAACAAGAGAATCAATACCTAAGAAAACAAAATGATGTTAGAATTTAAAAGATGCAGAAACCACCAGAGATTAGCAGTTGTGGAAGGCGTTAGGAACGAGGTTGAGTTTTAAGCTGGCTCTTAAAGATGGGCAGTATTTCTGACAGGCAGAAGGGAAAAGACTTTCCAGGAAGAGAAAACAAAATCAAGGTGCGGTGCTAGGAGGCTAGGAGGAATCTGTGACAAGGTTTATTTCAATTCAGCTAAAAGAGTTCGACTGCAATGATAAAGGAACTATAAGAAATGACGTGAAATGACATGTACTTGTAGTGGCCAAAATCAAAATGAGTTCCTAGAATTCAATAAATCTGGAAATAGCTCTACCAATATGTTGATGAACTATACTTGACCTAATTTAACCCCAGAATAAACTGTGTTTTCTTACCTAGGAGCCCCTTTCTCTTTTAATTCTCCTAGTGCCTCTCCACTGGCAGAGGCACTCTGGATTATGCATTATCCAAGTGTGATCTGACTACTACAGACCTTATGCTCACAAAAAGTTGAAGGAATTATATAGGGCATGAAGGACTGCAGCCTCTTTGTGAATGATCCATATGGAACCTAAGTGTTATAATCTGAAAAGTTTAATAAATAATGATTTTGGTGGCCATCTAGCTAAATTTCATTTCTGTGTATGATAATATAAGTTTTTTATAGTTAATGAAAAATTATTATAGCTGTCCTTTTAGTTCATAGGGATTAATTAAAGAATATAACTTTTTTTAAGAGGGTGGGATTAACTCCTTAGAGTACAATGAGGTTGCAAACATTTTGTTAATTTTCCTTATAGAAATGGAACTAGTGTTACAGATTTAATTTACTGATTTGGGTACTGGAAAGCTGAATTACAGTTACCTACTCTTGGGCTTCTCTTTGTGACTATCTCAGCTAAGAGCTGTTTATATGTAAAGTTCCATGGAATTGTAAGGTATAACTCCATCCACACATTCAGGTAAATTCTAAAGACAAATTTGCACTTCAATTTGGAAACTGTTGGAATTTACTTTTTACTGCTCTATAAGAGTGTGGTCTTTTTATCCTAGCTCTTAGAAATCTGGTTTTTCATATATTCTGGTAGAAATCCTCCAGTCTTACTGCTATTCTTAAATCTTTTAAATTCAACCTTCCTTATCAGGATGGAAAATAGAAACTCTTTATCACATAACTTTGGCGTGGTAAGATTCTCTAAAGGTTCTTAGTAAACCTGGATGGTTCTTTGTTTACTTGTGCTAGATGCTGATGTCAAGCAAAATGGAATCTTTGGAAAAACTGAGTAAGAAAAATTTCCCAAAGTTGAAGAGTTTAGTTAGTAAAGTGAAGACATACTTATATAGTTGGCAGAAGTTGGTAGCATAATGAAAATTAATGGGAAGAGTAATTTTGTAATTAATTCCTTAAATCCTATAACCTGTTTAAAAAGCACTACACACAAAACACTTAGGATACAAATATTTAATGAAATTAGAGTCAGAATTCCTAGAATAAACTATCCCTAATTCACCACTGCTGTTATATGGAGTACTATCTGAGGGGAGCATTTAGCATTTTAGAAAATGTTAGGTCTAATGTAAATATGGTAAAGACCAAGGTCAGCAAGTGCTATTTGTATAAAACTTCTTAGTCCTTGAGTCTGTGTCTTAAAGAACACATAGGATTTTTTTTGGAGACAAAGACAAGAAGATAAAAACCCCAAAGGATTATTCTAGAAAAAAATCAATAAATAAAAAGGGCATGTATTGGGGAGATTGTTTCTATATAGATCATGGAGCACATTAAATATTAGCTTGGGATGCTGGAATTTACCCTGTAGGTACTGAAGATCCATTGAAGATTTTTGTGTAAGGAAATGATTAAAAGCTATATTAAATACACTTCTTTTCTTCTCTTTTTTAAAAAAACCCTTCCACCTCATTCCTATCTTGTCTGTTGTGTTCTTTCTTCCCCTTCCTCTTCTACTATTTCTTTACCATACACACACACACACACACACACACACACACACACACACACAGTAAAACCTTGGTTTGAGAGCATAATCCAGAAACATGCTTGTAATCAAAAGCATTTGTATACAAAGCAAATTTCAAGAACCATCGGCTCAGTTGTGATCCTGTGATGTTCAGCATCATGTATGACTAGTATTGCAAGACATCACTTGTTTATCAAGTTAAAACTTCTTAGAGATGTTTACTCCTCTTGCAGAAGACTCACAGAACAAGTCACTCACAATCCAAGGTTTTACTGTATATTTTTTACCCCAGCTTCTGCTTTCCGACAGCCAGTGGCACTCACATGTCTTTTCTGATGATGTTCAAAATTTTAAAAGATTGTTAATTCTTATATGATTGCCTTTTAGCATCCTTTCTACTTTTAGACAACCATTTATTGAGTACTATATAAAGATAAATGTTACAAAATATTGTTCATTTTCTTTGGAGGAACTAAACTATCATTATAGGTCGATTTATCAAGTTTGGTCTTGGAATGCCCCAGGCCTATAAGTAATTTCACCCAGCTGATAGGTTAGCCCTGGCCCACAAATTCCAGGCCTCAGTAGGCTACAGACATATAGGGAAACCTCATCAAAAATTCACATGTATTACAAGATAATTGGGGCAGGTCAATTCCCTCTGGAGTAAGGACTTCAGAGCATTCCCTTGCTTCCACATGCTGAGAATTGGGATGAACCTCCCAGGGTCTGAAAAATGCCAGCCTAGCAAATTTTTCTGCACACAGAAAAATTCAAGGAGCTGTCATTTTGAGAATTTCCAAAAATAGCTGTAAATCATTACCTAGACCATCTGAAACAAGAAATCCTTCCTCAGCAATACAACTGTTACTGTTCAAGCTTGAAAGATCACCCACTATTTGATGCTTGTGAAAAATGTGCAAGTAAAACTAGGTCTTTATAGAAAAAAACCCTCACAAAACAGAAAAAGGAATCTTTAGTAACAAGTTAAACAGCTCTTGTTTGGTACACAAACATGAATTAGATGAAGGGCAGAAAATGGGATTATGTCCTTAAGGTTTAGATGAAGAAGAGTGGTGTCTGGCTGTCTAACTGGAAAATGAGAAATTGATTTTAATAATAAATTTATAACTCCTAATTATCTAAGAAGTATTCTTGGGCATTTTGGATATTCTATGCATTTTGTAATCCTCTTCCTTATACTAAGTACTTTCTTCTATTAATGTCATAGTTTTTCCTACTGGGGCGCCTGGGTGGTTCAGTCAGTTAAGCATCCAACTCTTTATTTCAGCTCAGGTCATGATAGCATGAACTGAGCCCCACTGTCAGTGCAGAGCCTGCTTGGGGATCTTTCTCTCCTTCTGTATCTGCCCCTCCTCCGTCTCGCTCGCTCTCTTTCTCAAAATAAATAAACATTTTAAAAAGTTCTACTTGTATCTAGTATTACTTATTTGTTACTTATTTGCAAGTCATTTTTTGCATACTTATAGGGAAAGACTCATGCAAACTTTGAACCAGTAATTTGAGCAATTATTGAAACAGAATGCCCATTAGTAGCTATGCACGTCAGTGACAAATATATAATAGAGCCAAAAAGATAAGGAGAGAAAATATACTTTCTTCATATTTGAGGCTAAAAATATAGGAATCTACATAGGGGCAAAATGAGGAAATTATTATCTTTCAAATCCATCCCTGTAACACAGATGGGACTTGCTTAGAAAAGCTGCTTCTTCATTGTTGTTGCTTTGGGGGCGGAAAGCCTTCTAGTAGTCTGCAGCGTGGAGCTGAGGGAATTGGCCATGGCAAGAGGTTGTGAGAACTGGATGACTGGCAGTGTCAGGCAACCACTGGACAGTCACTTATTTAAGATGTTATAAAATATTTAAACATTAGATAAGAGATTGCCTTAGACCCTTTGAGGGTCCTACCAGACTTAGGGTTCTACAATTTTAAGGCCTGCTTCTCTGTGTTCGGAATACTGATTCCTAACTATCCATAATCTTTTCTGAATACCACAGAACTACCATATGGGCTGGGTCTTGTTATCTCTCCAATGCAGAACATTTCCAGATCATCTGAAAAATCAAACAAGGGAGAGCTTGGAGAGTATGTCTTCTTTCCTGCAGGCACTTCTTGTGACACAAATGAAAAAGTAAATAAGTGTTAATAATCTCTGAAGGCAGACTTTCATTTGTTGATACTGACTATACCTAAACTAACTTATATTCTATTCTGTTTTGTTTTTCTCCTCCCCTGCTTCATTTTCCCCATTGCTCATGACCAAAGAAATCACAGACTAAATATCCTAGCTCCTTCCTTTTAAATAAAGGTATATTTCATCATCTAGTGATGCTTACTACAGATATTCACTATAATGGAAATTACCAAAGCAAAAAATCAATCTGGTTAATGCTTTAGAGGACTCATGTTAATTGAATTCATTTAGGAATGCCTGATAAAATTTGCTTCCCAACTGCTTCCCAAGAAAGAAAGGAACAGCTGTTGTTCGTGTCCTACAAAAATTACAATGAAAGTTAGTGGCGGGGGAGGGGTGGGGAGACTACAAGCTGAGTATTCAGAAATTCTTGAATTTCATAAATTAAATAATTTCCTTGTGCTATTGTGCCATTATTGTTTACATATACATGATTTTATTTTCATCTTTACCATTCAACTTTGAATTCCAATGGAAAAATGAATCTTCTTTCATACTGTCATTGTAACTTTAAAAAATGTTTGTGAAAAGAGAATGCAAACAGTGTCTATTCTATGAACCAAAGGAAAATGCCCACTTAAAGGCAGCTGCAGCAATTCATGGAACCCCATTTAGCTACGACAAATGATTTAGAAGTGGAATAATGCTATGCAGCAATTTAAGACAAAATGTGAAGGCAAAAACTGATTAATTTCTAAAGAGATAGTATGTCCCTTTTAAAGAAAAGGATTAACTTAGAAAAGAATGAACTTCTTATGCATGAAAAGAGATAAATTCTAATAATGGGCTAGCCTGTTAGAACCTGCTTCTCTAATACAGGACAAAAACATGGGCAACAATGCTACAGCACAAACCTTTGAATAGAGAGCATTGGGAGGAAAACATGTCTTTTCATTAACAAATAAAATATTCCTTTTCCCCATTGAAGGTTTGCATGTTTTAATTTAATAGAAGCATGATAATTGAGTTTGGTGGAAAAGGGGGCTTGAAACATACTGTCAGAATGGGGCAAAATAGGTTGAAGGCTGATTCCAAACCCTTGCCCAACCAATCATAACATATAGCAAGAATGCAACCAGTTGAAAAGTTTTACAATCTATTCATTGGTCTGAGCTTGGACACCAGAGAAAACAGCTCTTGTGAGAAAGTATGGGCAATAAAATAAAGATTGGTATAGAGCAGGAAAAATATGATTAAAGAATAAAAATTGGTCAGTACTTTGAGACTTCTCCCTTCTCAGCCACTTGCCTGAAATTCTTAGCTCTTAAATAGGGTCGTAGATCCAGGAGCGCCCTATAACAATATACTTATGCTTAGAAGGGGCAAAGCCTTAATTATTAATAACAAACATATCACCTGGGATTATAACCATCTTTCTCAATCCCAGACCTGGACTCAAGAGTTGTCTAGATAGAGGACGAAGTGGCTTCCTGATGGAGGGAAAGGTAATGTCTTAAGGGAAGGAGCTATAGACAAACTATGCCCACATTCACTATCTTGCCAAGAACCTTGCTCTGTCTGTAGAGCTGGAACAAAGCAAAAATGGATCCAATGCAAATTTCATAAGAAAATTGTATTTAGTATATTGCATGGTAATAATGTGTTTATCTGCCTCTCTCCACTAGATTGTAAGCCCTTGCAGGAAAAGAACCGATGGGTTAAATTTGTCTGAATCTCCAGTAACTGCATAGAATAGGTTTTCAATATATATGTGTTAATTTTTTTTATTCAGTAAATATATTTTAAGAAAGCATTGAGAACCTTAGTTATTGAATTTAGTTCCATTTTGTAAACTTGCCAAGAAAGGCCGGGTGCCAATTATGCATTTAAAGTGGGAATGGGAAGGGGCACCTGGGTCACTCAGTCAGTTAAGGGTCCAGCTTCAGCTCAGGTCATGATTTATGCTGACAGCTCAGAGCCTGGAGCCTTCTTCAGATTCTGTGTTTCCTTCCCTCTCTGCCCCTCTCCCACTCATTCTTTCTCTCTCTCTCTCAAAAAATAAATAAACATTAAAAAAAAAACCAAAGTGGGAATGGGGTGCTTTCAGATGTTTGTCACAAAACAGGATTTTGGGTAGAGTAGGATTGAAAGACATTGAAAGTTTGTCTAGAGTGCTTCCTATAAGGTGCAGAGTTCACTTCTGGGCAAGGCACGTTGGTAAATATGTTCTTATCTGTAGTAGTCATCCACAGTTGCTCTGAGAGACCTATAGGCTTAAGGAACATGGGTCAGTCATTGAGGGAAATAAGAATAATAACAATAATATGATGAGGATAAATAATAACAAATTAGTAACAACAATAATTATAGTAGAAGCTAATATTGAGTAGTACTATGGGCACTGTTCTTCACTATATAAGCATTTACTCCTTGGATGTACACAAGAACCCTATAAGGTTAGTACAATTATCATTGCCATTTCACAAAGAAGGAAACTGAAACTTGAAGAGTTTAGATAATTTGCCTAAGGTCACAAAAGCCAGGAAGTGGTGGAGCTACTGTATTTTAATTCTAGCAGTCTGACATGAGTCTTGATCTTAGTCTCTAACCTATGCTAGCATAATAACCTTGGAGAATAGGATTTTGAGAGATCCACCCTGGCCAAGTTCCTTGAGTGTGTTACCTAAATAAAATAGGCGCGTTCCAATCCAATTTGTCCTTGAAGAGCTCTTCAGGACCGAAGCTGGTTTGGACTCCAAGTGAACCATTTCATGGGTGTTCTGGTTTTGATTGGATTATTAGTCCTACTTCTCTGGTAGAAGCCTCACAGTTTTGGAAATAGGAGAATACAGGAAGATTGGCCGCCCATTTCTCACACCTGGCTTGAATAAGTTTAGGGCACATAGAGATGGAGAATACTTTTAGAATCTCCTTGGTTCAATATAAAACCTATCCAAGCACTGAAAATTCTGATGCCTCCTAGGGGCATCTCTGGGCCACTGCAAGTTTTACTTATCAGAAACTCCAGTGAATAAATTTACAAATGGAGATGATAACAGGAATGTAAATGAACTCTAATTAAACATTTGCTCTTTGTGGATAGCACCTCTTTTGTGCTATTTACTCTCCCTATTAGATATGATCTGGTAGGGATAGTAATATCATATAGTGTGATGGTTTTTATAGTCAATACTAATTAAGGTTATGGAAAATGCTTAAGGAGAATGCTGTATATAACCTAATGAGATTCAGGTTGCTGGGTTATTTCTATTTCTTCATGTACAAAATTTCACATGCCCTAAAACTGTGATTTGTATATCTAAATGGCAGTTTATTTGTGCTATTGTACATGGGCTTTACCATAAAAAATCAGGAGTTGAAGGAGTATTCAGAAACATACATATAAGACACACAGAATTTACAAGTGCTAGCAACTTTGTGTACTCCAAATTGTGGGCATTTATTCCAAGGTTATTCAAAGATGTGGGTCAGCAGATCTTTATTTAATAGTATTGCAGCTAGAACTAAGAACTAAAAATCAAGTTTCATGGGTTATCTTTCAACATACATCATGACTCCTTTGAAAACTTTAGATGATTGGTCAAAAACCAAGACAAAAGAAAGCAAAACAAACAAACAAATCTCTCCAAACCTACCTATCTGCATAAAAGAAGGCAGAAACTGCTTCAGGGCAGAGAAAAGCAAAATTTGGGCCTTTCAAATAAATCACAAAACACTTTCGGATTTAAAAATATTGCTAATAAAGTAGTCTCATTTAAAAAGCCAAGGGAAAGAAGGTCTTAAAATATTTCCATTGTTTTAATATGTACTATTGACTCAACAGTGGGTTTTTTTTGTTTTGTTTTTTGGTTTTTTGGTTTTTTTTGTAAGTGAGCACTTCAGTTTTAATTTTGGGTCCTTGAGTAATTTTAGGTAGGATTCTCTCTCACCTTTCAGATTAATGCTTTTCTAGAACAAAGAAAAATCTCTTCTTTTTGCAAGTACAGGGATAGGGACTATTTTATTTTTTATTACCAGGGTCTTAAGAGCTCTTCAAGACAGAGGCTGGTTTGGACTCAAAGTGAGCCTTGCGTGTCGTGGCCTTGCGTGGATTATTAGTCCTAATCCTCTGGGAGAAGCCTCCCATCTTTAGAGGTATCATCTTTTGAGAAAGATGCTTTGCATCTATTTCTAAGGATACATTACCCTTTAATACTACCATTGCTTCCCCTGTACATGTTCATCTATCCTAAAGTTCTTTTATCAAGACTGCTTGAGCATGTACTTCTAAAAGTGGAATTTCAACTTGCTTTATATAGCTAAGTGGGATTTGAATGTCTTATACTTTCAAAAGATTAATTCTACTAGCTTCCTCTTTTCAGTATCATCAGGTACTTTATCTTTCCTCTGGGGACTGTAATAATTATTTCTTCCATAAAAATACAAATGGCATTTAAATAAATATTGTGTTGTCCAGGAGGCTTAAGAAGATTACATTTAGATGAGATCATTCTATTATGTACCTATGCAATTTATCCCCCACAATTACTTCACTGCATAGAACTGTTTTTTATTCTTTGTTTCCAATAGATTTTATGAATTACTTCTGACCACTGGGCTTTCAAAAATGATGTCTACCAGACAGGTTTATTTGTATAAATTGTATAAGTGAACACAGCTAGATTATATGCATAACTGTTTGAGATTTGCATGTGTACAATGATAATAAAGTCAGGCACTAGGATTTTAAGACATTTATTTCAGTGCATCTAAGGCTTTCTTGCCTTATAATATCAAATTAGCTTCTCTTCTCTATAACAGCCACAATTTATTCAGCTGTAAGATATAGAACAAAAGAAGATCGGCAAATATTATTAGATTCTTGCTATAGTTCTTGCCCTTCGGCAAAGTTTGAGTTTTTCTATAAAAGTATGAGAAACTATATCAGTATATAGCTAAGTAATCTGAAATGTCTTTCAAGCCGAATTGCTATCTGGTCACTGCTAAGTTTCTAAGATGGTTGTTACATAGCCATTAGAGCCACTTCATCTCTGTTCTTCATTTGATCTTGTTAAGCTTTGTTTTTGTAACTTCACTTTGCACTTGTCTTTATACACTGAAACTTTTCCAAGGTCACAATGCAAATCAGTGATAGGACAGGGAACAGAACTCCCAAAAAGAGTCCTAAAATCTTAGAGGCTCCATCTTAGAACAGTGATGTAATCAGGAGGATTTTTTTTCCTTCCTACCAATACCTAAAATAACTTCTCATGATAAAATCTCTTTGAGGGGAAAAGGGATATCACTTTCAATTTCTTAGTATTTACTTACTCTTAATATTTTTAGAAAAATAAGGCAAGGGTGGAATTAACAATATATGACTTCTAATATGCTGTTAAAACTATTAACACAATAACTATGAGACAAGAACCTGGGAAATTAAGTGAAGGGTAAAACCATTAGAACTCATTTTGTAAGCAACTTATCTGTCAGGCAGCATTTGACATGAGAATGAAAGAAGGATTTGTGAGAATTTATTCAATGTCTTTTTGGATTTAGATGGTTTTTATAATTAGTTGGGGGCCAGGTGAATTCTATTATAAATGCCGTGAGGGATTAATAATACTTTTCATCCCACTGACATTCACTTGCTCAATGTGTTCACATAGCTTCTGGTTATTTGAAAGGAAAATTCCTTGTCACAGACTATTTTGCATTTTCTTACAAAGTTTTTTTTTTTTAATTTAATTCACTCTAGTTCACATTTCCCACTGTTTTCCTTCTTTCTTGACAGCTCTGTTTGACTGTCGCTCAGTATGCTATACAGTACAGAGGGTGTTACAAAAGTTGACTTAAGATAAATGAACTCCTGATTGTAGTACAAGAAGCCAGTTGCTAGGGCATGTTTTCTTCCATAGTCTCTTGTTGTTGAATTAATTAATTCATTCAGATGCTTCTTTTCATATTGGAAAACCTTGTTTCTAGGTGAATCTTATAAAATGTAGTTTCATTATTGAGAATGCTCATATAAAAAATATGCTTGTTTGGCAACTCTGTCAGAATGCAGAGTCATTAAGAAAATTGCGATCATCTGTATATGGCCAGAAATAATAGCCACAACATTCGGAAGAATTAGTCCTCTTCAATACCCACCCATTCTAAGCTACTGCTTTTAAAAACAGTCAGGTTAATGACAAAAGACAAAATTCCTATATACCCAGCCATGGATATTTTGTTTATTTGTCTATTAATTTTTCTTATTACGATTATATTCATGAACATAAAATTTATCATTTTAGCCATTTTTAAAGTATACAATTCAGTGGTCTTTAGTATATCAAAATGTTGTGCAATAATTACCATCATCTAATTCCAGAGCATTTTCATCACACCCCAAGTAAACGTCATGCCCATTAAACAGCCACTCCCCATTTCCCCCTGACTCCTGACAACCACTACTGTCCTTATGGATATGCCTATTCTGGACATTTCATACAAAATGCATAATGCAATATATGCTCTTTTGTGTCTTGTTTCTTTCACTTAGCATGTTTTCAAGGTTCATTCATGTTAGAGCATGCATCAGTAGTTCATTCCTTTTTATGGTTGAGTAATATTAAAAAAATATATATATAGCTTTCTTTGTATAATTATTTATTTATTATATTTCAAGTTTTTATTTAAATTCTATTTTGTTAACATATAGCATAATATTAGTTTCAAGAATAGAATTTAGTGATTCATCACTTACAAATAATACCCAATGCTCATTACAACAAATGCCCTCCTTAATGCCCATCACCCACTTAAGCCCATCCCTCTACCCACCTCCCTTCCAGCAATCCTGTTTGTTCTCTATAGTTAACAGGATTTATTTATGGTTTGCTGCTCTCTCTCTCTTTTCCCTTTCCCCTATGTTCATTTGTTTTGTTTTTTAAATTCCACATGTGAGTAAAATCGTATAGTATACGTCTTTCTCTGACTTATTTAACTTGGCATAATATACTCTAGCTACATCCACATCATTGCAAATGGTAAGATTTCATTCTTTTTTTGTGGCTGAGTAACATTCCATTATATCTATCTATCTATCTATCTATCTATCTATCTATCTATCTATCTCTATCTTCCATTATTTGTATCTCCCAAATCTTGTTTACCCATTCATCAGTCAGTGAACATTTTAGTTCCTTCCATAATTTCACCATTTTTTGATAAGGTAATATTCCATTATATGGATACCACATTTTGTTTATCCATTCATTAGTTGAAGGATATTGGGGTTGTAAGAGTTACCTTAAGATGGCGACCGAGTGGCCCTTTTGCTGTGGGTTAGAGAAGAACTCCGTGCACTGACAACCCCCCCACCCCCCACCCACAGACCTGGAATTGTCCGCGCCAGTTTGAAAACAGTCAATCATGAAGCTCCAGCTTCCCATCACTCTGACAAAGGAGGCAACCTATCCCGTCCTGCCACGGCCCTAAAATGCCCTTATTTGGTAATCTGCCCTCCCAAGACCTAATCCGGAACTCTTTCACCCATAAAATACCTCACCCTCCTGTACCAGGTGAGACTTCCTTGACTCCCCACTCCCGGAGTCATGGAAACTTGCCTGGGAATCGCAGACCCCAAAAAAGGCTTTCTTGGCTCCATAACTTGGTCTCTTTCTTTCCTCTCATCTCTGCCTCCATCTATTAAATCTTACATTCTGGTGCCAAAACCCGGGAGGAGATAGCAGCTCAGCAGCTGGCTTCTAGCTGAGCTCTCTCCTTCCTGATCCGGGAATCTCGCCTTGGTGCCGAAACAGAAACTGCCCCTGCCAGGCTGGGGCCCTCCTGTTGAACTTCTGGCCCAGGACCCAAACTCTACTAATTGGGTAAGTTCCCTGATTATCCAAGCCTCCACATGACATCCTGTCCCGAAATTGCAGCCGAGTTAGGACAACCCCTCTGCAGTAGCCCCAGGGGCTACTCTGGGGGTATATAGTCCCAGGGCCATATTCACTTTGGCCTCCTGGGTTGGGGAGATGTCCCCGACCCTAGGACGAGCCAACCCTCCATTCCGAGTCTCGAGCCTGAACACAGGGACGCCTACTTCAGTCCCAAGACTTTAGGTAGGCCGGATATTATAGCAACTTCCCAATCTAAGCCAGAACTCGCAAAACCGTGCACTCACCCCTTACAATGCCTTCTAAAGAACTTCTGGCTTCTTGGTTACACCGGTGACCTTTGCTGCAACCACCTAATAACGTCTCTGTATGGTTGTATGGCCCCTCTACAAGCTGGACCACCAATCCCAATGGCCCCCAGAAGGGTCCCTCGATTTCCAAATTCTTACCGACTTAAATAATTTCTGTCGGAGGCAGGGAAAATGAAATGTGATGCTATATGTGTGGCTTTTTGGGATCTGCACTCTCGCCCTGACCTTTGTTCTTAGCTTGTGACCCAAAACTCCTGCCCCCGGCGCCCCTCCCATCCCCCTCTCCTGTCTCCCATCCCCCTCTCCTGTCTCCCATCCCCCTCTCCTGTCTCCGATTCCCTAAATGACTTCGCTGCCCCTCCTTCCTATAATCCTA
>NC_043709.1:24055146-24111271 GCF_006229205.1 Suricata suricatta | reverse complement strand
CTACAAGATTTGTTGTCCTCAGACCCTTCACAATTCATCAAGGAATTCCAATATTTGGCCCAAGCATGTGATTTCATCTGGCATGATATCCATGTAATCCTGACCTCTACCTTAACCTCAGAGGAAACGAGCAAATCCAGGCAGCTGCTCGCGACCAGGCAGACCAGATTCATATTCCCGATCCCACAATACCTATTGGGGCGAAAGCCGTACTGGCAGCTGACCCTAATTGGAATTACCAGCAACAGGGAACTGGCCATAGGTGATGGGATCAGATGATCCAATGCTTGCTGGCAGGCATGCGAGCAGTCTCAAATAAGTCTGTTAATTCTAATAAGCTCCCAGAATGGTCCCAGAGCCCAATGCGCGGTGCAGCGTAAGGCCGTCCTCTCACTTTTGGCTTTGCCTCCAATGGCCTAAAGTAGAGAAAACGTTCTGTCCTTTCCAGGAAGGAATGGCCAACCTTCAACGTTGGATGGCCACCCCCCCCTCCTCCCTGGTTAAAACCTTTTCTTCCTCCTAGGCCAAGAAATTACCACCACCGAAGAAACCGAAAATATTAGAGCCCTCTGCATCAACGGGCTCTCCCGATGGTTCCCATGCTTCCTGTCTTTAGCCCTGAGGTTCCCCCACCTTGAATACATGTTAAATAACTTCTCTAGTTTCAGGAAAAGAGAAAGAACTACGGCTTTAAGTTAAAGCCATCTTGACTGCGGACACACTGCCAGCTGGACTGGCCGACATTCTCTGGGATTGACTAGCCCCAGAGGGCTCCTTTAATCTTAACCTTGCTTCTTCTGTCTCCCCTTCCCACTCTTTCTGCACCTACTTGGGTGTGATATGCCTCATTGCCTCCTCCCAGCCTCAGGGGCTAAGCGCAAAGGGCACTCCCGAAGACATCTCGGCTTTTCCTGCCACCCTGAAAATGGCATCAGTGATCTGTGAGAGTCACCTGTCTGAACCTCTGGAGGTAAGCTAGTTTATCATCTAGATTTTAAATGGACATGTGCTCTTGTCTGGGGAATTAAGTGGAAGCCTGGACATATGACTTCCCACTCCAGGGCCACACTGAGACGTCAGTGGGCCCTTTAGTAAACCTGTAAATACCTGTTTTGTGGCCACTTCTGTACCTGTTTTGTCCAGTCGTCATTGTCGTTTTTGGTCTTATCTGTGGAAATTCTATGGGAGGGAATGTAATAACTTCTGATGTGTGTGTGAGTGTGAATGTGTGGCTCGGTCTGGCTTGTCTGCCGAATCTGATTCTGTGGCTCCACGGGTGGGCACCCCTAAGGTCCCCAAAAAGCCTACGGAGTCTGAATGGGCCCATCTGCAATTCCATGGTGAACAGCATACAGTCTATGGCAGCATCGGAATCATTTCCAGACTATAAGTCACAAAGCTGAGCCTGCTACGGCTAAGCATCACCTAAGTTCCTTCGGGACATGGCCAGATGAGTATCTGACTGGTCTCCTCATTAGAGGGGGCACCCCTACCCCTTTGTCTTTGAGACACTGCCCCATGAGAACATTATGGGGTTGGGACTGTGCAGAGAAGGAGACCTTATTGGTCTGGATGAGATAAGGTCATACTGAAGGGGACGCTGACTCTGTGTTCCTCTGCCTTGTAGAAGTGAGGGCTTCTCCCTCATTCATTTCCCACATTAACAGCTATAATTGGAGAAAAATTTTAAACTGGAAATTCTTCTCTGCCCCCCCTTGGGAGCCTCTCCTCTTGCACTCCCTTCCCCCATTCTTTTTCCCCCACCACTTGGGTGGGAAGGGCCGGCCTGCATAACTGACCATTAAAAGGTAGACAACCCCATTGCCCCGGAGCAACCAGAGGGACTATAAGGTTTCTAAAGAGGCTACCTTAGGTCTCATCCTTATTGCTGCCTTACAGCTGTCAGACCAAGGGTTGCCCCTCCTTCCCGAGCACCCTGAATACTCTAAAAGAGATTTAGCCCACATCCACTGGGTGGGGAGAGGCCAATTTACATTAATACCCCTCCCAGCCTCGGCAAGGCCAGCTCCTCTCTCTGCCCTCGATAAGAAACAAAAGACCACAGAAGTCAGATTTTTGCACCAAATTTCCAGGTCAAAAATTAACTACAGGAGGGGCGCCTGGGTGGCTCAGTCGGTTAAGCCTCCGACTTCGGCTCAGGTCAGATCTCACGTTCGTGGGTTCAAGCCCCACATCGGGCTCTGTGCTGGCAGCTAGCTCAGAGCCTGGAGCCTGCTTCAGATTCTGTGTCTCCTTCTCTCTCTGCCCCTCCCCCTCTCATGCTCTGTCTCTCTCTGTATCAAAAATAAATAAAACGTTAAAAAAATTCAAAAAAAATTAACTACGGGAAACAGTGTCTCACATGGGCTCATTCAGTGTTTGAATTCATCTACGCCTGTTGGTTTGTTACAGTTCAAATAAGTTCTTGTTATCTCTGCTCCAAGTGGGTAACAAAAAATAGCTTGAAGTAATAGTTAATTTGGTCTGTCTAAGTTTTCATGGGTAATTGTTAAAATAGTTTTAAAGGTTCTTGGTAACCTAAAACGTTAAGGTTTTGCTTGATGATAAATTGAGATTAAATTCATTGGCTGTCTAATGAGATAAAAAAGCTAAAGCACCAATTACTAGTTGTGGCTTGTGCTCATGCCTTGTGGCAAAACAACTGGGGATATTTAAAACTGTTAAAAACCTGCTTTGTAGTTAATTGGTTCATAAAATTACCATCTAAGAAAAGTTCTGGTATAAACATCTTTCAGCTGGTTACTAAGTTCTCAATTGGAGACTAAGGTTTCTAAGAGTTAAAATTCTGCTAATGTACTTCACACTGATGGAAAATAAGAAGAGCAACCCTATATGCAGGAAATTGGGGATATGTAAGAAAGATATAAGAAATGAAAGTACATTTTTGTCGAGAGTAAAAGTAATTTTGTTGTAAGTGAGACTAATTGCTTGGAGAGAATTGGCTTTGGGGCAAAGTTTAAAGGCAAAGGAAAGTTGCGGGAGGTTCCTATAGGGAAATCACTGAAAAGGAATTTTATGTGTGAGGTTGAGATGAATGGAATTTTAAAGGTATATTGGTATAGGGTTGAAATTCTCCTTTTCTTTCCCTTCAAAAGACAAGGTTTTCCAGATTGTTGATCTGCGCTTGATAAGACTATGTAAACGAAGAGTCCCTCTTCTGTCCATCAAGAAGACCAAAGCTTGATAGATGAGAGAGGCCCTTTGATTGCTTAGTTAAAACTTCTCTGAGATTGAAGGAGTTAGATTTTGCTATGCATTTGCCTTTGGGATCTTTTATTGCCACTTTGGTTTAGTAAATGGAGTTTTGAGATTTGTAGTATCCTGTAATTCTAATTAGAATATGTTTATAATTTCCTAAGGTTTTTTAACAAATTTCCCCACTATTCAAATGGTAGAGATGTCTTTTGACCAATTATGCCCTTTCATTTAGGATGCTAAGGTACTTGAAAAAAAGCACTGTTGTACAATGATACACCTTGGGTTGTATAGCCTGGTTAAATGCTGCAACTGCTCAAATATATATGCAGTTCCTAAAGTTTTAATGTTTTGGTATAAGATTATTGCTTAATGCTCTGATTACTAAAAGTATTAAGTGTCACTAAATTTCTCTGTTAAAGTGCATCATAATGAACTCTCCTCAGATCTTTAGATTTTGTCATAGAACGTGTTTCTTCCTCAAGGAAAGTTGTAAAGAGGACTTTTGGGACATGTGCAGTATTTGACATCTTTTAAATTAATACTAAAATGGGTAGAAACTTCCAGAGCTAGAAGCTGCATTGAACCTGAACAAGAATTAGAAACATGAGACTAAATGAACTGAGAAAAATTATAGTTTTGTAACTCTGGTTGAAAATATTGCTGGTCCTTTAATGTTTGCTTATCCAAATTAAGAAACTTTCTCTCCAGATATCTATGACAGAAATGTCATAAAGTATTTATTTGTCTAGAGCATTCATCTTTTCTCTCTACTTAAACCGTCCGAAATTCAAAAACTCACAGTGAGTATTCTTTTTCCATGGCAATTACAATTGTTTGCTTAAGTTCAATAAGAATCTGTTCATTTTATATCAGGATACCATTAGAAACACTGGTTATTTTACCAAAGCTTTGACTGGAATGTCCTATTTGCGAGTCATGCATAGACTCAGATATGACCAGACAGCTTTAAGGAACTAAGGTTGATTTTATGAAACATGGAGCCATAAAGTCTCATGGAAATGTTGGCTGGATACCTTGCTTACAGAGTTCCCAGCAGCCTCCCCAGGTGAGTAAAGAAGGTCATTTCCTGGCAGGTGCAGGAACTTCAGCATATCTTGGGAACCTTGGGAAGAGGAGTTTGCCCAATTCAACAGGTATTGCAGGCCTGTCTTGTGGAAAGTGCTTGGCTTGGCTTCTGGCCTGGAGAGGCTACTGAAAATTCAACCTGGAGATTCCTTATGAAAGGTCCCAGCAAAGCAAGCTTTATAAAATCCTCATGAACAATCCTTATTCTTGCTGAGCTTATGTAAATAATCAGGCCAAGGTTGTTAAGACTGAACTCGTTCCACAAAGGCATTGGTCTCAATCTGGCTATCTAAAAATGAGGTTTTTTTTAGAGAAAAACCATGTTTCAACAATGCATCACCAGTCTGATGAGTTAAACTGTCCTTGCTCTTTGCCATCAGATTGGCAAATGTTGCCCCAGAAAGCTGGGGAAACAGCAAAAAGTTCCTGATTACACTCATCTTCCTCTTATGGATAGGATGTTCTGTTGGTATTAACTGCCTTTAATCTGGGCGTGGGATTTCAAGATGGCAGAAGATGAGGGGCGCCTACACCTCTACTGCCAGACTCAAATGCGGGGGGGAGGTCTTTGAATGGCCGCTAGACGGCCCACCAATTTGGCTAAGGTTAATAATGTACAACAGGGAAAAGATGAGTCTCCAGCCACCCTTTTAGAAAGAATCATGGAGACGTGTCGTACTTATATGCCCAAGGATCCTGAAAAACCAGGAAACAAATCTGCTGTCATCTTTACTTTTGTAAACCAGGCAGTGCCAGATATTAAAAACCCTAACAGAAACCCTTATCAAATTAACCACGGAGATTGGCGGAGATTCAATAGCTCTCCTTCCCTATGCCCTTTACAGGGTAAAATTCCCCTTATGCCCTAGGTCTTACTCCTTATAAAATTGTTTGGGAGACCCCCTCCCCTTATTCCTAACCTTAAGTCAGAATTACTAGCTGAGATTAAAGATCATAATTTGTTTCGTTCCTTAAAAAACGCTTCAGCACGATCAGGCCTCATCTAAAGGATGCATTAACTAAGGCCATTGATGCTGATCTAGCTGAGCTAGAAAGCTCTATTAGTCATTTACAACACTCCTTGGATTTCTTTGCTGAAATGGTGTTACTAAACAGGCAAGGGTTAGACTTATTACCATTACACCAAGGAGAGCTATGCCAGGCTTTAGGGGACCAATGTCGCTTCTATGCCAATAGCTCAGGAATTGTATGAGATAGCTTAGCCGTGGTTTGCGGCCATCTACAAGAAAGGACAAAAGTAAGGAGCCAAAACCAAAATTGGTATGAAAGCCTCTTCTACAGCTCTCCATGGTTAACCAGCCTTTTGTCCACCCTGGCCAGACCCATAATCTTATTACTCCTCATAGCCCTACTGGGGCAGTGTCTGTTCTGCTGTTTTTCCAACTTTTTACAAGAACTGGTATCCAGACTCACTAACCGGGCCGCTACCCACCTGCTGCTGGTTCACCAGTACTCTCTCATTCCGACCACAAACCCCAATCACGCTGCCCCCATCTCAGCCGGAAGTACCCAGAGACCTGACACCGCCCCATGACACCAAAAAGGTCGGAATGTAAGAGTTAACTAAAATGGGGACCGAGCGGCCATTTTGCTGAGGGCTAGAGAAGAACTCTGCACCGACAACCCCACCCCCACCTGCAGACCTGGAATTGTCCGCGCCAGTTTGAAAACAGTCAATCATGAAGCTCCAGCTTCCCATCACCCTGACAAAGGAGGCAACCTGTCCCATCCTGCCACGGCCCTAAAATGCCCTTATTTGGTAATCTGCCCTCCCAAGACCTAATCCGGAACTCTTTCACCCATAAAATACCTCGCCCCTCCTGTACCAGGTGAGACTTCCTTGACTCCCCACTCCCGGAGTCACAAAACCTCGACCGGGAATCACAGACCCCAATAAAGATTTTCTTGTCTCCATAACTTGGTCTCTTTCTTTCCTCTCATCTCTGCCTCTATCTATTAAATCTTACAGGGGTTGTTTCCCCTTTTTGGCTATTATGAATAATGCTGCTATGAATATTCATGTCCACAGTTTTGTTTTGTTTTGTTTTTTGAGAGAGAGACAGTGAGAGCAGGGGAGGGTCAGACAGAGAGGGAGACACAGAATCCGAAGCAGGCTCCAGGCTCTGCGCTAGGTGTCAGCACAGAGCCAGACGTGGGGCTCAAACCCGTGAACCATGAGATCATGACCTGAGCCGAAGCCGGACACTTAACCAACTGAACCACCCAGGTGCCCCTCATGTCGACAGTTTTATGTAGATAAATGTTTTCAATTCACTTGGGTATATACGAAGAAGCAGAATTGCTGGGTTAAAAGGTAACTTTGAGGAACTGCCAGACTGTCTTCCACAGCAGCAGCATCACTCAGAAATTCCAATTTCTCTGTAGCCTAGACAACATTTATTACTATCTTTTACTATAGTCATCCTAATGGGTGTGAAGTAGTATCTCATTGTGGTTTTAATTTGCATTTCCCTAGTGACTAAGGATGTTGAGCGTCTTTTCATGTGCTAATTGCCATTTGCATATATTTGGAGAAATGTGTATCCAAACCTTGCCAAATTTTAGGTTGGGTTATTTGTCTTTTTATGTTTGTGTCATAGGTACTATTCATATATTCTAGATATTAGATTCCTATCAGATATATGATTTGCAAATATTTTCTCCCATTATGTGGATTGCCTTTTCATTTTTTTTCTTTTAGACATTAAATATTTATTTGAAATCTTTCTTCTTGAAGTATGGTTGTTTTCTCATACAGTTATCTTTCTTTTTTTTTTTAAGTTTGTATTTTAATTCCAGTATAGGTAACATATGGTGTTATTTTAGATTCAGGAGTATGATATAGTGATTCCACAATTCCATACATCACCTGGTGCTCATCACAAGTGCACCCTTGATTCCCATGGCCTATTTCACCTATTTCCCCCTCTGGTAACCATCAGTTTGTTCTCTATGGTTAACAGTTTATTTCTTGGTTTGTCTTTTTTTTCTTTCCCTTTGCTCATTTGTTTTGTTTCTTAAATTCTACATATGAATGAAATCATATGGTATTTGTCTTTCTCTGACTAGTTTATTTCACTTTGCATAATACTTTCTAATTCCATTCACATCCTTGCAAATGGAAAAATTTCATTCTTTTATGGCTGAATATCCCATTGTATAAATATATATATGCCACGTCTTAATCCATTCTTCTATCATTGTACACTTGGGCTGTTGCCTATCTTGGCTATTGTAAATAATGCTGGAAACATAGGGGTGCATATATCTCTCTGAACTAGTTTTTATTATATTTTTTGGGGGTAAATACCTAGAAGTACCATTACTGGATAGTGGGGTAGTTCTATTTTTAACTTTTTGAGGAACCTCCATACTGTTTTCCAGAGTAGCTGCACCAGTTTGCATGCCAGCCAGCAAGGCCAGAGGGTTCCTTTTTCTCCACATCCTCACCAACACCTGTTGCTCATTGTGTTGTTGATTTTACCCATTGTGATAGGTATGCGGTGATATCTCATTGTGATTTTGATTTGCATTTCCCTAATGATGAGCGATATTGAGTCTGGAGCTCACTTCAAGTTCAGTGTCTCTCTCCCACTCTCTCTGCCTCCCGACTCACATTCTCTCAAATAAATACATTAAAAAAGTTTTTTTAAATAAAAAAAGTCTCCTATGATTATTGTATTATTATAGATTAGTTCCTTCATATTTATTATTAACTGTTTTATGTATTTGATGGTTGCATGTTGGGTGCATAAATACTTACAACTGTCATATCTTCTTGTGATATTGTCCCCTTTATGATTATATAGTGACCTTCTTTGTTATAGTCTTTGTTTTAAAGTCTATTTTGTCTGATACAAGTATTGCTATTCCATCTTTCTTTTAACATCCATTTGCAAGATAAAATTTTCTCTATCCCCTCACTTTCAATATGCAGGTATCCTTAGGTCTAAAATGTTCTCTTGTAGGCTGTATATAAATGGTTCTTTTGTCACCTTGGCTTTGATTGGAGCATTTAGTCCATTTATATTCAAAGTAATTCTTGTTTTTATTCAAGGTAATTCTTGATAGCTATGTATTTATTGCCATTTTATTACTTGTTTTGGGGTCACTTCTAAAGATCTTCTCTGATCCTTTCTTGTCTTTCTTTCATGGTTTTCTACTTTTCTTTAGTCAAATATTTGGATTTTCCCCCTTTATTTCTTTGCATATGTATATAATATCTTTTGCATATAGCAGTCTATATTAAGTTGGTGGTCATTTAATTTTGAATCTGTTATTCATTCCTCTCCTCCCCATGTTTTAGGTATATTTTGTTATATTCTACATCCTTTGATTTTTGTGAGTTCCTTGACTGATTTTTTTTTTTTTTTTTTTTTTTTTTAGAAATAGTTATTCTTATTCCTTATGTGCTTCCTACCTTCATACTGTGAGTTTTGGTCTTTTTTTTTTCCATTCACAGGGTTCCCTTTAATATTTCTTGCTGGGTTGGTTTAGTGCTCATAAATCCTTTAGTTTTTGTCTAGGAAACTCTTTTTCTCTCCTATTCTGAAGTATAGCCCTGCTTGATACAGTATTCTTGGCTGCAAATTTTTTCCATTCAGCACTTTGAATATATTATGCCAATCTCTTCTGTCTTGGAAAGTTTCAGCTGAAAAATCCACTGATAGCCTTATGGGGTTTCCCTCATATGTTACTGTCTTCTTTTGTCTTGGTGCTTTAAAGATTTTTCTTTATCACTCTATTTTGGTATTTTAATTATAATACATCTTGGTATGGATCTGCTTTTGTTGATTTGGCTGATTTCCCTGTGCCTCCTGAATCTGGATTTCTGTTTCCTTCCTCAGATTAGGGAAGTTTTCAGCTATTATTTCTTCAAGAAATTTTTTTGCCCTCTTTTCTCTCTTCTTCTGGGACTCCTATAATACAAATGTTATTACATTTGATGGAGTCACTGAGTTCTTTATGCATATTCTCATTTTGCATAATTTTGCTCTCTTTCATTAAGCTTGGTTACTTTCTATTACTTTGTCTTCTAGGTCATTAATTAGTTTCTCTGCTTCTTCTAGCCTGCTGCTTATTCCATCAAGTATTTCTGACTTTGTTTATTGGGCCCTTTTTTTATGCTATCTTATTCCTAGTCTCTGTGTTAATGGTCACACTGGTGTCTTCCACTCTTTTCTCAAGTTCGGTGAGTATCTTTATGATCGTTACTTTAACTTCTGTATAAGGCATGTTACTTATATCTGTTTCACTTAGATCTCTGGCCATGGCCTTGTCCTATTCTTTCATTTGGGACAAATTCCTCTGTTTTCTCATTTTGTCTGAGTCTCTGTGCCTGCTTCTCTGTTAGAAAAGTCATCTATGTCTCCTCTTCTTGACCTTATGAAGAAAAGGTTTTGTAGTGCCTTGTCCTCCAGGGTCTGGCACTTCAGGGAGTGTCTCTGATGTATGCTGTGTAGTCTGCTGTTGTGTCCTGGCCATTTATCCTTCAGGCCAGTTGTCTGCAGAGGCTTTCTTTGCCTGTTATGGGCAATGTTCAGTCACTGGCCTGAAGGTGGTGTATTTTAACTAGATGTGCTCTGATCTGCTTGTGAAATGAAACCTGTCATTACTGCTGCAGAAACCTGAAAAATTCCCAGATCTCGAGACAGTATGGGCAGTAGGTTGGGCTGGTCTGGGGGAGAGAGCCTGTTACTGGTACTGAGGCAAACATGATTGGGAAGGGCAGTTCTACCAGAGCATGATGGGGAAGGGCTGGATGTAAGCGAGTTAGATAGTGATTATTGGTACTGAATTGGTTCCCACAAATGGCCCTGTGCTTATGCTACAGGGTGGGGTAGAAATGGCACCTGCCAGTTCTTTTGTTCCTGGAAGGGTGTCTTTGTGAATACAGCCTCTCTAGGACATGTTCAGAGATGAGTAAATAACCTGTCCACTGTGTGCCTAAAGAGCTCTTTAGATCATTGTTTCCATGCTGTATGTCCAAGGGCTGTTTGCTCTGTCTTCTCTCCAAGAGCAACTCCAATGCCTTAAGGGCTTTCCCTGAGCCAAACCTGCTGACTTTTAAAACTCCAGGTTTTGAGCTCTGCTGGTTACAAAAACTCTTGAAATTCAGTCTCTCAATTTGCAAACAAAGTACTATAAGGCTTCTTCCCTGTGCACTCCCCTGCCATTTTTTA
Organism: Suricata suricatta; assembly: GCF_006229205.1. Classification (NCBI taxonomy): domain Eukaryota; kingdom Metazoa; phylum Chordata; class Mammalia; order Carnivora; family Herpestidae; genus Suricata; species Suricata suricatta. The sequence continues at coordinate 24,100,763 of NC_043709.1, read as the reverse complement.
CCCTTCTCCATGACCATGGCTCCCTCCCCACTTAAAGTGGCCATGATCTCTTTCTCTTGTCTCAATACTTCCTACCTTCTTCATTGTGGCCTCTTCTCCGCCTTTAATTGCAGAGTTTGTTTTTCCAGTCTTTGTGTCAATTTCTGGGAGTTTTAGGATAATTTGATGGTTATCTAGTTGTATTCATGGGAGTATTTGAGACTAGGGTCCTTCTACTTGGCCACCATCTTGCCCTTTCTGTCTTTTCACTTTTAAGTGAATCTCCAAACCCAGTGTGAAGTTTGAACTTACGACCTTAAGATTAAAGGTTGCATACTCCACCAACTGAGCCAGCCAGGCACCCCAATAGTATCTTCTGATGCACAAAAGTTTTTACTTTGAAGTCCAATTTATTTATGTTTTCTTTTGTTGCTCTGTGCTTTTGGTGTTGAATCTAAGAAACAATTTCCTAATCCAGGGTCACAAAGATTTACATCTGTTTCCTTCTAAGAGTTTTATAATTTTAGGCCTACATTTAAGTCTTTGATCCCTTTTAAGTTAATTTTTGTATGTGGTGTAAGAAAGGGGTTCAAATTCTTTGGCATGTGGTTATTCTGTTGCCCCTATACCATTTATTGAAAAGAGTCTTCTTTTCCATTGAATAATCTGGACATCTTTGTTACAAATCAATTTATCATAGATTCTAGTTTCATATCTGGAGTCTTTATCTTATTAATTTATGTGTCTATCTTTATGCCAGTACCATACTGTTTTCTTATTATTGTAGCTTTGTAGTAAGTTTTGAAATTGGAAAATGTGAGCCTTCCAACTTCATTATTCTTCAAAATTGTTTTGGCTCTTCAAGGCCCATTTCCTTTCCATATGAATTCAGATTGTCCATTTCTGCAAAGAAAGTATTTGGAATTTTGATGGGATTTTATCGAATCTGTATATCAATTTGGGTACTATTTCCATGTTAATAATATTAAACCTTCCAATCCATGAACATAGGATGTTTTTCCTTTTATTTAGATCTTTAATTTCTTTCAAGAATGTTTTGGAGTTTTCAGTGTACAGGTCTTACACTTACTTGGTTAAATTTATTCCAAAGTATTTTATTATTTTTGTGATGCTATTTTAAATGGAATTGTTTAATTTTATTTTGGGATTGTTACTCGCTAGTGTATAGAAACACAATTGATTTTTACATATTATCTTATATCCTACAACTTTGCTGAATCTGTCTATGAGCTCTAACAGTTGTTCTGGCTGTTGCTGTTGTTGTTTTATTCTTTTTTGTGTGTGGATTCTTAGGGGTTTTCTCATATAAGATCATGGCATCTATGAACATAGTTTTACTTCTTTCCAATCTGGATGCCTTTTCTTTCTTTTTCTTTTCTTCCTTCCTTTCTTCCCCATTTCTTCCTTTCTTTCCTCCTTCCATCCCTCCTTTCTTTCTTTCTTTCCTTCTTTCTTCCTTCCTTTTTTTTCCTTCCTTCCTTCCCTTCTCTTCCCTCCTTCCCTCCCTCTTTTCTTTCTTTCTTCCTTCCTTCCTTCCTTCCTTCCTTCCTTCCTTCCTTTCTTTCTTTCTTTCTTTCTTTCTTTCTTTCTTTCTTTCTTTCTTTCTTTCTTTCTTTCTTTCTTTCTTTCTTCTTTTCTTCCTCTTTCCTTCTTTCTTCCTAACTGCCCTGGCTGGAACTTCTAGTACAATAATAAATGGAAGTTGTGAGAACAGACATCCTTGCCTTATTCCTGATGCTTAAAGCATTCAGTCTCAACCTTTAAGTATGATGTTAACTAGGATTTTCATAGATGCTCTTCATCATATTGAGTAAGTTCTCTTCTATATATACTTTGTTGACGTTCTTTTCCTTTTTAGTCAAAGAATGCTGGATTTTGTCAGCATCCATTGAGATGAGCATGTGGTTTTTATCCACTATTTTATTATTATGGTGTATTATATTGGTTGATTTTCTGATACTAAACCAATCCTGAATCTTAAAATATATAGTTATCTATATTTTACTGCAAAAAAATATTATAGCCAAGATAATGCTACTCTTCTCTTTCCTTACTAGGGAGGTATAACTGCTCGTCTAATAGTTTTAGTCATGCCTAGGTTAACAATGTCTAGACAAAAATATTTTAGGATTTTATTTTGACTAAAAAGCAAAATTAAACTTTCATAATATAAAGGTGTTGGAGAATTTGAAAAGCATTCGTTTTGAATATCTAGTATAATAAATTAAATGTTAATTTTGTGCTATTTATTGTTTTGAGGACAGCTGATACATCAAGGCAGTTTATCACGTAATATTTAAAATTTTATTTTCTGTTTTTCAAGTCATACAACTTATGCAAAATGGCTATAAAAGGTGTTGAAACCTTATAAAAACTTATAAGATACCTTCATGCTATCAACTCTTTGGTCTCTGAGCATTCCATTAAGCAGGTATTACTGTGTTAGAATGATATAATTAATTTCTAAAAGTTTAACATTTTAAATTTTGTAATTATCTATTATTTAATATCTATTATTTAACACAGTGAGCAGGGTCTTACTTTCCATGTATTGAATGATAACAGTTTAATTTCCTGGCAAAGCCATCACAATCCCATTGCAATCTGAAAAACCAGAGGAACAGTGGGTGGATTCACAGGTCTCTTGTGAGTTCAGGTCCGTTGGTAACAAAATGTAGCAGGTTAACTTAGTGGCATATGTTAGTTACATTGCAAACATGTTTTTGGTTGCTATATTATTTATAAACCAATGTTTTATGATTGAATGATTAAAGATTTTTATATTAAGAAAATAGGAAATTAAGCTTGGAATGGCATTTTAAAAATTAAGATTCAATATAGATGAAATAGCTGTGAATTTCTATTACAATTTTTTCTTCTGTGCAACCAAGAAAATCACATTAAAAATGTCCCCAAAACATTTTATGTCATCTATATTCTGAAAAAAATTTTAAGAAAAACAATGGCAATATCAGAAATGATCTCACTATGTGTTTCTCTTTTGCCTCAATTTTAAGAAATAAATAATTGAAAAGAAACATTGAAGATAATTTAGTTATTATCTGAGGAAATGTGACTCTGGATCAAAGATACAGTAATCCATCTGATACTCCTAGTTTTTGTATGATTATGTTTATTTACAAAGCTTGTTTGAAAGGATTTCCTTTTCTCTAGATGATATTAAGAGTCTTTATCTTATTGCTTTAATAAGACCATAATAATCATCACAATGAAAACAATAAGCACCTTAATAAAGATGAATTCTACTGAAGAGTTCTGAGATTTTTTCCTCAGCATTATGAGGGTAAATGTGACATAAAGAGAATACATTTTTGAATTAGATACATGGGGTTCCTAGTCACTACTCTCAATAATTTTGGACAAATTCCTTACAAAGTAAGACATATTTTAAGGTAATAATAACAGCTCCATGAATTTGTTAGAGGATTTAAAGAAAAATGTGTGTAGAAACATGACATAATCAAGAACAGTCATTATTGTTAATATTATTGACATTATTAACTGAAATGAATCCCTTAATTTTAAAATGCCATTGATTCATCTAGCAACCCAGACTTTTTGAACTTATTATGTTAGACATTGTAAATGTTCCAGAATTTGCCACTAAAGAAGCAAGTAGTTTAGCAGATAGGGAAAGTTGAATATGCAAGAAAATAATTACAATACAGTGAGGTAAGTATTTTAATCAGGAGTAGCATACGGGAGGGGAGTCTGGGTGGCTCAGTCAGTTGAGCATACTCAACTTCAGCTCAGGTCAGGATTTGATGGTTTATGAGTTCAAGCCCAGTATCAGATTCTGTGCTGACAGCTCAGAGCCTGGAGCCTGCTTTGGATTCTGTGTCTTTCTCTCTGCCCTCCCCCGCTCACAATCTGTCTCCCCCTCTCTCTCAAAAATAAATAAACATTAAAAAAAAAATAAAAGAATAGGACAAGGGACTCTGGGAGGCCTGATGATTTGAGTTTTGTTTTCAAGGCCACTAATGACCTAATTGCTTGAAAACATAAGCTATAATTCCTCATCTTTTATGTTAGTGAAATTGGGTGGCACAGTTTGGTGCACATGCCTCTTCAGTGCTCCTTCGCCTGTGTAATTCCAGAGAGTTAAGTGTTCCCTCCGCTATTTTTTACACATGAGAATTGAATTAAATTCCAAATAAGAATTAAAAGATAAATATGTTACAATTACAATATACAACCTCTTTTCAGGTTACTATGCTATGGAAATACTATGATTCCACCTTCTCTTTAACTTTAATAACTATCAGAGCTTTATTTGGGAAACAAAGAAACCTCTGCCCTTCAGGAATTCTGAGAGCTGACTAAACCAGCCAAATTACATGCCTGGGAGTGGTGCCCTTAGAAATGCAAAAATAAAAGGCAAAGGACATCTGATCAGTGTTTACTCTTACAAACTTGATAACTGTATTATATATAAAATACTTAATAGTGAAACAAATGTAATCATTTTCCATTTCTAATACGTGAACTCTTTTAAAGCTAAAAATATATTTTAGTTTTTGAAACCATAATTTTCTGTTTTTTGTTTCTATCTAAAGAGCTAAAGAGAAGTGCTAAAAAGGTATCAGAATTCCATATGGCTAAAAAAATCTTGTTATGAGTTAATAAATACTATAGTCCTTCCATATCCCCACACATATACTATTTTATTCCATTAACATATTTGCATTGCTAGGACATAATACAACTGTAGTTTCAATTATAGTATTAAAATTTTTAATATCAAAATTAAAAGATCTTGTTTTCCTCACTATTTGAAATAGCTATGAATTTTCTGTCTTGTGGAATGATTATGATAGTGTCTGTATGTGTGTGTATTTTAACCTTATGTGTCTGGTGACTAAATATTCTTGTAAGAAGGAATAAGGACTTAAATTACAGCTTATCTTCTACTGAATGTAATTGTTTTAGGACAAATTGAAGTACATTTCCAGCTCTTACAAAATTGGCAAGACGCAAATGAAATACCACAGAGATAGGAGTCCTGGGGTTGTGAACAGAAGCAAGATATCTATCTGTAACCTCAGCTTTTCTCTTTCCATGTAACTCTCCCCCCCACCACCTCCCCGTCATTTTATTAGCAGTGAAACTGCAAGACTAGGCCTTGCAGATCCAGAGATCTCCCAGCGATCTGTAGGATGGATCCAAAAATACTACCCTGAAAAAATAAATATTCATAGGAAAAATTTTCAAAGTGAGATAAGCCTTGAATCTCCGAAGAGTACTTATAGCAAGAAAAATGTCAAATTTAAGTTGTTTCTCCCCAAATTTCTACTAGCAGCTCAAACTTGTCAAAGAAACTCATTTTTGTATCTGAAAAATTTTCCAATTTTGACATAAATATAGATGTTTCACTTTCTGGAAGGCATGTTCATGAAGAGTTGAATGTACAAATATATTTTGGAGAACCAATTTCATTTTTCATTGACTTATATTTTACTTTCAAAAATGTCAGCTCTGACACCAACAATTTAGCTTTCAGTTGCTTTTATCATTTAACCTTTCTATGAAATAGTCAGAGGCCTGCAAATAAATATTTAAGCATTCAGGGGAAAACTTTGAAAGGAACGCCATAGGTAATTCTTTCATGAGTGCAAAAATTGTTTTGTAATGCCTCTGGTTCTAAAGTCTTCTGGTTTCCTGATATTCAAATGAAAAGAATATACTTAGGCCACTTTTTCCATTAAGAGAAAGTATATCTTACTGTCTTAAGAGAAAATAAAGCTAGATTAATTGGGGATATTTACAGACAAAACATTAACAATTTCCTGCCATCAACATAGCTTACTGGCTTGCTCTTCTACTAGAAAACACAAGGCAGTAAATGAAGTATAATCAACATTCTGTACACCTTCTGTGGTGTCTGTAGTTACTCATTGCCAAGGGACTAATGACAAAGCTATCACATAGTAACACACAGGAACATTGAAATAAGAAGGTCAAGACCTTAAAATGGATTAAGGATAATCTCACACTAACTGTATCAAATTGGCAGACTTTATAATAATTTTAATATTTGGAATACAACACTGTGCACCATTTTGGCGATAGGATTACCCTTTCCTCCAGATCCTAATTTGACAAATGAAATGATTGGGATTTGCTGCTGCCTTCATTACTGTTTTCAAGCCCTTGTTCTTATCTGTAATTCCTTGAAGAGTTAAGAGGTTTCTAATGATTACTTTTGGCTTATTCCGCAGCACATTTTTTTTTGAAGATGGAATATGTGGTCTTCAACCTGTTCTGACAATATACAACTTGATATATGAGATGTACAAACAAAAACATTTAATTAAATGTATTCAGACTCAGATGAGAAAATTTGTTTGAAATCAAACTATATGGAGTAATTCTAACACTTGCCTTACACAGCTAGGTAGCTAAGTGACATTTCCCTCAAACCCCACTTAATGGTTCTACACATGGTTTTAGTGTTTACTCTTAGATTTAGAATGCACCAGTTAAAATATTGATACTCTTTGATAATGAGTTTCTGATTACAAAGGAAAAATCCATCTTAACAAGTACAGTGCAAGGCATTTAAACAATCCCTCACAGTATTCTAAGACTTCTGTGGGATCCAATGGATGATATGTTAACTAAAACAATGAAATGTTCCATGTTCCTTATTACCATCTGTCATCCAACAGCTGTAAAATCACCAGCTGCTAGGAAAAAGACAACTACATCAGTCCTTTCCAGCTGCAAAGAGAAAAACCTTAAGATCTCTTTTTTACATAATGTTTGGAATCCCAGCAGGCTTGAGTCAAAGTTTTCCTTGTCACAAGACTCCAACCTTGTAAACATGTCAAACAGCACATAAGCTACAATTTAGTTTTGTTGTTACGGGAAGAAGTGTATGTGAAGGAAGTAGAAGTGGCTGGGTAATACCATATAGTAATAGTGATGTCAGTAGTGGCTACTACATACCAGGCACAGGCTATCATAACTTTCAAACTCACAAAACTATATAAGGTAGATCTTATTTTCTTGGGAAACTAAGGTTCAGTGAGACTAAGTTACTAAGTAGCAAATGGTGTGGTGAATCAAATCCAGATCTGACTCCAAAGCTAAGATCTTAATCACTTCATTGTTCTGCCTTCCAGTAAAATAAACAGATGAGGAAAAACTGGACTGGTAAAGAAAAATGGAATGTTTTTGGGAATGTATCTGGGAAGGAGGAGAAGCATGGAGAAGACATAGGAGGAGTGTTTCAAGGTAATGAGGCTACCAACCTGCTCCCCTCTCGCACATGCAGAAAATGACCCTAAAATCTTAGATAGCTTGAGAAACAGATTAAGTATCATTTCCATTAACTTCCTTAATTGTCATCAGCTATCAAAAATTCTAGCACATAAAATCACACATCATTAATTAATTACTCATCCTGACAACAATATGAGCCATAGATGAATTGGTATCGTCTATAAAGCGGCGGCTCTCAAACTTTAGCAAGCACTGAAATCACCTGGACCCCATCTGTAGAGTTTCTGATTCAGTAGGTCTCTGGTGGGGCCTGAGGACTGGTAATTCTAACAAGTTCCCAGGTAATGCTCCCAGTGCTACTGGTTCAAGACCACCAACTATAAAGAAAAGTGGAGCTAAACAAAGTTATATTTATACACACCTACTTATGACAAGCTGACTAGTAAAAGAATGGTGTTTCTCAAGGGACTACCTTCCACTGTACAGGCACGGTTTATGAATCGTTATTTATAGCTGCATATGTAAGTGAATAGTGTTCATACAAATGTAGGAGGACAAATGACCTGATGGCCATGTCACTAATTACACAAAAGACTATGCTTTTAATGTACAATTTGCTCACCTAAGCAGTTATAGGAATAAAAATATCACATTTAAAAGAGGCAATCGTTCCCAAATTTAATACCAGGTGTTTAATAATAATCCAGAAAAATACATAAAAGTAAAATGCACTTAGGCTTAGGGATGGGAAAAATCTGAAACCAGAACGATTCCCATTTCTAATTGTAAACGTCTGCTGGTCCAATTGCTTATGGCTTAAAAAACAAAGATAATTTTTTTTTAGTGAGTAGAGACCGTAAGAATTTTCATAGAACTTGATTTCATCGGACATGCCATTGGCCTGTTTCTTATCCCTTACCCTGCCCTCACTCTAGGTATGACTTGGTCGTGCTTGGTTTGGGCACATGCTATAGTTATAGTACTAGGGGTTACCACTGCTGCTGCTGAAATTAATATGAAAATTGGGGAGCAGCATGACACAAAGCCAGTATGATTTTATTTTAAGTAGGCTTCATGTGAACGCATGAGTCGGAGATCAAGACCTGAGCTGAGATCGAGAGTCAGACACTTAACCAACTGAGCAACCTGGGCCTCTCAAACTAGTATTTTAAAAGGAAGTTGCTTCCAATTTCAAAGTGACCTGAAATTAGTAAGGAAGTGAAATTCCAATCCCGTAGGGTCTTCGAGGATGGAGACCTCTCATTCCAACATCCTTTTAAAATGAAAAACACTAAATAATTCCCTTGACTTGGTTATCCAGATCCTTTATATAGGCTACCAGTTTTCTTTGTGGGGGCAGGGAAGGTCATTCTACAGTAACTTCATTATGGCAGAGAACCCAGGCTGCAATAAGTCTACATGATTAGAGCAGATGGTTGTTATCTTTCCAGAGGGTGGAGCCTGAGCCCAGCTGGCAGCACACAAGGTTAACACCAAGGTCCAGAATATCCTCTTTCCTGGTATTACCCTGCATTACCCAACTCATGATGTGAGATGCGACACTGCACAGCCACAGTGAACAATAGTATGAGGTCCCACTGTGCAGAGGCAAAACCCAGCAGGAAAAAATTGAACAATCATCAAAAAGGATGCTGAAAAAAATTGCAGTTGCCTACTCTTCCACTATTCTTTGCTGAGAAAGATGACGGTATGGGATGAATAGCGAATTATATCCTTCATTCTTCAAATAAACAAATCTTGAGAAAATGGGGTTGGTGGCCAATCAGGCAGTAGAACAGGATGAAAATCTAGGCTACTTAGAGATCTTTGTACCTCAGGGAAAGAACAGCAGGGATAAGGGGAAAGAGGAGGCATTAAAATGCTTTGATGCATTAAAAAAGGAGAAACTTCTTTCTCTTTTTCTTAAACAAGATAGGAAAAAGCAGTTTTTTTATTTTCCTTGCTGCAGTGGCAGTAGATTCTGCTTTTCATAAAACATGATTTCAGTAACATGATCTATTGATAAGATTGCTCAGTCATGGGAAGACAAACAGGCTAACCATTAATGTTAGGACTAGGTCCTCTCAGAAAGCCTTTAAAAAGGCTATGTCTCGTGGCTGGATCCACAGAGGAACTCTCAACACCATAAGGTGCTTCAGTGATATTGCAAGGGCATGATTGATGGTTTTCATTTAAGAATATGACTTGTACATGTAAACTACTTTAGAAAAGTTGTAGATAAAAAACTGAGGGAGAATTTGGTTTCAGGCCACACAGTTCCAGACACCAACTACAGATGCGTCTCTCCTGTTTAACTACATGTTCTTTTCTGAGAAACAATCACTGAGTGTTAAGTATGGTTGAAAGAAATGATCCGTCAATCACCTCCTCCCTCCTTCATCCTGTGAATCTCACAAATACAGAGGCTGAAGACAGGACAGTTGACTGTTCCCTCTTATCTGGGAAATTATTTGGTGACTGAATGAATGTCATGAACAAGAAAGCTCAGTTGTCCAAGATGATCCTTAATATAAAGATGAGGCTGACTTTTGTCATATAGTTGAGAACTCCTTGGTCAGCTGCTCCACCTGTTCAGGCTTTAGCCTTGTGAAACAAAATATGCCAGTCTGGCCAGGGATGTGCTACCCATTGTGGGAGAAGTCCTCCTTCTTGAGGCTGGAGAGCAGCCGAATCCGCATGCTAATGATGCAGCTGGCCATGACTTGCACTTCTTACAACCACTGTTTTTCAAAATCTAGGCTGGTCAGAATGGTCAAGGCAACCAGGGCTCCATTGAGAGGAGGGCTGGAATACATGGGATGGATCAATGTCTTCAATGTGAGTCCACCCCTCTAACTTCATCAGTATCTTTGCAGACCACAGTGAAGTCTCCCACACGCTTACCATATAAGCCCATGTTCTTGGGGTAGGATTGACAGAGACAAACATTAATACCCTCTTCAGTGAAGTAGTGTACAGTGTAGGCATCCTTGTTACCATCACTACTGGCAAAGGCTTGGTAGGCCATGTCAAAGAATGTAGAGAGATTCTTTTTTTTACCGCTGTTGCTATTTCCTTCTATTGCTCAGGATGAGGGTCCACTTCCATGGGATTGTGGGCATACATGTACAGAAGAACACTTTGCTCTGGCATTTTTGAAATGTCCCCCATGGTGCTTGTAAAGTCAAAGCCACAAGTCTTGGGATCATAGTATTGATAACTTTGCAGCTGCATGCTAGTGTGTCTGATGGTTTGGTTAGAAAAGACATCTTAGCCAATCTTAAAAAATATTTGCAGAAAACTAGCTTTGATCCTCAGGGCCTCAATTCCAGAAATAGTCTGCACAGTGATATACTGGCCAGTTTTCAACCCTTTGCTGTCCTCTCCCAGGACTTGTCCTATAGATGCCTTGCAAAATTCAGCCAGTCCTGCAAGGGGCGGATATTCTTTGTCCATATTTTTTGCAGCAATCTGGGCCTTTGCCTTACAGATGCTAGGGAGGATATAAGGTTTCCCATTACCCTGGTAAGCACCACCTGCCAGATTCTTCTTTCGACTCTTGCAGAGGCCAGGTGGTGAGGTTGAGGTGGATGATGGTGGTGATTTTAGAGAGGATGCTGCCAGAGTGCAGCAGGACCAGGGTGGCAGCAAGAGGTTCAGTGGGCAGTGGCAGAATGGAGTGGAGGGCCAGTGGTGCCGAAATGGAGTCTCAGCCTCTTTGGCTCACAGTTTTCTTGCTGTCAGAAGACTGTATAGAGTAGTCATATTTTAAGACTTTTACAAAAGTTTCTCATAACTCTGTATTTATCCCTTTTTGAATTTAGCACAGTTAATAGAATTCTCTCTCTTTTTTTTTTAAGCCAGAAAGCCATTTTTTAATTTCTAAAGCTCTGGCATATATTTCTAGGGAGTGCTGATGGTCATCTGTCACACCTGCACCAGGTTGTCTGTGGAGCCAGCCAACAGTCTGGCTATCAGCAGACCAGGCTGGGGAGGTACACTGGGGAGGCTCTGTCTTGCTACTTGTAGTGATAACTTCTTGTGTCAGCTAATCTACAATGATCTTACCCTTGGAGCCCTAGATCTTGATGCTGTGGCCCGTGGCAGCACAGAGCCAACAGTGGTGGGGGCTGAATCACAGGGCATTGATGATATCCTTGCCATCTAGGGCATGAAGGTACTTGCCTTTGTTGAGGACCCACAGCATGGCCTGGCCATCTCTGCCTCCAGAAGCACAGAGGAATCCATCTGGAGAGACAGTCACATCTGTGTGGCCAGTGTAGTTGGTCTTCAGCTTGTAGTTTTCCAGATTTGATCCCTTGACCAGCTTGTGGCTTATGAACAAAAGAAATTTACTTCTCACAATTCTGGAGACTGGAAGTGCAAGATCAGGGTGCCGGCACAGTCAGGTTCTCATAAAGACCCTCTTTCAGTTTACAGCCTGCTGCCTGCTCATTGTATCCTCACGTGGCAGAAAGAGAGCTAGCTAGCTCTCTGGTCTCTTAAGGCCACTAATCCCATTCATGAGGGCTCTACTCTCATGACCTAATTCCCCCCACCTCCACATACCATCACACTGTGATTAGGTTTTCAACATATGAATTTTGGAGGGACACAAACATTCGGTCCATTGTAGCCAGCATGCTCTCCTTTCACTAATTCATTTAGTGGCAGAATTATTGGCTCTCTACCTCATACAAACTTCCTAGTTACAGCTGAGTAGATTGACATGTCTAGAATGTCTGGGTTCCTTTTTTTTTTTTTTTAAATGTTTGCTTATTTAGGAGGGGCAGGGGCAGAGAGGAGAGAGAATCCCAAGCAGCCTCCACGCTGTTAGCATGGAGCTCAACCTGGGGCTCAACCTCACGAACCAAAGGAGATCATGACCTGGGTGGAAATAAAAAGTGGGATGCTTAACCAACTGAGCCACCCAGGTGCCCCTGGGTTATTTTCTATTTCAATCATACCTGAACCCAGTTAGCTTAGGTATTATAAATTAGTACATCCTTTATTTAAAGCAATGTGAGTTCAAAGATCCATTAGTGTTTGCAAACTAGTTTGTTAGGTGAATGCTGCATTTTCTCCAACTTGGGAGCCCCAGTTTCATTTCTAGGGTAAAAGCATTTTGTTTTTGAAACTCTAGCATAGTCAGAGTTACCCCAGTGCTGTCCTGCACCCCAGGAACTTAGCCCAGCAAATACAAACTTCCCTGCTAGCTAACTGGTTCATGATACTTTATGGCCCTGTCCTCAACTCTATCGGGGCTGGTAGAAAGATGACAAATGTGGGAGTCTCCTCTCTACAAAATGAAATAAGAATAGCTTGAGATCTTCAAATTTTTATTTATTTATTTTTTTGCTTCAATCTGAAGTATCAGAGAAAAATATAAAATTTTAAAATTGGAGTGCTCTCCTACTTGCCTTCCCTTGCCCAATCTCCAAAGCTTTGGGTACATCCCAAGAAGGCAAAAAAAAAAAAAAAAACAAAAAAAAAAACCCCCAAAAAACTTGTTTTTTGGAAGAAGGTGATGTGAGGACAATGACAATAATTTCTCATTATCTTTTTATTCCTAAGTTGCTATCACTCAATCAGACACCTACCAAACACCTAATTCTGGCTCAGGTAACACACCAGCCTACAGAGATCATGCAGCCCCTGTCCTCAGGAGTTTGTGATCTCCTGGGAGGTGCAGACAAGTAAAAGTTGAGAGGAAAGCACAAGGAGATATGTGAACGCAGAGGAAAGAGAGTTTAACCATGGTTTAGGGTGAGAGGGGGTCAGGCCAACTCTTCACAGAGGAGAATTATTATCCATTCTATTGGCTGAACAGCAAAAGATACCAGGCATTAAACTGAGATTCTTAGTTTTTCCACTTTGAAATGTCTTCAACAATGGTCCCCATTTATTGTCAAAGCTGGCTTCTGTGTGATAATGCCACTAATATGATTATGCCAACCTCTCCTACTGCTCACCTTACACTTCATATCTGAAGGTCATGGCACTAAAAATTGGCATGGATGTATTCTAAGGAATCTGGTTATCATACTTGACTATTTATAATTCTAAAATTGAAGACTAAAACACAAGTTAATTGGCACTTTAAAAGATGGGTATGGAGTCAGAGGAGTGAATCAGCAGAGGAAGAAACAGGGTGTACAACGTGAGCACAGACCAACTCTAAGGGAACTTAAATTATCAATGCCCAAAGCTGAAAGTAACTTCTGGTTTCTTTTTCAAAGGTGAAGAATTGTTTTACATACCATGTGGAATGCTCCTGGGGCCTTGACAGGTCTGAAGCCATCAACAGGAACGCATTGATCCGCATGGCCGTTACAGAAGCAGCTGCCCTTGACAATGAAATCATAGATTGCATAATGTGTAAAATGTTGAGGCTTTGTGATCAGGTCATTTCTCTGACAGGGACAAGACTGTCGTTTTAGCAGCTGCACACGGAGGTTGGTGATCTTCAATTGCTCCTGCACTTTGGCACTATAAGGGTTCTCTGCATCATATGGTGGTGACAAAGCTCTGAAAATGACCTGTAGAGAAAGAAAATACCATGAGTGCATAGGACTGTGTGCAAACCCCAAAGTGTTTGTCTCATACAGTTTTGGTTTGATCTACACCTTTTGTCATTTGAAGTGATAAGATGAGAGGGTTTTAGACCTTGATCACACAGGTGTGCTGCCTGTTTGGATGCAGAAGCATAAACAGAGTAACCAGCAGAGACCTTACTCTTGAGATGAAGGCAGTCATGCAAAGATCTGGGGGGAAGAGCATTCTGGACAGAAGGAACAGCGAGTTTAAAGGCCTTGAAGCTGAATCAAGCTTGACTTATTAAAGGATGAACAACAAGGCCAGTGTGACTGAAGTCCAGGAAACAAGGGGACAGTTTTTAGAGAAGAGGATGGAGCCAGTACATGACAGATCATGAATTGAGAGTCCTTTCAAGGCCATGGTAGTTATTCTAACTGTAGTGGAAGCCACTGGAGGGTCATATGCAGAAAAGTGATATCATCTGACTTACATTTTTTAAAAAAGATAACTCTCCCTTCTATGAGGAGAATGGATTAAGAAGGGGAAGAATAGACGCACCAAAATCAAGATCCAGACACTTCTATTTCCAAGTGAGGTGTGACCCTTCAAAGGCTAATCGGTTATTAATTGGGACCACTGTTGCTATGAATACTTTTGGTTCTCCTTTTCTGGATCTGCCTTCCAAGCTTGTGGCACATTCTTGGAATATTCTTTTTTTTAATTTTTTAAAAAATTTTAAATATATTTTTGAGAGACAGAGAGAGACAGCACGAGCAGGGGAGGGTCAGAGAGAGAAGGAGACACAGAATCTGAAGCAGGCTCTGGGCTCTGAGCTGTCAGCACAGAGCCAGATGTGGGGCTCACACCCAGGAACCGTGAGATCATGACCTGAGCCGAAGCTGGACGCTTAACTGACTGAGCCACCCAGGTGCCCCATTCTTAGAATATTCTTATGGATAGTAATTATACAGTTGTCTCAGGGTGGATTTGATTTTTGAAATTAGTTAAAAGTCCCTTAAGTCCAAATGTAGAGAATAAAATGGCTGATCAAGTTAGTTAACAGTATTTTGGCTAAATGTAAAGTGTAAGTAATAAAACTTTTTATTGTGTATGTTATAGATAGACTTGCAAGGCAATTTAGAACTTTAGTTCTGAGGAGGAAACCAGAGGGAGAAAGACTCAGGAGGGACGGACTTTGGGCATGTGTGTGTGTCCATACATTACATGGGGATAATATAAGGAGCCCTGGGGGGAAGTGGTACAAACTTCTCTAATAGATGTTTTAACTTTGGGGAAATAAGGCTGGTGGGAGAGAAAATCACTGCCAGTGGAAAGCAATGAATATAAAAAAAAGGAATTTCAAACTATCTCATAACATAAAACAGTATTATAAGGAGACCAACACCAAGTTATACCTTGTTATGCAGGCTTAAAAAAAAAAAAAACAGAACAAAACCTTAAGCAGTCTTGTTCATTTATATAAGAGACACAAAGCTCCGCTGAAAAATCTTTAGGTTATCTCTTGGCTGTTTAAAGATATGTTAAAACTCTATTCACAAAAAACTCAGAAATATTTTGATAATCAAGTAGTATGAAAGTAAATAATTATTAAAAAGTAGGCTTTGGATAAACTCCCATTTAGAGAGAATGTATCTAAAAAGTAGCTCTGTAGGAAAAGAATTTTCTTAAGGAATACTTCAGATACAAAAATTTCATTTTAAGAATTGATTTTGCGCTGAAAGGATGAAAAGGCAAGACTCAACCGTGCAGGATCACATCTCCAGCCCTACTTAGGTGCAGAACTGTCCTAAATGAAATGTAACTTTGGGGGAAGGAGTGATAATTCAACGGATACTTGGCCTCCACAGCCAATTCTCCATCCAGCAGCCATAGTGATTCTCTATAAACAGAAGTTAGATCATGTCACTGCTTATATCTACCCCCACCAAAGACCTCCCATTTCTCTCAGAATAAAATACAAAGTCCTCATAGGAGCCCTGCCTCATTTTTGTTCTTAGCGCTTATTACCAATTGTCACATTGAGTTGTGCTTTAATGTTTTACTGTCTTCCTGGTCTAGAAAGTAAACTTCTTGAGGATAATTGCTGATCCCAGGAGAGTGCCTGACACAGAGGAAGCATTCAATAAATTCTTGGTAAATTAATTGATTGATTATAGCATTGTTCTTGGCATTTAAGTAATAGGTAAGAATTTTAAATAACTTAACTTCCTTTTATAAGGTCCTAACCAGCTTCACACACTGAATTCATGTTATAACACTAGAAGGGAAGAGGTAGGAACTTATAAAAACAGTTAGAAATAACTGAATCATTAACCAGCCTCTGCATTTCTAGCTATTTTTGAACTTGCAAACCTTGGAAAAAGTTGCATCCTAAACTTTAACAATATTCTGTGCCATTTATTCACATGTAACGTGGTAGAAAGCAACATATGTCACCTACTTGAAAGTCAATATGGAAGTAATGTCTCTTTCAATGATAGCCTAAATCACAGCATGTTTTTACATTTTGAGTCATTAAGAAATAAAAAGCATTGAATCCATTGTGAGTTTTATGTGACACTTATTTTTCAAATTACACCCCCAATACTGGCATTCTGTTAGACATTCGTGAAGAGAACTTATCCAAAATAAAATCAATAATGTGGCTACCTCCTGGGTTATCAACCATAGTAACACAAGGACACGGAAAAGGGTCACAGTGCTCACCAAGTAAGTATTCCACTGAAAGTATATGGCATCCTTCTCTAAACTGTGGCCCACCCTTCCTTTTCCTCAACATTGGTGGTACTGTTTGTTCTCTCTGTTCCTATCACATATTTATCCTTGACATTTATCCTAGTGCCCTCTCCCCCACCCCCTATAGCCCCTGTTTCCCGAGGATCACTTAGCACATGTAAGGCTAGAGGAAGATCTGTCAAGGTTTGTAGGAACTTAGGAGCTCTTTTGCTTCCCGAACCCAGACTGTGGAAGCTGAATGGCGGCTTTGTGCTTAGTGTGCATGACACCACAGTTGGCACGCTGATATCAGCAGGGAAGGGACATCATGACCCCTGAGGCTGCATGCTGGAAAGGAGACAGCAGAGTGCCGCAGACACAAAGTGAACGGGAATTTAAACCATGAAATCTTTTTTCCAGAAAGGAGACGCCTTAATCTGATACTCTGGGAAATGGATCGACCCTGAGTCAGGAAACAAAGAGTGCGCCAATCCAGATGCTTCCAACTTCTGGCAGGTCGCCCTTTGGGTCCCACCCAGTTTTTCTTCAAACATCTCCAGAAGTAGCCTGCATGGCCCTACTAACATGAAGTAAGGAAAAGGGTAGAAGCCTTCATATATCAGCCTCTTCTGTTTTTTTCCCCATCAGGAACAGGATGTATCTCTCTGGGCCCAACACTTTTCCTCTGTCTAGGGCTGCTCCTGCAAGACATAGCTAACAAGCCAGAAGAGAGCTAGAATCAAGCCTATTTCGATGTTTCCAGCTTGTCAGGGCTATTGGCCAGGACTTCCTGATCTTATTTTTCAAATTAAGAAAGTGGATTATGTTTCAGTAAGTATACTACGCTCATTACAGAGAAATCTGTCACTCAAAATGTAGAAGACATTAAGAATCTACAATGCAATCCCAAAGACAACCAGGAATACCAACTCCACAGTATTTTCCCACCTAAACTTCTGTATATATACATATAGAATATAATCTAAACCACTTTGTTTCAACTTAACAACACCTTGTGAATTTTTTCTAATTCAGTAAAAATAATTACACAGCAGTGGTTCTCAAAATGTGGCTCCCAGACCCACAGCATCAGTATCAACCTGGGAACTAGTTTTGAAATGCAAATTCTAGGCTGACTGACTCAGAAACTGGAGATGGAGCCCAGGAATCTGGGTTTCAACAAGCCTTCCAGATGATTCTGATGCACAATGAAGTTTGAGAAACTCTCCGTTATAATTTAAAAACCTGGTTAGGATTTCATAGTGTGGATGTGACATAACTTATTTAACCAGGTTCTGTTGTTAGGCATCTAGATTGTTTTCACAATCTTATAGCTAAAATGCAGAAGTTTATAATAATATCCTGAAGATACATGTCCAAAAGTGAAATCAATGGTTTAAATGAAATACATAATCTTAAAATATACCTGAGCTTCTGAGTGAATCACAAACCCTTTCCTACCTAATATTTGGAATCTTCACAGTTCTCTGGTATTGCTTTTCAAGCCCGGAATCCCTCAAGCTTTCCCTAAGGATCTGGATTTTTGGCTTAGGCTCTGCCATTTCTTATGCCTTAGTTTAACAAAGAGATCCCAAAAACGTTCTGAACAGGTTAGAATTACCTATATGTTCTTTCTTTTCTAACTCTCAATAATAGTGAAAATTAGTTAAAATGGCATTCCATATGTCCTATTTTTACTCTGGGATGAAACTTTCAACAGAATTTAATACAATACGAACAGAATAAGAAGTAAATATTAGGTACATAATAGACAGGAATTCTTTCAGTACCAAACTCAGACTTACACATTGCTCTGTAACTAAAATTTTATTGCCTATGTTAGATCACAGTAATTCAAGAAACTTAGTTATCACTTAAAAAAAATTCTTTTTAGCAACTAGCTTGAGGAATATTTCAGGTCCAGGTTGATTGCCCATCTTGTGGATTCTGTTGGCAATGGTCTTTCCATGCTAGTACATTGTTCTTTATTTTTATTTTAGAGAGAAAGAGCATGAGTGGGGGAGACGGGCAGAGGGAGAGAGAGAGAATCTTAAGGCCCAACGTGGGGCTTGATCCTATGACCCTGGGATCATGACCTGAGTTGAAATCAAGATTTGGACACCCAACCGACTGAATCATCCAGGTGCCCCAATCATGCTAGTACATTTTTATTGCTTATTTACTTGTCTGTATCACAAAATAGACTCCGCTCAGTGGGCAGGGATCTTGTTTGTCTGGTTAACAGCTGTGTCTCCCAGCATGTCCCTGGCATACTATAGCATTTCATAATTACATTGAATGAATAAATGAATGAACTATTTTTCCAAATAGCACTTTTAAAAAGTGGAAGTCACTATTGAAAGCTGAGAATGAACTGAGGGTTGGGGGGGAGGGGGGAGGGGGGAAGACAGGTGGTGGTGACGGTGGAGGGCACTTGAGGGGAAGAGCACTGGGTGTTGTCTGGAAAACAATTTGACAATAAAATATTATGGAAAAAAAATAAATAAAAAGTGGAAGTCAAATAGGTAATAGGATTTAGAAAAATAAAAAAGGCAAAATGTTCTTACCACAATCCCACACTCTTGATGTGAAGTGTGTGAACACACACATATATGTATAAATACCTACGTAAAAATATGTAATACATTTCAAATGGTTTTATGGATTCCTTCTCCCCAACAGCACACACAGTCTTTCATGTTCTTAAGAAAATGGGTCAGGCAGGCATGATTAAGCACCCAAACACATACAAATATTACAGCTTTTCCATGGTTTGTGGTCTAGTTTTCTTATTTACCAAATCTGGAAGCTTTAGGATCATAACCACAATTGTTCTTTAATGGTTTTTAAAATTCCCAAATCTTTTATGTTATCAGAACAGCTTTTGCTTTCAATGATTTTCTCTCGTTTTTCTTTTTCATTTTTGCTTTTATTTTTATTACTCACTTTCTTCTAGTTATTTTGGGCTTAATCTCTTCTTTATTTACTAATTTACTAGGTTTTTTTCTTCCAAGTTTTTATTTAAATTAAGGTTAGTCAATGTATAGTGTAGTATTGGTTTCAGGAGTAGAATTTAGTGACTCAATGCTCATCACAATAAGTGCCTATCTTAATGCTCATCACCCATTTAGCCCATGCCCCTACCCACCTCTCTGCTATCAAAGCTCAGTTGTTCTGTATATTTAAGAATCTGTTATGGTTTGCCTCCCTTTCTGTTAACATTTTATTTTTCCTTCCCTTCCCCTATGTTCATCTGTTTTCTTTCTTAAATTCCACATATGACTGAAATCATATAGTATTTGTCTTTCTCTGACTTATTTCTGATATGTATGTATATACATACATACATATATATATGTGTATGTATATATATATATATATATATATATTCATTCATCAGTTGATAGACATTTGGGCTCTTTCCATACTTTGGCTCTTGTGGATAATGCTGCTATAATCTTGGGATGCATGTGCCCCTTTGAATCAGTACTTTTGTATCCTTTGGATTAATACCTAGTGCAATTGTTGGGTAGGTAGCTCTGTTTTTAACTTTTTGAGGAACCTCCATATTGCTTTCCAGAGTGGCTGTACCAGTTTGCATTACCACCAGCTGTATAAGAGGGTACCCCTTTCTCCACATCCTCACCAACATCTGTTGTTTCCTGAGTTGTTAATTTAGCCATTCTGACAGGTTTAAGGTGGTATCTCATTGTGGTTTTGATTTTTATTTCCCTGATGATAAGTGATATTGAGCACTTTTTCATTTGTATGTCTTCTTTGGAGAAATGTCTACTTATGTCTTTTGCCCATTTCTTAACTGGGTTGTTTATTTTTTGGGTGTTGAGTTTGGTAAGTTCTTTATAGATTCTGAATACTAGCCCTTTATCTGATGTGTCCTTTGCAAATATCTTCTCCTATTCCATTGGTTGCCTTTTAGCTTTGTTGATTGTTTCCTTCACTGTGCAGAAGCTTTATAACTTGAGGAAGTCATAATAGTTCATTTTTGCCTTTGTTTCCCTTGCCTCCAGTGCCATGTCTTGTAAGAAGCTGCTACAATTGAAAGCAAAGAAGTTGCTGCCTGTGTTCTCTAGGATTTTTATGGTCTCCTATCTCACATTTATTTATGTCTTTCATCCAGTTTGAATTTAGTTTTGTGTATGGTGTAAGAAAGTGGTCCAGGTTTTCTTCTGCATGTTGCTGTTCAGTTTTCCCAGCAACTTTTGCTCAAGAGAATTTTTTATTGGATATTCTTTCCTGTTTTGTTGAAGATGAGTTGACCACACATTTGTGGGTTCATATCTGGGTTTTCTATTCTGTTCCATTAATCTATGTGTCTGTTTTATGCCAGTACCATACTGTCTTGATGATGACAGCTTTGTAATATAGCTTGAAGTCCAGAATTGTGATACCTCCAGCTTTGGCTTTTCTTTTTCAACATTACTTTAGCTATTCAGGGTCTTTTTGGTTCCATACAAATTTTAGAATTGTTTTGTTTTAGCTCTGTGAAAAATGCTGGTGTTATTTTGATAGAGATTATAGTGAATATTGCTTTGGGTAATATAAACATTTTAACACTATTTGCTCTTTCAACCTTACATGTGGAATATCTTTCCATTTTTTTGTGTGTCTTCTTCAATTTCTTTCATAAGTGTTCCATAGTTTTCAGAGTACAGATATTTTACCTTTTTGGCTAGGTTTATTCCTAGCATTTTTATGGTTTTTAGTGGAATTGTAAATTGATTTCTCTTTCTGCAGCTTCATTATTGGTGTATAGAAATGCAACAGATTTCTGTACATTGATTTTTTATCCTTTGGCTTTGCTGAATTCATGTATCAGTTCTAGCAATTTTTTGGTGGAGTCTTTCATGTTTTCTACATAGAGTATTATGTCGTCTGTGAAGAGTGAAAGTTTGACTTCTTCCTTTCTGATTTGGATGCCTTTTATTTCCTTTTATTGTCTGATTGTTGAGGCTAGGACTTCCAGTACCATGTTGAACAACAGTGGTGAGAGTGGACATCCCTGTTGTATTTCTGACCTTAAGGGAACAGCTCTCAGTTTATTTTTTTTTTCATTGATGATGATATTAACTGTGGGTCGTTTGTATATGGCTTTTATGATGTTGAGGTATGTTCCTTCTATCCTTACTTTCTTGAAGGTTTTAATCAAGAAATGATGCTGTATTTTGTCAAGTGCTTTTATTGCATTTACTGAGAAGATCATAAGGGTCATAAGGATGCCCCACCTTATGATGCATGAGGTGGATTGATTTTTGGATATTGAACCACCCTTGCAGACCAGGAATAAATAATCCTACTTGATTGTGGTGAATAATTCCTTTAATGTTCTGTTGGATTTGATTTGCTAGAATCTTCTTGAGAATTTCTGCATCCATGTTCATCAGGGATATTGGTCTGTCATTATCCTTTTTTTAGTGGGACCTCAGTCTGGTTTTGAAATCAAGGTAATGCTGGCCTCAGAATAAGTTTGGAAATTTTCCTTCTATTTCTATTTTTTGGAACAGCTTGAAAAAAATAGGTGTTAACTCTTCTTTAAATGTTTGGTAGAAACTCATTGGGAAGCCATCCGGCTCTGGACTCTTATTTGTTGGGAGATTTTTGATAAGCAAGTCAATTTCTTCCCTGGTTATGGGTCTGTTCAAATTTTCTATTCTTCCTGTTTCAGTTTTGGTAGTTTACATGTTTCTAGGAATTTATCCATTTCTTCTAGATTGCCCAGTTTGTTGGCATATAATTGCTTATAATATTCTCTTACAATTGTATTTCTGCAGTATTGGTTGTGATCTCTTCTCTTTCATTTGTGATTTTATTTATTTGGATCCTTTCTCTTTTCTTTTTGATAAGTCTAGCTAGGAGTTTTATCAGTTTTGTTTATTCTTTCAAAGAACCAGCTCCTAGTTTCATTTATCTGTTTTCTACATCATTTATTTATCCTCTAATCTTCATTGTTTCCCTTCTTCTGCTGGTTTTAGGTTTTATTTGCTGTTATTTTTCCAGATTTAGGTGTAGGTTTAGGTTGTGTATTTGAGACTTCTCTTGCTTCTCGAGTAAGACCTGTATTGCTATATATTTCCCTCTTACAAACATCTTTGCTGCATCCCAAAGGTTTTGGACTGCCATGTTTTCATTTTCACTTGCTTTCGTTTATTTTTTAATTTCTTTTTTAACTTACTGGCTAATCTGTTCATTCTCTAGTAGGATGTTCTTTAACCTCCATGTGTTTGTGGTCTTTCCAAATTAAAAAAAATTTTTTTTAATGTTTTATTTATTTTTGAGAGAGACAGCATGAGCAGGGGAGGGTCAGAGAGAGGGGGAGACACAGAATCTGAAGCAGGCTCCAGGCTCTGAGCCAGCTGTCAGCAAAGAGTCTGATGCGGGGCTCAAACCCACAACTGTGAGATCATGACCTGAGCTGAAGTTGGATGCTTAACCGACTGAGCCATCCAGGCGCCACAGTTTCCAAATTTTTTCTTGTGATTGACTTCAAGTTTTAGTGTTGTCATCTGAAACCCTAAACATGCATGGTTTGATCTCGGACTTTTTGTACTGGTTGGAGCCTGATTTATGACCCATTATGTGATCTATTCCTGAGACTGTTCCATGAGCACTTGAAAAGAATGCATATTCTGTTGTTTTAGAAGGAAATGCTCTGACTATACCTGTTAAGTCCATTTAATCCAGAGTGTCATTCAAAGCTGTTGTTTCCTTGTTGATGCTCTGCTTAGATGATCTGTTCATTGCTGTAACTGGGGTGTTAAAGTCCCCTACTATTATTGTATTATTACCAATGGGTTTTTTTTAAGTTGTTATTGATTTATATATTTGGCTCTTTCAAGTTGGGGACATAAATATTTATAATTGTTAGATCTTCTTGTTGGATAGACGCCTTTATTATGATATCATGCCCTTCTTCACCTCTTGTTACAGTCTCGGTTTTAAAATCTAGTTTGTCTGATATAAGTATGGCTACTTTGGCTTTCTTTTGACATTCATTAGCATGATAAATGGTTCTCCATTCCCTCACTTTCAATCTGCAGGTGTTACTCAGTCTAAAATAAGTCTCTAATAAGCAGCATATGGATGGGTCTAGTTTTTTTTTTAATCAATTCTTATACCTATATCTTTTGATTGGAGCATTTAGTCCATTTACATTTAGAGTAATTATTGATAGATATGAATTTAGTGCCATTATGTTACTGTAAAGTTGCTGCTCCTGTAGATTGTCTCTATTCCTTTCTAGTCTTTTGTGCTTTGGGTCTCTTTCCCACTCTAAGGATGCCCTTTAATATTTCTTGCAGAGTTGGTTTAGTGTTCACGAACTCCTTTAGTTTTTGCTTGTCTTGGAAATTCTTTATCTCTCCTTCTATTCTTTAAAAAAATTTTTTTTAATGTTTTATTTATTTTTGAGAGAGAGAGGCAGCATGAGCAGGGGAGGGCCACAGAGAGAGGGAGACACAGAATCCAAAGACAGGCTCCAGACTCTGAGCTAGCTGTCAGTCCAGAGCCCAACGCAGGGCTTGAACCCACTAACTGTGAGATCATGACCTGAGCTGAAGTCAGACGCTTAACCAACTGAGCCAACCAGGTGCCCCGTCTCTCCTTCTCTTCTTAATGACAGCCTTGCTGGATAAAGTATTCTTGGCTGCCTATTTTTTCCCATTTAGCATGTTGAATATATCATGTCACTCCCTTCAGGCCTGCCAAGTTTCTGTGGACAGGTCTGTAGCTAACCTTACGTGTCTACCCTTGTAGGTTAATGGCCTTTTGTTTCTAACTGCTTTCAGAATTCTCTTTGTATTTTGCAAGTTTCATTATGATATATCTTGGTGTTGACCTGTTTTTGTTGATTTTGAGTGAAGTTCTCTGTGCCTCTTGGACTTCATTGCCTGTATCCTTTCCCAGATTAGGGAAGTTCTCAGCTATAATTTGTTCAAATAAACCTTCTGCCTATTTTTCCTGCTCTTCTTATGGTACTCCTATGATATGGATATTATTGTGTTTTACAGAATGGCTGAGTTCCATGTGTCTATATTCATGATCTAATAGTTTTCTTTACTTTCCCTCTTCTTTTCTGCTTCATTATTTTCCATAATTTTATCTTCTATGTCACCTATTCATTTCCCTGATTCTTCTACCCTTGTGTGATTACATTCAGTTGGTTTTACATCTTATAGAATTTTTTATTTCAGCATGATTACTTTTTAGGTCATTTCTCTCTGCAGCAAGGCTTTCTCTGGTGTCATCTATGCTTCTTTCAAGTCCAGCTAGTATTCTTATGACTGTTGTATAAAGTCTTGATCAGATATATTGCTTATAGCTGTTTTGAGTAAATCCCTGGCTGTGAGTTCTTCTTGATCTTTCTTTTGGGGTGAATTCCTCCATCTTGTCATTTTTCTAAGTTTCTGTCTTTTGCAGGTTATTAAAGCTTGTTATGTTTTTTGCTCTTGAGATTAATGCTATATTAAGAGGGGGTCATACACTGTCCAGGGCCTGATGCTTCAGAAAGTGTTTCTGGTGTATGCTTTGTGCACTCCGCTGATGTGTTTTGGCTGCTCTTTACCACAGATCAGTCCTCTGCAGAGTTCGCCTTTCTTGCAGTGGGGAGTGTTGCAGTGGACCTTTATCTAGATGTGCTTTGATTTGCTTGTTAAAATGAGCCTGATTTAAAAAAAAAATCCTGATTCCAATAAAAGATAAAAGGAAAGCGAACAAAAAACAAACAGACAGACAAACAAAAAAACTATAATCATGACTCCAAAGTTAAAAAAATAAAAAGAAAAAAGAAGAAAGCCTGGTCCTATTTCCACCAAAACTAAAGCTGATACTTTGGAGCACTCTCTAATCAGTAGATTTGGTGCATGTGGGGTAACTGTGCTGATCCTCTAGAGGAGAGGCCAGTGCTCTGGTTCACAGACTTACCTAGTAAAGATGCACTTGCAGGGTGCAAGGGGGCAAGATTTGGTGCA
Organism: Suricata suricatta; assembly: GCF_006229205.1. Taxonomy (NCBI): domain Eukaryota; kingdom Metazoa; phylum Chordata; class Mammalia; order Carnivora; family Herpestidae; genus Suricata; species Suricata suricatta. Next base: position 24,075,261 of record NC_043709.1, on the reverse strand, counting down.
AGCAGCTTCAGCCTCCACTGGGGGTGCTGTATTGCGCACTGAAGTCTGACTGTGCTTGTGGGTGGGGGGAAGATGGCATCACTCTGTCACCTCACTGTCTCATCCCTGGAGAGGGGATCTCTCACCCACCACTGTTCAGGAAGCCCTCAAAGAAAAGCAAACAATCTCCCCTCTTGTGTCTCAGGCTTACATCAGATCCCTGCGCTCACCTTCTCTGTGCTGAGCCATTGGCACACCTGATGTCATAGTTTTTATGTGTTTTATCTCTGGCACACAACCAGGATTCAAATCTCCAAATCTTAAAGGACTGGGTACAGTGCAGACCAGCTCCCTTCCTCTGAAGGAGAACCTGACTGTGCTATGTCTGGTGCTGTCTTGTGTGTGTCTGGTGAAAAGGAGTCATACTGCCATGCAGGTGCTTGGAATTTATGGTGAGGCAGAGCAAGTGAAAAGCAGCAACCAGATTACCTGCCATCTGTATGTGGTCCTGTCTCTTGCTGACCAGTGGCCACTTAATGGGGCCCACTGGGTCTTTTGTCCTTATGGAGGCAATATGCCCTCTTCCAAGTGTACTCTGGGAAAGGGAACATTCTTTCCCAGCGCAACCCAAAGGATCTGTACACCATGCTGTCTACTCTCAGGTCTCTGCCCTTCTTCTCCCCAGGAGCACTACTGCCATCCCAGCTTGACTCAGGCAAATGGCAGAGACTTCTAAAATCACAGAATTTGAGCTCTGCTATTTGTAAAAACTTGGTGGTAGTCAGGTCCTCTCAATTTCCCAGTCAATGGTTTAGGGAAGTGTTGTTCATGTACAAACCCAATACACTGCTCTCTCTACCTCTCTCTCTCTCTCTCTCTCTCTCTCTCTCTCTCTCTCTCTCTCTCCCCGCTAGACCCCCCTCCCCGTCCATGAAAAGGGCTCCTTCCCCTCCATGTCACCGCAGCTTTTCTTTTCAATTTAGGTCTCTCCACCTGTACCTGCCTCATTCTCAACCTCTAATTGTACAGACTGTTCTCTTAATCCTCAGATCAATTTCCTAGGTTTTCAAAATATTTTGCTGTTAATCTAGCTGTGGGCAAGGGATGAGGAGGCCCAGGGTCCCTGTACTACTCCACCACCTTAACCTATCAATCTACTAGTTTCTTAGAACTGTAGATCATTGATTTAAGGCCTTTCCCTCCCCACCAAATACTTCTTTAACAGCACCCCATAAATTTTGATATGTTGTGTTTTCATTTTTAATTCAGTTCAAAATCCTTTCTAATTTCCCTTTTCATTTCTTCTTTTACTCATGAGTTATTCAGAAGTATGTTATTTAATTTCCAAATATTTGTGGATTTTCCCGATACCTCTTGTTATTGATTTCTAATTGAATTCCATTGTGGTCAGAGGACATATTTTGTATGATTTGAATTCTTTTATATTTATCAGTATTTGTTTTATGATCTGTTTTGATAAATGCTCCTTGTGCCCTTGAGAAGATTGTGTATACTACTGTTTTGGGGAAGTGTTATATAAATGTTAATTAGGACAAGTTGGTTGGCAGTGTTATTCAAATCTTCTGTATCCTTACTGATTTTCTCTACTTGTTTTATCAATTATAGAGAGAAAGGTCTAGAAAATTCAACTATATTTATCAACTTATCTATTTCGTTTGCAGTTTTTGCTTCATGTACTTTGAAGCCTTGCTATTAGATGCATAAACATTGGGACTGTTATATTCTCTTGGTGAATTTGTGCCTTTGTCAATATGAAATGTCCCTCTTTGTCTCTGGTAATATTACTTTATCTGAAGTCTACTTTGTCTAATAATAATATAGTCACTATCAAAAGCTTTCTTTTGATTAGTGTTAGTATGGTATATATTTTTCTATTCTTTTACCTTTAACTTAGTTATGTCTTTATATTTAAAGTGAATTTCTTACACTTGCATCATTTAAAAATTTTTATCCAATCTGATAATCTATGCTTTTAATTGTAGTGTTTCGACCATTTACATTTAATGTGATTGTTGATATTGGTGTGTTTAATTCTGCCATCTTGGTTTTTGTTTTATATTCTATTCCTCTTCTTTTTCTGTTGAATTGATTATTTTAGGTTCCCTTTTATTTCCTTTTTTATCAGTTGTAACTTTTTTTTAAGTTGTTTTAGAGTTTGTAGTATGGTTCCATTAGAGTTTATAATATTCATCTTTAACTTAAGTCAGCCTACCTTTAGGTAATATTTACCACTTCGCATAAAGCATAAGAAACTTAGAATGGTGTATTCCTTTTTCCTTCTCTTGACCTTTGCTCCAATGTTGTATGCATTTGTCTACTATATGTAATATAAACTTTACAACACATTGCTAATATTTTTGCACTAAAAAGTCAATTATCTTTTGTTTGTTATTTTAATTTTTTTTAAGTAAACTCTATCCCCAACATGGGGCTCAAACTCATGACCCTGAGATCAAGAGTCTTTTGCTTTACTGACTGAGCTAGTTAGGCTCCCTTCAATTATTTTTTAAAAGATTTTAAAATAAGAAAAAAATTATTTTGCCTCTATCCACCTATTTTCTCTTTTAAATAATCTTCATTCCATTGTGTAGATCCAAATATCCATCTGGCATCACTTTTCTTCTAATTGAAAGACTTCTTTTAATATTTCCTATAGCGCAAGTCTGCTGGCAATGAATTTCTTTCTTTTGGTTTTTCTATGTGTGAAAAAGTCTTTATTTCATCTTAATTTTTTGAAAGATATTTCTACTGGGTATAGAATTGTAGGTTGACAATTCTTTTCTCTCAGTACTTTCAGGATCCTGTCCCACCATCTTTTTGCCTTTGCATTCTTTCTGTCAAAAAACTTTTATTCTTATATTTGTTCTTCTGTTCATAAGGAGTCATTTTTTTCTCTTTAAGAGATTTTCTCTTTATTTTTGTTTGTTATACAACTTGAATATAATATGCCTTGAGGTTGTTTTCTTCTTGTTTTAGTGCTTAAGCTTTGTTGTACTTCTTGAATCTGTGGATTTATACTTACAATCAAATTTAGAAAAATTATACTCTTTCTTTCTTTCCTTCTTTTTCTGTTCTCTTTTCTCCTCTCTCCTTTGTGGACTTCAACAACACATGTATTAGACTGCTTGAAATTTTTCCTCAGCTCACTGATTTGTTTAAGTCACTTATTTATTTTTCTGTCTCCCCTCCCCCATTTCACACTGAATAATTTCTTTTAGCATGTATTGAAACTCATAAATCTTCTCTTCTGTAGTGTATGATCTATTGATCCTATTCAATATGTTTTTCACCTCAGACATTGTATTTTTCAACAGTGGAAGTTCAGTTTGGATTTTTGCCATATTTTTCAGGTTCTGCTTAATATGATCAATCTTTCCTCTACACTCCTGAACTAAGAAATATAGTTATTATAACTGTTTTAATGTTCTTGACTACTAATTCCATCATTTGTGTCACTTTTGGATCTATTTCTATTAATTTTTATATTCATTATGGGTTGTATTTTCCTGGCTTTTTTTTTTTTTTTGGCATGGCTTGATTGGCTGCAAGATACTATGAATTTTATCTTGTTGAGTGCTAGATATTTTTGTATTCTTGAGCTTCTTTCTCAGATGCAGTTAAATTACTTGAAAATATCTCAATCCTTTTGAGGCTTGCTTTTAAGTTTTGTTAGGTGCAACCAATGTATCCTTTAGTACAGGCTTAATTCTGCCCTTTTGCTGAAACAATACCCTTCTAATTACTGATGCATTACAAGGTTGAATTATAAGATTTTCCACTCTGGCTGACTATTCTTGATCCTATGTGACCTCTGAGAGGTTGCTCCCTCTCTCCTTTAGGGTAGTTCTTTCTCTAGTCTCAAGAGTTTTCTTATTCAAATGTATTGATCAGTACTCAGCTGAAGACTTGAGGGGGACCATCTGTGGATCTCTGGAAGTCTCTCTCAGTGCACTGCTCTCCTCTCTAGTACTCTGCCCTGAAAACTCTAGCCATCTTTCCTTTCCAGACTCTGAGCTCTTTAATTAAAAGGAAAAAATCCAGGGGCGCCTGGGTGGCTCAGTCGGTTAAGCATCCAGCTTCGGCTCAGGTCAGATCTCACGGTTCGTGGGTTCGAGCCCCGCGTTGGGCTCTGTGCTGACAGCTAGCTCAGAGCCTGGAGCCTGTTTCGGATTCTGTGTCTCCCTCTCTCTCTGACCCTCCCCTGCTCCAGCTGTCTCTCTCTGTCTCTCAAAAAAAAAAAAAAAAAGCAATTAAAAAAATAAAAAAAAGAAAAAGAAAAAAGAAAAAAATCCATGGGGTGCCTGGGTGGCTCAGTCGGTTGAGCATCTGGCTTCATCTCAGGTCATGATCTCATGGTTCATGGGTTTGAGCCCCACGTCAGGCTCTGTGCTGACAGCTCAGAGCCTGCAGCCTGTTTCGGATTCTGTGTCTTTCTCTCTCTCTGACCCTACCCTGCTCACATTGTCTCTCTGTGTCTCTCAAAAATACATTAATTTTTTTTAAATTAAAAATTAAAACAAAAAAAAACATTAGACTGCTCCTAGGTTTCTCCTAGGGTGCTCCCTGCATCCAGCCTGGAAGCTCTCTCCTGGCAGTAAGCTGGGACAATCATGGAGCTCATTTCATTTGCTTCTGCTCTCTCAAGGATCACTGACTGTTCTTTGCTGCCTGATGTTCAAAACCTGAAAACAATTGTTTCATATGTTTTGTTCATTTGTTTAGTGGTTTCAGGAGGCACGCTTAGTCTGGTACTTGTTGCTACATATTGGCTAAGAGCTGAAGTCTGAAACATCAAGGAAGCTTAGCTTTTCTTAAGTACAATTTGTAAAACTGTAACTGGATTAAGCCCTTATTTTTGCATTAAAAATATCATAGATGTGATATTTTGGAAGTTTTATCAAAAAGCCAGTAGTTAGATTTAGTAGATAAAAAGCGTGGAAAAATTAATTCATTTTTTTTAAGTTTCTTTATTTATTTTGAGAGAGAGAGTGAGCAAGCAGGGTGGGGGAGAAGAGGGAGAGATAGGATCTCAAGCAGGCTTCATGCTGTCAGTGCAGAACCCGACACAGGGCTCAATCCCATGAACTGTGAAATTATAACCTGAGTCAAAATCAAGAGTCAGATGCTTAACTGACTAAGTCACCCAGGGGTTCCAACAAATTAGTTTTCTTGTTGGGTATTTCAAACTAAGAAATGTGAAAAATAATTTAAAATATAAGCATCTAAACCTTGTAAGTTTATTCAAGAATTCTATTTTAGTAATTGTATCTTTTTTAAAAGTTTACTTATTTATTTTGAGATGGGGAGGGGCAGAGAGAGAGGGAACGGAGAGAGAGAATCTCAAGCAGGCTCTTTACTGTCAGCATGGAACTCAACACTGGGCTGAATCTCGTGAACTGTGAGATCATGACCTTAGCTGAAATCAAGCGTTGGACACTTAACTGACTGAGCAATTCACATGCCCCAGAAATTTGTATCTTTCTAAGATAGATAAGCCATCACTGTAACTTTATAATTGATAATACCTATTATATTCTTCTGTCTTACATTTTTTATGCTTATGCTATGTTTTGATTCATCTTTTATTCCCATCTAATACCATGTCTTACAGATTCTCAATAATCTGTATTGAAGGAATGAATCACTATAGAATTATGTTAAGACAGGTTTATTTTAATTTTCTGATATAAGAATAGTAATATAAATATAATAAAATTTATTTATATAATGTGCATTTTATTCATAAGAGAATATACTGAGTACATAGTACTTCAATAAACTTTATTGGGGCACCTGGGTGGCTCAGTGGGTTGAGCATCCAGCTTCGGCTCAGGCCATGATCTCACAGTTCATGGGTTTGAGCCCTGCATCAAGCTCTGTGCTGACAGCTCAGAGCCTGGAGCCTGCTTCAGATTCTGTATCTCCCTCTCTTTCTGAGCCTCCCCTGCTCTCACTGTCTCTCTCTGTCTCTCAAAAATAAATAAAAACATTAAAAAAAAAGTTTATCATCTTACAAAATATCTTCCTGTATCTAATCTTATACCATGTCCAACACGACTGGTAAAATTTTACTTTATAGAAAAAGTGAATTTAATATTAAAGAATATGAAAATACTTTTTGAGTGCCAAATTTAATAATGTATTTTTAGAAACAAACTTATACAAACTGTAAGAATGACAACAACACATTTAGAGAGGATTCCCTGGAACTTTAGCCTAATATGATCTAATAAAAAGACAAGTCACCTCAATGTTGAAAATGATTTCTATAGAACACAAATAATCACACTTCTTCCTTACTCTGGGTAAGCCCAGTTAGAATTACACCTATGTTGAGAAACATTTTTAATTATATTCATTTGTTTTATGTGGTTGTTTACCAGTTGTTTACAAATAACATCTAGTTAATTCAGTAGAAAATTGTTACACATTGACAACTCTTCTCTTTATTATTAGGTAGATGGTATACCTAAGACCTAAGCATGGGAACTGATACATTTGTCTCCATTTCTACTGTTTATTTAATATCAAAGTTGACATTAAATATCAAACTCCTGAATTTAGTAGGATTCACACATTCTAGTTTTGTATTGTCACCCCACCAACAAGGAAGGTTTTCTGTTGAAGCCAGTTACTGGCACCACTTAAGTTGAAGTTGTAGTTATTTGAGATGCATAGATTCTTTGAATGATACATGTACCCTAATATGTTCTTGAAATAGGCTTTCTGTTTTTTCGATAGGCACCTGTGGGAAAATATGTGATGTTTCAGGCTTTTAAAGGATTGCAGTGAGTGGGAGTTTGGGTTTCATGGAGAGAGAAGACTGGACAAGAAGACAGCATAATTGACAGGTGAGCGTCTGCAGCTGAGCAGCTGGTTGGTTTAATTTTAGAACACTCGTCCTTGACTATGCCACTTTAAATGGAGTACCTACTTGTCTCGAGAAGTGTGTCTGTCTTTTGGGCAGGACCACAATCCTTTTTGCTTACACTCTGGAGCATTAGGCACCCTGTTTCATCAGATAGCCTACCTTTTAAAGTGGGAGAGTCTTATCTGCTCAACTAGTCCTTCTAAGATAGGACAATATAATCTAATAAAGCTCTCAATGGAGCAAGCTGAGGAATGCAGGGCACTCAAATGACTTACTTGCGCGATAATAACCTCGATTTAGAAGTACACAAAAGCCTCTTTGCATGTTTCAAGGGCATATTTACAGTTCTAAAGTGATGAATGGCAGCTTCTTAAATATCTTCAGGGGCAAGGAAAGTGACAGAACTGCAAGGAAGAACAAGAAACAAGACAGAAGACCAAACCAAAAATAAAGATTGGGGCTAAAAATAAAATTTAATTCTCCAATATATTTGGAATCCTAGCTTTTCCTTGTCCCTCAGCACTTGGGAGTCATAGGATTTGAGTGTCAAAAAAGCTCTTACCAATCAATAATCTGGCCCAACGAGAGGAAACTGAAACACAGAGTACTTAAAGTGACTTGCCAAAGGTCAACCTACAGGTTTCTGACAGAGCTACGACTAGAACCCAGTTCTTGACTGCCAGTCTACTGATTTTTCTACAATATCCCACTGTATACTTATTTGGCAGCTAGCCATTCCTGGATTAAAGTTAAATTTAAAAGGCCGGACTAAAGAAAATATAACATATGATTGATCACACTTCCACTTGTCATCCTAATAATGGATAGAACTAACAGGCCTCCTATATTCCAGTAATGGAGGAGACTAACTGTGCCCTTTATAAAAGTAATGATACCTGCTCGCATTGGCTCACAGGGATGCAGTGAAGATTTTTAAAAAGGTATCAGATGTAGAAATGCCTTGAAAAATCACTGCTCTTTATAAATACAATTGAATGAAGAATAGCCTTTTACTAGGGATTTGCCTTGTTTTTGCCAATATTCCTTCCGTGGGCACCATCAGTGAACGCAGCCCAGTGGCTAGGATTCATCAATTGGCTTCTAAGATGCTGACTGTCTGTCTACCTGGGTAACTTCCCAATATTGATCACCTCTGTTTCTTATCACTATGCTTGGCCCACAGGACAGCATTCCCTCATCTTCATCTTGGATCACCAATACCTTCTGTTTGCCTGACCTGTGCTGGAAATCGCATGCATGATCTCTCTGCTTTCACTGCCCAACTCTTGCTCCCTCTGTACTCAACTATCTATTCCAGTTATACTGAGCTCCTTTCTGTTCCAAAAAAGTTCCACGGTCTCTCTCCCTTCCTGGTCTTAGCCCATGCTATTCCCCGTGCCTGGAGTACTTTTCACACCTTCTTGTCAATGACATTCACTGCCACCCCCTCATATGGCCCGCTCTTGCCTATCTTTCAGGTGCCATCCTAGATGTCACTTTATTCAGGAAGCTTTCTTCACCATTCCACTCCCCTGCAAGACTAGATGAGATCTTTTTCCTATGTGCTACTTCAAGCATTTATTATTTCTTTCACACTTAAAACTTACTGGAGCTCCTGGGTACCTCAGTCAGTTTACCATCAGACTCGGTTTTGGCTCAGGTCACTATCTCACGGTTCATGAGTTTGAGCCCCACATCAGGCTCTGTTTTGACACTATGTAGCCTGTTTGGAATTCATATTCTCTCTCTCTCCCTCCCCCTAAAATAAATAAATAAACTTAAAATTTTTAATTATATATTCTAATTCTATATTCCTTTCTAGACTGTCAGCTCCATGTGCAGAGGGCTTTGTCTGCTTGCTCACTGCTGTGGAGTCAATGCTGGCACATATAAGAGTTAACACATGTTTCCTGAAAGATCATGCTTCATAATGATTTAAATTTTATGAACTGCTTTCATTTTTATGTATCTTATTTCATCGTTTTAAAAATGTTTATTAATTTTTGAGAGAGAGAGAGAGAGAGCATGTTCAGGGGAGAGACAGAGAGAGAGAGGGAGACAAAGAATCCCAAGTAGGCTGTGCACTGTGAGCGTAAAGCCTGACACAGGGCTCCATCTCACGAACCATGAGATCATGACCTGAGCCAAAATCAAGAGTGTGACGCTTAACCAACTGAGCCATCCAGGTGCCCCTATCTCATTTCATCCTTACAGTAAAACTATGGTGTAGTGTTACTCATTCCCATTTTTCAGATACTGAAACTCTCAGATGAGGTTCATTGACTTGTCCAAGGTTACCTAACTAGTAAGCGGCAGAGCTAGTAGTATTTGAACTCAGGTTGTTGGAGTCCAAGTTCCATATTATTATCATTATATCACAGCTGACTTGGTTGGTTATAGAATAATTGAAGGTCTTAATCAGGTGATCAGAGGATTGAAATAATCAGAGGTTCCCTTCAGGGAATAAATTTCACAAAAAGGAAAGCCTGAACCATGGTGGAAGCAGTGAGGGCAGGTCGGCAAAACAGCCCTGTGTGAGAGGCAAAGAAATGAATGTCAGAACCAACACTGAGGACTAAATGCTAAGCTTCAGAGGCCACTCATAGGTCAGAAGAAAAGAGACAGGCCAGAAATAATTTTTTTAAAAATCAGTAAGAAACATAGAAAACTAATGAAGCTTATTACAGAAACCAAAGCAAGTAAGAATGTAAAGAAAGAAAATGTAAGTAATAATGGCAAAAGCAATTGGGAAAGCAAGAAAGAAGAGAAAACATTTGGGGTCTGGCTGGTTACAGAAGACTTTTGAAAGCCTAGATGGAATAAAGGACAGTTTGTAGAGCTTTCAAGAAAGAATAGGGGACAAGGAAATGAAAGCAAGAAAGAAGTGATTGAAGAATTTTGGCAGTTTGTTTATTCATTCATCAGTCGATAGACATTTGGGTTGTTTGCAGATTTGGGCTATTACGAATAAAAGTGCTATGGACATTCACACAGAAGTCACTGTGAGAACAAAAGTTATTTCTCCTGGGTATTTAGGAGAGGAATTGTGAGGTGGTATGGTAAGAGCATGTTTAACTTTATCAGGAACTGCAAGACTGTTTTCTAAGGTGATTGTATGATTTTGCATCTCTACTAGCAATGTATGATGAAAATATTAGTTGTTATACATCCTCACCAACACTTGGTATCGTGTCTTCTTAATTTTTTATTTGACACTGAATGAAAGCAGGATCTCATTGTGGTTTTAATGTGCATTTCCCTGTTGTCTAATGGTGTTGAGTATCTTTTATTTGCTTATTTGACATACATCTTCTTTGGTGAAGTGTCTGTTCAAATCCTTTGCCCATATTTACTTGTTGTTTTTCTTCTTACTGAGTTATGAGTCCTTTATAAATTCTGATATGTAAATATATATTCAGAAATATGATTTGCAAATATTTTCTCCCAGTCTGTGGCTTGTCTTTTCATTTTCTTAAAAGTGTCTTAAAAGCAAAAGTTTTAAATTTTTATGAAATTCAGTTTATCAATATTTTCCTTTTATGGTTTGTACCTTTTTTTGTGCCACCTAAGAAATGTCTGCTTAACTCAAGGTCAAAAATATTTTCTTCTGTGTTTTCTTCTAGAGGTTTTATATTTTTAGCTTTTACATTTAGGTCTATAGTCCATTTTAAGTAAATGTTTTTGTGTGATGTGAACTAAGTGTTGAGGTCTCCTTTTTCTTTTTCTTTTTCTTTTGTGCATATGGATGTCCAATTATTCTAGCACCAACTTGTTGAAAAAATGATCTTTTCTTCATTGAATCTCCTTGACAACTTTTTTGATATTGTTTTCCTTAAGGTTCTTTTGTTTGAGGTAGAGCGTCTTAGATCTGTAGATTTTTAGTTTCTTCAAGTTTGGAAATTTTTTGCCTACTATAACTTTAAAGATTTTTTTTGTCCTTTGTTTCTCCTTTTAGACTTTAGTAACATGAATGTTAGGCCCCTTAATATTGTCCCATGGTTTACCAATAGTCTTTTTCTTCAATTATCTTTTCTCTGTGTGCTTCACTAATATACAATTTCTATTGCTCTGCCTAATCTTTTTTCTGCACTATCCAATCTGCTGTAAATCCCTTGTAGTACCTTTTCATTTCAGATATTGCATTTTTCATCCTTGGAAGTTTCATTTGGGTCTTTTTTGTGTCTTCTATTTCTGCCTTCCACATGTTTGTTGAACATGTGGAGTGTATTTATTATAGTTGCTTTAATGCCCTTGTCTGTTCAACCTAAGAGCTATGTTCTTTCTGGGTGTGTTTTTATTAATTGAGTTTTCTTCTAGGCAGGAGTCATATTTTCATGCCTGTTAATTTTTGATTGAACATTAGACATTGTGAATTTTATGTTGTTGGTTGCTAGATTTTGATGCATTTCTCTAAGAAGGATTAGACTTTGTTCTGACATGCAGTTAATTTACTTGGGGTCAGTTTAATATTTTTGAGGATTGCTTTTACTTTTTGTTAGGGTGAATCCAGTCTAGCTTTTATTCTACAGCTAATCTAATCCCACCACTAAGGTCATCTAAGGACTCTGAACAGTGCATGTGAATTATGAGAGCTTTCCACTTTGGATGGTAGAAACCTGACCTATTCCCTGGCTTGTGGGAATACGAGGAATTGTTCAGCTAGCTACTACTTTCTGGAGGTTCTTTCTCCACTGATAGACTTTTAGCTCATGCATATGCGGCTCATTATTTAGCCAAAGATTTGAGATCTTTGTACAGATCTCTGGACTTCTTTCTTTTTGCTCCACCTTCTTCTTCAGTATTCTGCCCCACAGATCCTAGCTGCTTTGGCTTCTTAGGGTGCTGATCTCTATCTCCTCAACTCAGTAAGACCATTCAACTCTGATTTCCCTTCCTGTGCTGTGGTTTGGAAATACCCTGTTAGTAAGCTGGGCAATCAAAGGGCTTGCCACGTTTGTTCTCCCTCTCTCAGACATCAGTCTTATACTGCCTGTTGTCCAATGTCTGAAACAATTGTATCAGACGTTTTTTCTGGTTTTCTAGTTTGTTTTTTTTTTAATGTGGGAAGGTAATTACCCTAGCAGTTAATCCTTCTTGAATAGAAGGAGAAATTTCATTTCAAACTGATAACTTCTAAGATGTTGCAACTTCTGAAATGTTAGAAATGAGAGAAAGGGAAAAACTTACCTGATTGTAAGAAGATCAGTTTGAATACTTAAAAATAATTAATTATTCTTTCTTTCTTATTCCTTCTCTACCCATGTCCTCTTCCTTTCTACAGGGTAGAGGATCCTACCTGAGATATTTCCCCTGAGCAAATGAAACTGCCTTTGATATAATTTGTTGCATTTGGAGGGGTAGTGGAATACTTAAGTAGCAAGAACTATAGTGTTGCAAATATCCTTTTTGTCCAAAGTAGATAAAATGACAAGAGTTCTGGATGGTTATTTCACTTACTGAATTAAAATTTCCTAAGATTTCACTTTGTCCCTGATACCATTCAACATGATTGGAACAAAGCTATTCATATCCTTCTATGCTTCAGTCACTTAATTGTAATACCAACGTGATTTAATGCAGAATGTAAAATTATGCATATAGTAATAGTAAACTTTCCTGCAGCAGGATAATAGAGATGTTCCTTTAAATGAAGTATACTAAAAGAGTTATCCTTGGATTTCCAGTTTCCTTTAAAATCTAGTCACATTAGAAAAAAGTAAGTCATAAACACTCAGTTATTAATATCCAGAAATTCTCTGAGTCTACCTAACTATATCTACATTTCTATGAACACAGAGTTCTTTTGTTTTATGCCCTTCTTTAAGAGTAAAACAACTCCTAAACTCTACCAGACCAAAATGCGAATGAAATTACCCATTGGGGCAAAAGCATTTTTTTCATGTTAAAGGTTGTATAATGTTTTTATCCCCTTCTCTTTATTCCCTCACTACTAAAATGCATATATGTATGCATTAAAAATAAATACTTTGTTAAACTATTATAATAATGTTACAAATAAACACCTTTTCTAGATGGATGCCATAGAAAACCACAGTTGGCATTTAGTTTCACTTTAAAAGTAGCTTTCTGGCTGAACATGTATGGCCTCTTGGGGGATTTCCATAATGCAAACCTGCCCTAGAATGTGCTTTCAACTTTTCATTCAAGACAACCAAATTGTCCTGATTATGATTTTAAAAAATATAAAAACTTTAAACACTGTTACCCTGGTGGGTAGATCCTGGCTACCAAACAAAGAGACTTCAAAGGGATCTCCCAACCTTCCATAAACCATAAATGTTTGCTATTACTATAGTACCAGGTAGCCTTGGGCCACCTTGCCCTTCACTTGTAGGAGACCTTAAAGATAGGATTGGGGTGCCTGGGTGGCTCAGTCAGTTAAGTGGCCGACTTCACTCGTCATGATCTCATGGTTCGTGGGTTCGAGCCCCACATCGGGCTCTGTGCTGACAGCTCAGAGCCTGGAGCCTGCTTCAGATTCTATGTGTCCTTCTCTCTCTGCCCTTTCCCTGCTCGGGTTCTGTGCCCCTGTCTCTCAAAAATAAATAAACATGGGGTGCCTGGGTGGCTCAGTTGGTTAAGCATCCAGCTTCAGCTCAGGTCAGATCTCACGTTTGTGGGTTTGAGCCCCGTGTCGGGCTCTGTGCCGACAGCTAGCTCAGAGCCTGTAGCCTGCTTCGTGTTCTGTGTCTCCTTCTCTCTCTGCCCCTCCCCCTCTCATGCTCTGTCTCTCTCTGTATCAAAAATTAAACATTAAAAAATAAATAAATAAATAAACATTTAAAAAATTAAAAAAAAAAGAAGATAGGATTAATCACTACCAAGAAAAGTTTTTCCAGTAGAGATGAATCTCATATACCTTTTCCCATAAGTTCCAGTCTGACATATAAAGATTAGTTTCAAGAGTAGTAACTGGTTTAAAAAGTAAAAAACGTATTATTTTCTGTACTTGACCTATATGTAGTGAGTTACAATCAGTTCAACTAAAAGACTCGTGGCCTATTTTATATGACTCATAAAATAGAAAGCAATAATTTTTTTAAAGTAATCTATGTTTCCTTCTGCTTAGAAGTAGAGTAGAGAAGAGCTAGAAATACAGAGGTTTTTCAGGATGTTTAAGCCATTGGGCTTACAGAGCAAAACGCCCACAACAGAAATTCTGACATTCAAGGAAAAAAAGGCCAACAAATTCAATTTCATTTCAGTTTTTAAAAATTTATTTTTTAAATATTAGGTAAGAAAAGGATATTTTCAACCTGGATAGATTGCAAGCTTGTTAATATAAATTCTAATCGTATCTCTCATCATCAGTGTCATTTTTGTTTCTATATGATGACAAAGCCGTGAGTAAATAAGGTAAAAGTCCAGGTCTCTGTGACATGAAGACTTTTGATACAAGAATCACTTGTTTATTAATGTACCATTACGTAGCTGAGGGAACACTTCGGATCATGAATTGTGCTAGGTACTCTGGATACAAAGCTGAATAAGAAAATCAAGAATGCAAAGGTTGTCGGTTTTCTCTGAATTCTTAAAAACTGATCTCTATCAAAAGTAGTGCTAGAAGGGGCGCCTGGGTGGCTCAGTTGTTAAGCTGCTGACTCCGGTCAGGTCATGAGCTCCCAGTCCGTGAGTTCGAGTCTCACATTGGGTGAGTTCGAGCCTGTTTCAGGTGGGCACAGACACCGCATCGGGTGAGAACAAGCCCTCTTCGAGTGAGCTTCTCTTTCTCTCCTTCTCTCTTTCCCTCTCTCTGCCCCTCCTGGGATTCTCTCTCTGACCCTCTCTCTCTCTCTCTCTCTCTCTCTCTCTCTCACCAAAAAAAAAGTGGTGCTAGAAGATAGCTCAAGACATTTTTAAAAATCAGAAGAGAACATTTAACCCAATTTTCTCAACGCAGGACATTCCTCTCAGAATAGCTGGTAGCCGTCCCTTCTCTGCTAGATCCCCACACAGCTCACGAGCAGCATGTTTCTTTTTTTAATGGTCCTAATTATTAAAAATTTCCTCTGTGTTAAGCTAGGATCTGTCCTCTGTAACTTCTAGTACTAGTCTTGGACCTATACAAAAATAAGTCTATTTTATCTTCAAGAAGGTAGTCCTTCAAATATTTAGGCCAGACATCAACTTAACTTTCATCCTCCAGCTAAAATATTTTCAGTGTCACACAGTTTCTAAACCACAGCTGAGTAGCAAATGGCCTGCTTTGTTTATATGTGTAAGCTACATGACAATATTTTCCTCTCTAAGATGTTAAACAAACTCTTAACTTAATTTCTGAGCATTTTGTTTTCTAATTTTATTTTGTTTAATCCAAATGCATTTCAAAGTTGTTTTTTTCTGTAACCTAAGGAATATTCAGATTTTAAAAGATCTATAGTATTTACAGTACAAGAGTTTGGGAAGAAATGGGATTGATGAGTGAAGACAGTGGTATGAGAGGAAGTAAATGAATTCTCTATGAGAATATCATATATGTAACCTTTGAGCACCTCCAATCATGGTAAAACAGGGAGGCAAGATTGCAGTTCCAGTGTCATTATTTTGGGAAATGGGGAAGGGGAAGAAAGAATCACTTTTGCATCTGAATAGAACATTGTGATATCTTCATATTTCCATAGCATCTGTCATTGTATTAATTAGTTCATGAAAAAATAATATTTCTGGTTACATGCCAACTAAACTGACAGGCAAACTGACAACGAAGGCTGAGGTTAAAAGGATTGGGAACATGGGGGCTGGGGAAGGCTGCAGCAGTCTAAATGTTCAGTAGCTCCTAACAAAAGAGAATCCATTCTCCTTGTCATTGAAGAGAGGGAGAGGAGGGAAGAGAAAGAGAGAGAGAGAGAAACATTTGAAGCGTTGAGGGTGACCAGCTGGAAACTGACCAGGGGATTAAAATGTCCTTTGAGGACAATGGTACCAGGCGCCAGATCCGTAGGTAACATCCTCCTGATTACACTCACATCACCTCTAGACCATCTAGAGGTAGCTAAACTCTTTATCAAGTGGACTTTTTTAAAAGGAGAACAGGAGCAGAAACAATTTATCACTGAACCCTTGAACATGAATTTCCATGTGCACCTGGTGCATGTTTTAGAAAGTTCTAGGAGAACAGGTGCATGTGAGTTCTGGCTATAGAATTTTAAACTGATAATCCTTTAAATATAACTTCTTAACTTGAACAGGACCTCAAGAGAGACTTTTTCATGAATATTGTTTTAAGATCATTAATCTTAACAACAAGCCTGCCACACAAAATAACAAAGAGTATATGTTCTGATAGAGGCAAGTCTGAATAAGGAATCCAGACAAGAGCCAGGAACTAACTCCTTTCTCACTCTGAGTTTGCTACCAAGCAACCTCTTATTAGAATCACTTGGAAATTCCTCCTTGAGTCTGAAATAACAACAAGGTGTAGGTGGATACATTTTTTCAGTTTTGATAAGAAACTTTAATCTCATACTTGTGTCTTACTGTAATATTGCCTTCTAAAAATATCTCTAAAAACTTGGTTCCTTATCTTGTACTTGATGTTCATAATGTAGTTTAAGAAGAATTCAGAGCATCACAATAGACATGTAAGACTAAGTATGGAATGGAGAGACGTTACTCAAAGTGTCCTTTGTACATCTGATTTGCTCAGTTTCCTCTAAATCTAACTCCTTCCAGTCTTTTTTTTTTTTTTGCCTGTCTATGAAGATGACATGGCTACTGCTTTAGTAAAAAGTATATAATTCTTTATGTTCACTTTATGTACTATTAAATGATCAAGGGTGATGTTGTTTTCTGTCCAAAAGCATTAAGGAAAATAGTGTAGACTTTCAGGGCTTTTGGAAACATTGATAGCTGACCAGTGTTAATATGTGAAGTCCCTAAATTACAAATGTTTCGCCTGCTAAATTTTTTTGTGTAAGTCATTGCCTAGGCTTAAGAATGCATTTTGTCTACTTTTGCTTACTACTTTATCTCCAGAGCTTAGTACAGTGTTAGACACACAGTGGGAACCCCAGTATTTGCCAAGTGACTAGATAAACTGGCCTTAACTAAGTCCACTTCACTAACAATATAATTGAATTATATTATTATTATTAATCATTAGTATTTATAGAGTATTTAGCTATTTATAAAACACATCTATGTATGACTTATCTTGTTCTTTCTCATACTGATTCAGTTTGCAAATGAAGAATCTAAGGCCCCTAACTTAAAGAGAGAGGGTATTGAGAGGTTCAAGCATGAGGTAAGGGAGCTTGAACTAAAGGGGTGACTGCAAGTGAGAGCCAGCTTAGAGATGGAACCAGCAGAGCCTGGTGACAGACTAGACGTGAGACTCCATGTCTATCCTTGTGCTACAATCTTGCATCTCATAGAATTATAAACTACAGATAAAATGCCATCTCTGAATATAAAATAGAGACTCGGGGAATAGGGACTCATTTCTTTTCCCTTGTCTCCCTTTTCTTTAACAATTATGTGACTTCCTTTTGCGCATTGGTTAAGAAAGACCATCACTTTGCAAAAAAGGAGATCTCCCCAAAAAGATTACACCAAAATTGAGGGCTAGCAGGAAGACTGATGTGACTAGCTAAGCAGTGCCCATCCCAAGACCTCTGCTCTCGGAGTAGTTTAGATGGAAAGGATTTTCTTAGTCATTTACTCACTCTACAGCATAATCTATGTGTTCAAAGGCGGATGAAACACTAAGAGTCCTGAAACAAGCCTTCAAATCTGTACACAAATCTTCCCTGTCACATCTGTCACTGAGGACCACTCAGCCTTTGCCGATACATTTCATGGGAGGAGAAACTCAAGGGAACTCTCTTTGCCTCCTGGATACATCCAGTTTTAAAGAAAGTCTTTCTTTAGTCATACTCTTGCTTTCTGAAAACATCAGAGTCCATTTAATCCCGCTTCAAACATCTGAAGAATGCTAGCAATTCCTGAACATCCATAAATCCTCTCTCATAAGCAAAATATCCTAAGTTAATTGTTCATTATATAATGAGATTTCTAATTGCTCTTACCAGTTCTGCTCAGCTTTCTCTAAATAGGAATATCTTGACCTGAACATAATATTCAAGCTATGCTTTGATGAGAAAGCACAAGAGGACTATTCTCTCCTTTGTTTGAAACTTATTCTATTAATGTAGCCTAAGGTTGCATTAGCTTTTATGGCAGTCATGATATATTGTTGACTCACATTGAGATTACAGACAACTGAAACCCTGAGGTCTTTTGCACATGAACACTGATAAGTCACACTCTCTGGTGGCAGTACCATTGATTTTTTGAAAAGAGGAATTTATATTTATCACTATTAAGATTAATCTTATAAATTTTGCCCAAGAATTTTTTGCCTTGAGTTGTCCTTTGTAAACAATTCTGATTAGGCAATCCCTACCCAGAAAGCTGTTGATTGGTCTCAACTATTCACATGATCAAGTCCAAAATGTTGACACTTTAGGCCATGTATTATCTGACCTGACCCTGCAGGGCCAGCCTCATCTTTCCCCCAGGCCTCACATTCCTCACTCCCCACCCTGCCATACACTCCTAACCACTCTGAGGGTTGGTTTTCCTTATACATATGCACTTTTCCATGGAACTCCCTTCTCCACCTTTTGATTCATATGTTAAAAGACAACAATTCAGAAGTCCCAATTAGACTGTAAACTCGTTCAATGTGGGAATATACAGTGAAGATGAGGCAACTGGAAGAGATATAGCTTCTGAATTTTTTAAAGTATTTTTGTATTTATATTATATAAAGAAAATAATATTTAAACTTCTTCCTTCAAAGCTAGTTTCTCAACCCACCTCTAGAAATACAAGTGAGTTGGATTTTACTTATTTGAAATAGCAATTCTTAGGGAGAGGAAGTAACAAGTTTTTAGTTTTTCCAAGAGAACCAAATTGTTATGCAGTTTGTCCAGAGGCAGCGTCATGAGTTGACTGTTTTCTAGAATTGTGAAACAACCACCCTTGTACCCAATATAGTACTATGAGAAGAAGCCCTTTTGGAAAAACCACAGAAGCACAATCAGGAGGCCTTCTATGCAGTAATTTCCAATGATACTGATGAAAAATTAAACAAAATCTCTAAGTTAACCTTAGCACCTTTCACTGTTTTCCAAGAGGTGGTGATAGATTTGTACCTTTACATTTGTGCCAGGCCTTTGCAGATTAGGAACACAGCTTCTGGTTTGAGTTTGGAAAGACATGGGAACTTATGACATTGTCTTTACTGAGAAATTGTACCAATCAACTACCTTGGGATCTGTCATCCCAAATAGTAACTTAGGAGACACGTAACAAGTCATCTCTCATACTGTTTAGTGTATCTGCATACCAGATACTTTGCACACTAATGTTTTAAGTCATAGAAAGCAATAAATAGTTTTATCACTGATAATAATAACAATACTAATGCCTCAGAGTTCACTTACTTGAAAACATCTATTTAATATGTCAGGCAGCATGTTAGATGCCAAAATAGTTGGTCTCAAAGTATAATCAGAACTACTTTACAGGGCTCACAAAACAATGTGATAAATGCTGTCATAGAGGTAACATATGCTATGGGTACACCTGTGTGACACACATGTGTAGCGCACTTAACCCAGAATTTTAGGAAGAAGTGAAGTTTAAGCAACCCTTAAGGATGAATAATCTATCCATCAATCCATCCATCCAAAAAATATTTGACTGACAGTTTGGTTAAATGAATAAAAGGTAAGACTGGGGGAGGGGAACAGAAGAGAAGGACATCAGGACAAGGAAGCATATATGCAAGGGTCAGAGGGTAGGAGAGAGCCTGGCACCTTGGAGTAATACAAGTAGTTTAGAAGGTACAGCTGGAAGCTAGGGCAGAAGAGGCAGTGATGAGAAATAAGGCCGAGGCCTTTGGAAAGAGCCTAGCATGCCACGTTAAAGAATGTGGACCATGGTATGGGGAGTCACAAAAGACTCTTTAAGGAGGGAAGTGACATTTTGGATTTTAAAAAGCCCCTTGACCCAGCAATAGCACTGCTAGGGATTTACCCAAGGGATACAGAAGTGCTGACACATAGGGGCACATGTACTCCAATGTTCATAGCAGCACTGTCAACAATAGCCAAAACATGTCAAGAGCCTAAATGTCCATCACCTGATGAATGGATTATGATGTGGTGTGTGTGTATATATATATATTTACAATGTGTGTATATATATATATATAT